>NC_136068.1:481591336-481906336 GCF_964261635.1 Lissotriton helveticus
TCTAACAACACCCAAAGAATTTATATTAAGTCAGGGGGCAACCTTCCATTAAATGGTGTGGATTGAAAGGAATATTTTTTTTAATTATATTGCTACTTTAGAAGAAATTGGTGCAGTATTATCCCTCGAGAGGAAAAAAAAGTATCCCAAAGCACTGTCTGGATTCAGAGGGGCTTAGAATCTATAATCAAATACAAAAAAACAACAGAGTAGAATATTTTGATGTGTTTTCAAGTGATATTTTAGACTTGGGTGATCACTTCACACCTGCTGTATGTGTGATGATCATGAGCTGTGCTTCTCTTTCTAAGGAAACAAGAACAGAATGAGTCTATGAAGGACAATATGTCCTCACTTAAGAAATTGGCAGTGACTTGCACATTTTGTAATTTGCATGATGAGTTAATCCATGATCAAATTCTAGTTTTTGCAAGAAACAAAAGCATACAAGAGAGATTATAGATTGAAGGAGATTCTAGCTTAAAGGATTTTATTGCCTTAGTTAAGAAGGCAGAACTGTCTGAGAGATGTGCCAAGGCTACTGCCCCACATTTTGACAATGTTTCGGTGAATAAGGTTACTGAGAGAAAGACAGTAAAACAGTTGAATTCAAGAAAAGTTCTGGATAATAGTACCAAACAACTGTGCAAAGACTCAAATAGTCAAGGAATAGGTATCAGCCTGACATGCTTTCGTTGTGGTAGCATCTCGCACAGTGCCAAATTTGATAAACATCCTGCCAAGGCTGTTAAATGTCCAGAATGTGGGATCATAGGACACTTTGGTAGAATTTGCTAAAAGAAAATCCAGAAAAAAATAGAGTGGCTTGTCTCAGTCAGAGTGTCTGACGAAGATTGTTTACATAAGGATAATGGAAAAAAAAGTTGTGCAGAAACATTTTTAGTAGCGATCGCAGTAAACTGTTATGTGTGTTTACTTTTGGGGTGGGGTGGGGGGGGGCGTTACAGGTTGCTGCAGATTCAAGATGACCTTTTACCATTATAGCATATTTTGTGTGGGAAAATAATTTTTTGAATGCTATTGGTCCTCAGTTAGAACCCACTGATGTGAGTCCTGAGCGCTTTACAGGTGAAATAAATCGATATGTTAGGGTTTAGGCTTTTGGATTTTGAATTCAAGGAAAGACGTGCCACTTATAAACTATATGTAGCAGCAGATGGCTATTCTGTATTGGGTATGAGGGACCAAAGGGTGTTGCACGTTGCATTAGATCCCAACAGCCCGGAACAATCTTTAGTTGCTTATGAGGGTGCTGACATTAAAAAGTGAGTCTTGAATTTAATTCAGAATGTATTTAATGGTAAGATGGGAAAAGTCTAAAAGTGTTACTCATCGGATTAGGGTTAAGTCTTCTGTTGTTTCTAAAATGCACAAGTTCCACAATGTTTCTATCACTGTAAGAGACAAAGTCAAAATGGAGCTCAAAACATTACAGGATATGGGTGTTATTGAGCCTATTGAAGCATCAGAATGGATTTTACCAGTGGTGATCGTGAGGTAACGGGTTTTAGGAACCCGCTGGTGTCAGGGGATAACACCCGAAGACCTCTGAGTTCTCCCTTGTTCCGGACCACAGAAACAATGAGTCTTCTATCGCAGTCAAAGATCAAGTTTTATTGGTAGCTACCAAGTAAGACGTGTCCCAGAAGTACACCACACAGAGAGTAGGTTTTGGGAGACTGTTCGTTTTTACAGAACCAGCCTTCTCCTTATATACAAGATATATGGCTTTAAGCAAGAATTCTTGAGTTTATGGTATGGCAATATACATATTTCTACAATAATACAAAGAGCGAAGTCATGTAAGCAAGCCCATATTTTAGATGTCCAGTTCGTTGATAGATTACCCAGTTAGGCCTGGAACTCCCATCAGATATCGATGAAACCTCAATAAAGAAAGGTGTAACCCAGTCATAAACCTGGCCATAAACAAGGAACGTGGACAGGTGCATGTTTGCAGAAAGCATGGTCTGTATGTAGTGAATGGTTCGTGGAATGTTATGCGTAGATGCTATCGCATTCGGCCACTGGGCGAGGAGCTGCCTAAACAGGTTTGGCCGAAGACAGTGGAGTCAGTTGGGACAGGTCAGGGGAAAGTCACGAAAGGTGGACGTGTCTATTTGGATCAAGCTCGACCTTTAATTAACTTATCATGAGGGCAAGATGCAAGATGGATGCCGTTCACAAAATGGAGTTTAAGGGATGGGACGGAAACTATGATTTAGGGGTGTTGGCAACCCTCGATTGTAACGCAAATACATAGGAATGATGTCCTAATCATTATCGGTTCGTAGACACAAAAATCGTCTCGGTACGTTGAGGTTTCGTGACACGGGTATTGGACCTCGATATCGGGAGAAAAACGGGGTCCGGATTTTGAGAACCCCAGACCCTCCTTTTGCCCTCATATAAGGCAATAACTCATGCTAATCGGAGTCCAAATCGGTATGAAGAAATTCGTGGAGATGTTGCTGTAGCATCATTCTGTTACTCAGCTCGTCCTGCGACACAGGCTTCCGTACACACGAGGTAGCACAGAGGCCACATAGTGCAGGAGCACACTGTATACACAAGCAAAACATGAACAGAAGTGCCAAGATCATCCCAATGAAGATCAAGGTTTTCCATCCCCAGGCAGTGATCAGCTCCCAGAACCACCCCAGCAGGGACCAATCCCCTTTCTCAACGTGAAGGGAACCAGATATTTCGTGTAATTTGGAGATGGCCTGGTATACTGTCGGTGCGTTATCAGGGATGAAAATGCAACAACTGGATTGGATGACTCTACACACACCACCACGATCGGCGAGTATGATGTCTAAGGCAATTCGGTTCTGAAGGGTCATAAGTCGATCTGACTCTGTTGTCAAATTGCCAAGTGCTCCGGCCGTCGTAGTCACGGCGGATTCAACTATCCTCGCTAACTGTCGAATATTTCTGCTGTTCGCCATGGGCCCCCAAAATGGCAGAAAACCCTTTGCGAAGTCAGCGAATTCCTGACCCGCGGTGTCGTCTTTACTCACGACACCTCTAGCTGTCCTTGTCCGATGGTAATCTGCTCGGGCCGTGTAGGTAGGAGGCAGCAGAAATGAAATAAAACATATACCTGAGAAATCAGGGGGCAACCACGTGTAGGCTTGGTCGTGGCAAACGAAATACGTGCCTTTGGCTGCCAAGAGTATAGGGGAAGTTCGGGAAGCAAATACATATGTTTCCGTGCAAACGCTCTTTCCTAACTGTGCTGTGGGGTTCCTACCAATACCCTGTAAGCATAAGTGACCTCGGTGGGGCACTATCCAAACTGGGCGGGATTTCTGTGCTGCCTGGCTCTTGACCAGGTAAACCCCATGTTTAGTCACATTCCAACGGGTGTAGGGACTCAGTTCATCTTTGGGCATTGTCAGATATGTGTCGATATCCCTACTCATGTTCCTTATCCCTGCGATTAGTGCCTTGTTACTGGAATCGCTCTCAGCGGAACGGGTCAGGTATGGTTCTAGGGTGAATAAGAACATGGTTTGGAAAGCCCACAGAGAACCATAGTAGCTGAATGGCAAAATGAAGTATGGGATCCCCTTATCGGTTGTGTGTGGCATAAGTCCGCATATCCAACAGTTTGACGTGTTCATTATGGACTGGTGTTGGTGTAGAAGCTGGATGAAAGAGTTGTTTACAAATTCGAGTCTTCGGGCAGACTCGTGTTCAGGTAAAGGGTGAAAGTAGTGTGGAGAAATAGTGGGAGGAGGTGGTGGCTGGGTGTCATTCGAAAAGGTAACTTTAAAAACGAATAGTGTATAACTAGTAAAAAAACACAAGTATGCTACATAACATTAAAACACATAGTATCAGGAATCTTCTTCTGGACAGTATCGTGCGTAACTGTTTTCTGAAGTTCGTGAGCCTGACAGGTCTCTCTACCCTTGGAAACTCCATCCTCTAGTTGCTGCCCGCGGTGGTTGATTGATTCTCCCAGGGAGCGCGCTCTGCTCAGTCCGGGGTAACTCCCGTGGACCAATCTGAACCGTGGACCTAGAACTTCCCAGTTGCACTCCCCAGACTTCAACCGCGACCCTAGCAGCAGAACCGGATGGCGGTTCGAAAAATCAAAAATGAGCTAGTTCCCTTGGGACGAGAGAGCTGAAAATCCAAAAAATAGTTCAAAGGGGAAAAAGGAAATTACATTAGATCAAACTTTCATTAGTTCTTTTGTCTAGACCGCAGGTTGTATCATCGTTTCCCAGGTACGGTGTGATCTTCAAACAGCGTTTCAGGTTCAGTAGTGTCCAATTGCATAGATGGTGACACAAGTCCTTGCAAAATATGATCGCTCTCCTTTTCGGTACTAGTTTCTTTCAAACGGGCATCGCTGAAAGGGATGAAGCGAGGTACGGATTCTGTCTCCGAGTCGGCAAGTCCTTTGTTCACCCACCGGTCGTATGGAAGGGGTAGAGGGACCCGTTTGCAGTGGGTCCCATGTACCCAGTTCTTCTTGCCTTCCACTCGCACAGCAGATCTGGTTGAAAGTAGTACTAGGTGCGGTCCGGTCCACCTCGGTTGTCCGTTGTTGGTGCGCTGAAAATTCCGCAACATAACCCACGAACCGGGTTCGATGAGGTGACCTGGATCGTCAGAGGCTGGTGGAGAAGAACTGTGAACCTGTTGGTGTAAAACACGCAATTTAGTTGTCAATTCGCACAAATAGTCAAGCAGTACGGGGTGTTCTATCTCGCTTAGTTTCTTGGGTCTTGGCACGCCCCAGACGTTGGCTGGGCGGCCAAACACAATCTCGTGGGGGCTAAGTCCTAACCTGGAGTGGACAGTCGTCCTGGTTGACAAGAGTGCTAGAGGCAGGGCGTCAGGCCATTTAAGACCTGTACTGGCTTGGATCTTGGCTAGTTTGAGTTTTAGAGTGCCATTGTAGCACTCTACTAATCCAGCTGATTGGGGGTGATTTGCAGAGTGGAATTTTTGGTGGATGCCTAAACACTCACACACTCTCTTCATCACGCATCCTACGAATTCACTTCCATTATCACTCCAGACGATTCTAGGCATACCGAACCTAGGGAAGAACTCTTTGACAAGGGCTTTGGCAGTTGATAAGGCGGTGTTGTCCTTAAGGGGGTAAGCTTCCACCCACCTTGAAAAGGCGCAAACAACAACGAGAACGTATTTCAGATTGTTGCACCTCTCCATGTGGATGAAATCGAGCTGCAAAACCTCGAACGGGTACGTTGGAGGCGCAAAATGACCAGCTGGAGTTGGGGTTCCCCTACCGGGATTGTGCTTCAAACATACCATACACTTTTCGACCACATTCTTTGCACATTTTGGGATATTGCTATTCTGCCATACTGGGGCCAATAGTTTACATATTCCTCTAGAACTGATGTGTGCCATTCCGTGAGCCATCGTTACTACTGCAAGTACGTATGCATTAGGTAATAACCATCGCTGGTGTTCCGATAATTCGACCCAACAATCATTCGCATCCAATCTACCTGTGCTTCTTCTCCATTCATTCATCTCGTTCTCAGTGGCCTCGGCTTGTATCGATTTTACGCTTTTAATGGTGTCCTCACACATTCCCACATCAGCAATCCATCTAGCGGGACCCATGACATACATCCGACTCATTGTGTTCCTTGCAGTTTCTTTCGCAACCTCATCTGCCAATGCATTCCCCCGGCCAACATCATCCTGAATCTTTTTGTGTGCACTGCATTTTATAATGGCGACTTGTAGGGGCAAGGTGAGTGACTCAAGGAGCTCATTGACTAGCTGGCCATGTTGTATCTTTGCACCATGGGACGTAAGGAACCCACGTTCACGCCATAATCTCCCAAAACTGTGAGCCACACCAAAGGCATATTGGCTGTCAGTGTACACGTTCACTCGCTTTCCTTTCGCCAGCACACATGCTCTAGTAAGTGCTATCAACTCTGCAGCTTGTGCAGAACCGTGGGAAATGCGTGCAGTCTCTACAATGGTGTGTAACGTCGTTACGGCATATGCTGTGGTCGTATCACCATTCGGCAACTTGAAACACGAACCATCAACCCATAAAGTATCATTGCATTCGGGAAGGGGAGTGTCTTGTAAGTCTACTCTCCCTTTTGTCTCTTCCTCGGTCCTGCAACAGCAGTCATGTTTGTCAATCTTGTCTGTCTCTGTCGGGATGGGTAATAACGTAGCGGGGTTGAGTGTATCACACCTCTTTATATGGATGTGACTTGCTAGCAGGTTAAGTTCGTAACTGGATAGTCGAGCGCTAGTAAGGTGTTGCGTCTTTGTCCTATTTAGCAAAATGTCTACTGCATGCGGAACCATAACGATCAAAGTGTTATTCATGACTAGTCCAGCAGACTGTCGAATGCAGACAGCTGCTGCGGCTGTTGCTCTTAGACAACTTGGCAGTGCCTTAGCCACTGGATCCAGAGTTGCCGAAAAATACGCACATGGGCGCTGTTTGTCCCCAAAGAGTTGCATTAAGACTGATAATGCACAACCTTCTTTTTCGTGGACATACAATGTAAAAGGCTTACTGTAGTTGGGGTTTCCCAACACAGGAGCCGAACACAATGCATCGCGCAACTCGTGGAAACTCGTCTGACAATCTTCAGACCAAGGCATAGGATTAGGCGTGTCTTTGCGGAGTAGCGACAGTAAGGGTTTGGCTAGTAGTGAGAAATTCGCTATCCATTGTCTACAGTACGATGTGATGCCCAAAAAAGCTCGAACACCTCTCTGTGTCCTTGGGGCACTTAGTTCTGTGATTGCCTGTATTCTTTCTGGTGTCAGTCTCCTTCCCTCCTTCGATAAGATGTGACCTAGGTAGGTTACTTCTTGTCGACAAAATTGCAGTTTTGAAAGGGAGACTTTGTGCTTCATGTCACATAGGTGACGTAATAGCGACAACGTAGCTTCCCTGCAAATCTCTTCAGTGTCTGCAGCGATCAGTAGATCGTCTACGTACTGAATCAATGTTGACCCATCTGGCAGTACAATTGTGTCTAGTTGTGTTTTCAGAGCCTGACTGAATATTGATGGGCTTTCGCAGTAGCCTTGAGGAGCGCATTTGAAGCGGAAGCTTCGTCCTCCTAAATTGAAGCCGAAAAGGTCTCTACTCCCTTCGGCGATCGGGACGCTGAAGAAAGCATTCTTCAGGTCAATCACCGAGAACCAAGCTGCTGAAGCTGGAACCATTGTCAATAGAACAGTAATTTCGGGGACGACTGGAAACTGCGGTATAACTACCTTATTTACTTCTCGGAGGTCAATCACGAACCTATACACAGGGGGCTGTGAAGGATCAGTACGTTTTAAGACCGGTAAAACTGGACTGTTACAAATGTTTCCTGTTGTCTCTTCGATAACATCTTTATTGATCAAATCATAAATGATCGTTAATAATGCCTTCTCGCATTCGTTAGATATTTTGTATTGGGGAATACGTGGCAATCTGACGTTGGCTTTCAAAGTTATGACATACGGTGCTATCTCTAAACGACCTACATCGTTGGAACCATTAGCCCACAGTATATCCGGAAGTGATGACAATTCCGTTGGGATACCTTCTTTTGACAAGTACATTGGAGAAATGACTTTTTTCCCTAAAGTAAGCTGTACTCCCGAGGGAGAACAGTACAAAGTCGCATACAACCTCTTTAGCAAATCCAATCCTAACAAATTTTCACCGCAACCTGTTGTAAGAATGAGGGGTGCTTCTAATTCACAGGGGCCAACAGAAAGGGAAACAGGACTAGAGATCGGGTTTCTAACAGGGGCGCCAGAGAAGCCTACTGAGACATTCATTTCGCCAGACAAAGGTGCGCCAGGAAGTTTTGAGTGCATAATAGAACTTTTTGTAGCACCAGTATCCAGCAGAAATGGCTCTGACACTCCTGAGGTAATTACCTCGACATAAGGTCCATCCTGATCTACTGGAACTGAAACAACTCCCTCTCTTTGTCCATGGCTGTCCTAGCGATCGTTACCCTCATTGTCGTGTTCGGTGTAATAGTCGTCAGCATAGTACTGAGCTGACTTGGACGATGAATTACTCTGTTGATCAAAGCTATTCATGGATTTCTGAGGCGGAAAAGAAGTTATATTCTGAGTGAAATTTCCACGGCCTCTACCTCTAGAGGCATGCTGAACACCTCTTCCCCTTACACCTTGGGCACCGTTTAAACGTCGTGCAAGAGCCGGACAATTACCTTTAAAATGACCCTCTTCTTTGCAATACGCACATTGATTCGGGCCATACGGAACACGCTGGTGGGAAGACTCGTTTCCTTGCGCGTCTCTAGAATACTGCTTATTCTGTTGATAATTGGGCTGGCTAGCCATACGAGGCGGATAGGCCTGTTGGAGAAGAACTTTAGTTTTTAAATCTTTCGTCTTTTTGTCTGCCTTGTCTAACTCGTCTTTACGCCTATTTTCATAGTACTGGGCTGTTGCTAGAATCTGCGCTGACGTAGAGACAGCCCAAGCACTTTCTGAGTCTTTTAGTTTAGCACACAATTCAGGAAGCAAATTGTGAACAAACTTGTCTACAAACAGTCTTTGTCCACCCTCTGTAGCCATATCCTGACCACTATGGTCAGTGAAAGTTTCCTCAAATCTCGTGAAGAAGTCCGACACATTCTCGTCTTTCTTCTGCTTGCACGCGGATAGCTTGTCCCAGTTTACACGTACATCAGGCATAATTGTCTTCATGTACGCAATAGTTCTACCAGGAAGTTCAGCTATTAACGGCTCAGGCTTGAAACCACCGATTTGTCTAGCATCTGTAGTCGCAATGTTCGCCCATGAGTCACCTAATTCTTGGTCATGATCCGTATGACGTATCTTACTCCATAAAGGATGTGGAACAACGTTCCCAAACAACATGTCTATATCCGCTAAATTCATTATACATGAGCTTGCAGTTTGGGACAACTCCTTATAATACCCAGTCGGGTTTTTACGGGGATCGGGTAGTGTCTGTTTGAGTGCTAAAACTTCGGATCTTTTCCAGGGGACATGTACCCATACATGCTGGAAATGAGGCAGAACCGGTGGAACTGCGTTTGCATCACCTTCCCTCCAAACCGGAGGAACCTCTCTCATGGGGTACTGTCTCGCTCTTTTCCTACTAGACGTACCACTGTCAGACGATGACCCAGAATTACCACCCGTACTTCGATGTGATAATAATATCTCAACTGCTTTTTCAACGTCGGGACCAACTATCATACCCTCCCCGAATCTAAATCGTAACCTACACAACTCTGGCAGGTTGCTCTTCTGACCATTATCTTCCAAATCCTCACACAGAAAAACACACATCTGCTCAAAGACGTATCTTTGCGTTGGTTCATCCCATTGGCGGAAGACGTTCATGACAGACTCTACATCATATCTCGCTGTATCCATAGCCCAATTTCGTGCTAACTTATTCAATGACTCCCTTTCCTGATAATCAGGCATTTGGCTTCGTGATTGTCTTCGTTCCGTGTTAGGGGTCGTTTTAGGCGACCGAAAAAGTGGTGAAGGAAAGTTAGTAACAATGCTGGTCATTTTATGCCAGACGGAAGGTGAAAGTGGAGGAATAACTGGTAGTAGAACAGAGTCACGCAAAGCAGAAACAGAAATGTTCGTAGCACGAGTATCAGAGAGACTAGAAGGTGCGCTAGGCGAAATTTTAGAAGGAACGGTAGGAGAAGTAGACGTGATCGGTGAGCCTTGAGGAGGCTGTGCCAAAGAAACAGGAGCCAGCTGAAGAGTAGCCGGTGGGTGCGGTAAAGGAGCCTGTATCACAGCTACCAAAGGTGCAACTAAAGGTTGCGGAGGTGCTGTGGCATCTTGTGCATAAGGTGGCGGAGAATTTAATAGGTGGGACATTAATGGATCTTTCTCGGATCCTTCCTTTTGACCTTTTCCTCTATTTGGCAGCATCGGGTAACATTTATCTATCGCTAGTTTCCTGCTCCTAAGCATCTGTTCGCTCTCCTGCTCTTCCTCGTTATCTCTGTATGCAACGGCAGCTTGCACCATTGACATACCTCTTTTATTCTTTTTTGCTAATCTTATTTCTTTCTGTTTGGCTTCTTTGCGCCATAAGCGGAAAGAGTCAAACATCGCCGGCCGGGCTTTCTTCTTGAACAATTTGACCTCTAAGTTATCTAATATTTCTTGGTCGAAACTACCATATTGGGGCCATTTTAAAACACCATCCTTGCGGGTGTATTTTATCCATACCTCGTTATATGTTATAGGACCTACGCCGTGCTTCACATAGAGTTCATACGTTGGAGTTCCAATTGGAGGAACCGGACAAGAATCTTCCAATTGGGAGTCCTTACTACAACCAAGACAAAACAAGTTTCCGAGTCTGCTAAAACCAGGCATCTTCGCTCACTAGTCTAGCTTCAAACTTCAAAGGATTATCTGTTACGATATTTCTCGTGAATACACGAGTCCTTCGGCTTTGGGGCTTGCAAGTACCAAATCAAGTCGTATCTCAAGGATACCAAAAACTAAGGACAAACTAAGGACTGGGAGACGCTCCACTTATACTTAACTGAAGTATTTGAAGATCTGTGACGTCGCTAGAAGACTCGTCTATCGTTTCGCTCTACCAAGGATCACTGGGTCCAAAACAAGGCGATAGTCAGGGCAGCAGTCCTTCGTAGCCGTCGGGACGCGGGGAACCTCGCAGCAAAGACCTTCGGAACCACGTCGACATACAGGGGTCGCTGAAGTGGCTGGCCGTCCTCCGGAATTTTCACACGAAGCTCCTCACGAACATCTGGCTTGGACCGTCACCGCTTGATATTGCCCCGAGTTGGGCGCCAACTGAGGTAACGGGTTTTTAGGAACCCGCTGGTGTCAGGGGATAACACCCGAAGACCTCTGAGTTCTCCCTTGTTCCGGACCACAGAAACAATGAGTCTTCTATCGCAGTCAAAGATCAAGTTTTATTGGTAGCTACCAAGTAACACGTGTCCCAGAAGTACACCACACGGAGAGTAGGTTTTGGGAGACTGTTCGTTTTTACAGAACCAGCCTTCTCCTTATATACAAGATATATGGCTTTAAGCAAGAATTATTGAGTTTATGGTATGGCAATATACATATTTCTACAATAATACAAAGAGCGAAGTCATGTAAGCAAGCCCATATTTTAGATGTCCAGTTCGTTGATAGATTACCCAGTTAGGCCTGGAACTCCCATCAGATATCGATGAAACCTCAATAAAGAAAGGTGTAACCCAGTCATAAACCTGGCCATAAACAAGGAACGTGGACAGGTGCATGTTTGCAGAAAGCATGGTCTGTATGTAGTGAATGGTTCGTGGAATGTTATGCGTAGATGCTATCGCATTCGGCCACTGGGCGAGGAGCTGCCTAAACAGGTTTGGCCGAAGACAGTGGAGTCAGTTGGGACAGGTCAGGGGAAAGTCACGAAAGGTGGACGTGTCTATTTGGATCAAGCTCGACCTTTAATTGACTTATCATGAGGGCAAGATGCAAGATGGATGCCGTTCACAAAATGGAGTTTAAGGGATGGGACGGAAACTATGATTTAGGGGTGTTGGCAACCCTCGATTGTAACGCAAATACATAGGAATGATGTCCTAATCATTATCGGTTCGTAGACACAAAAATCGTCTCGGTACGTTGAGGTTTCGTGACACGGGTATTGGACCTCGATATCGGGAGAACAACGGGGTCCGGATTTTGAAAACCACAATCGCAAGACTAGACTATGGTAAAATGAGTTTGTATGTGGACCTTAGGTGTTTGAATTACAATATTGTGATGAACCAGTTTCTTTCGCCAAGCATTGATGAAATGCTGTCTTTCACCAGAGTTGCAAAGTGTTTCTCCACGATAGAACTGTCTTCGGCATACCACCAAATGTCCTCACAACCGCCCAGTAGACATTTAACAGCGTTCTGCAACCCCTTTGGTTGTTTTCAGTTCTGTCATATGCATTTTGGTTTAGCTTCTGCTGCAGCCGTATTCCAAAGACTTATGGCGGAACTGTTCGATATGACAGGTGTTGTGTTTTTCAAGACAACATCTTGGTAATTGGACGGAATATAAAAGAACATGATGAGAGGTTGAGAATGGTCTTGAGTGTGATACAAGTAAAGTGGGTAATAGCTGAACTTTTAAAATGTTAATTTGCTGAAAAGAAAGTTACATATTTAGGCCAAGAGGTTTGCGGTGAAGGCATAAGACCTAAAGAGAAACAGATTAGGGCCATCGTCAATGCACCTTCACCCAAGTCCAAGGATGTTCTTAGGTAATTTGTGGGTTTGGTCGAATTCTATTCTAAATTTGTGGACAAATTCGCCAAAAAATCACATGCAATGAGAATCTTGTTAAAGAACAAAATGAGGTTTGTGTGGACTGATGAATGCCAACAATCTTTTAATGATATCAAATATGATCATTGCCTTTGCTTCTCTTTCTCTCACACCTACCGAAGAAAAGTACTGTCATCAATTGTGAAACATTAGCATGTGTTTGGGCATTTGAACATTTCCAGAAGTTTTTGTGGAGTAAGAAATTTATTGTGAGAAGCAACCATAGGCGGTTACCGAAGTTATTAACTACGGAGGGATTTCATTTCATAAGACTTCATTTGGTTTTAAGAGAAAAACATAAAAGTTGTACAACACCATTGAAAATATAAAAACATGCATTTCATGACAATAAAAATATAATAAACACTCCAATAAAATACAGAAATATATATATATATATATATATATATATATATATATATATATATATTACCTACTGGCGATAGCCAGTAGGTATATATAGTTAGGATTGTTTTCCATAGGGAAATCGCAACATTCTATTGGGAATAACTTTGGCGCCGTTTGAGGAATCTTCCTGAAAGTTTCCTTAACTTTGCCTCGCGGCGCTCCGCTGCTTCCCTGAAAGTTTGGGAGGGATTCGTCAAGCGGGGGCCAAGATAAAAGGGGGGTCCCAAAACGTGTTTTCCCCATGTTAATTTCCATAGGGCGGTTGGACTCTCTTTTAGCCTGAACGGCTGAATGGTTTTCCACCAAACTTGGCAAAATTGTAGGGACTGGTAGCCCGATGTGCCTTTGCTATGTCTCAAGATATGTGCTCCAGTGGTTTTTACGAAAATTAACTTTGAAAAAATATATATTGGGCTACATTGGGCTATATATATGTTAGAGCCCAAATGTAGCCCAATGTAGCCCAATGTAGCCCAATGTAGACCAAAGATGGCCACCAGAGACAAAAAAAAACAAATGTAGCCCAAATATCAGCCAGATGTAGCCCAACTATAGCCCAATGACAGAATGTCCCAGAGTGTTCTAAAGAACAACTAGAACGCTAACAGTCTTACTTATGACAAAAGTATGGCACACCTGAAGTCATCTTGATTGGAATAAAGTGGTAACACTTAATACATTTAATTTGAAAAGGAACAAAATGAGGGGTTTCATTTTGCCATAGAAATTTTATATATATATATATATATATTCACAGAAAAAACCATAGGTTACACACCAGTTATAGTTAGGAATTAGCATTTAAAAACCTTTGAAATTCACTGAAAAAACCATAGGTTTCACACCAGTTATAGTTAGCTGGAAATTTTACTCGCATAAAACCATTGAAATTCCCACGTTATAGTTAGTTGGACTCACTATAACTTGCACGTCTGCAATGCTCGGCTGATGACGTCACATATTACATCACTCATGCATATATTTAAATATTTAAACATTACTCGCTAATATATGTATTCACTAAGATACACTTAAGCCAGTTAACCAATCAATTTTTTTTTAGAAAAAACCATAGGTTTCAGGCCTTATATAGTTAGGAATTATCATTTAAAAAACCTTTGAAATTCACTGAAAAAACCATAGGTTTCAGGCCTTATATAGTTAGGAATTAGCATTTAAAAAACCTTTGAAATTCACTGAAAAAACCATAGGTTTCAGGCCTTATATAGTTAGGAATCAGCATTTAAAAAACCTTTGAAATTCACTGAAAAAACCATAGGTTTCATGCCTTATATAGTTAGGAATTAGCATTTAAAAAAACCTTTGAAATTCACTGAAAAAACCATAGGTTTCAGGAGTTATATAGTTAGGAATTGGTTTTTAAAAAACCTTTGAAATTCACTCAAAAAACTATATGTTTTAGTGGTGTTATAGTTAGCTGGACATACAAAACCAATGAGATTGCTCCTATATAGTTAGTTGTACTAACTATATTTCGCGCACCCGCAATCCACTGCTGATGATGTCACATATTAGATAATTCATGACATGGTCAGTGACATCACTGATGACATCTCAAATGACATCACTGATAACATCATCCACGTGACAATCACATACACCTTTTCATACACTATTACAATTTTTCATCACTGTTTGTAAAATACAGAGTATCATATTTAAATCCATTGTCACAGCAATACAAGTATCTAAAAATCCACTCAGTGATTCATAGATGTATACACACATCTAATCACTTACCTATGGATTCACTCATACATGCTGTCAATGAACAATAGAACACTATCAAAAATACTTATACATCTATATCGACATTAAACAACAGCACGCATCCTATTCACATATGAAGTCATCCTACTCACTTATGCAAACAATGGATCATACTTACATATTTACTTAGCAAAACACTTATACAAACACCACTTCTTCTATTCATTGAGATAGTAAGTCATACTTAGTGAATTATAAAATCATTATTACAAGTATACGGTTATCCATACAGTCACTCACACAATCATTGCGTCTTATGTATACTTATTTATATACAACAACTGACACATACACTGCCTTTTATTTTTCAAGTTTGTTGGACCTGTACCTTTGAGAAATATATTTGCTCATCACCACACCCATAAAGAGATTCCCTCACCCAAACTGTTAGAACATGTAGTTTTAACTTCATATATCTACTGAATCAACTATTCACACATCTTTGGACAGTCTCACACAACCTCCACCGAACCACACACACTTTCACACTCCCATACAAATACTCAGTTAACTAATCAATAACTAATATAGACTTTCACATAGCTAGTAACCAACTGTAGAATCAGTTTACACAACAACTGACAAAGTGATACAGATATTCACACAGTTTAGTCACTATCCACTATATTTAGTGAGACATTATAAATTGGTCAAGTAAACAGTCAATTACACTGCTACTAAATCCTCCATCCAAATATTTATTTATATATATCCACTCATTCTTCAATGTAAATTGCTATATATATAATGCATATTTAAATAACGAAGCAAACCACGTTCACTGGATGATGTCATCAGTGATGTCATTTGAGATGTCATCAGTGATGTCACTGACCATGTCATGAATGATCTAATATGTGACATCATCAGCAGTGGATTGCGGGTGCGCGAAATATAGTTAGTACAACTAACTATATAGGAGCAATTTCATTGGTTTTGTATGAGTAAAATGTCCAGCTAACTATAACACCACTAAAACTTATAGTTTTTTGAGTGAATTTCAAAGGTTTTTTAAAAACTAATTCCTAACTATATTACTCCTGAAACCTATGGTTTTTTCAGTGAATATATATATATATATATATATATATATATATATATATATATATATATATATATATATAGATATATATAGATATATATACGGGTCAATAATAAAATAAGGGGGAATAGCGGACTGCCAGTAATCGGGCGTACAAATACATAGCTGGTGGTTGATGGGCTGCCTACTGATATTGGGGGTTTATTAGTTTTCCATACCATTTCTAGATCTCAGTGAGGATTTCAAAAAGCCTGCTACAAATGGAATGCATTCTGGTTTCAACATTTGTAGATAAAAGAGAGCTGTATAAAATTCAGCTTTTTTAAAAGGGGAGTTAAAAAAAACCTGTGAGGTGCTTCATAAAATCTACAGAAAAACATGACGTGCAGCAGGTCCTGTGGAGACACACCGTCGCAGCCACAGGATGCTAGCACTTGGCCTCTGCAACTCCCTTTTGGAACAGCAAGTAAAAAGTGAAAGTAATCAAAGCAAAACCTTGTTAATAAAAACCGCTCTTGGGACAATAAAGGCCATAGAAGATATGGTTCAATAGATGGCGTAGTTTTTAGCATCACAAATCTACGGACGCTCGGTTTACACAGTTCTAACCTATCTCTATCGAGCCTTTTAATAGAAGTAAAAGACTACTTTACAAATTCCACATCCGCAACAGTAACAAAATCAGGCTTTAAAAAAAGGTCTGGACACCCCAGCTCTTCAAAACATCCCTTTAAATACTTTAACCATGGAATGCGTAACCTATAGTCAAGGCTCAGAACTTCTCTCAAGATCTGGTGATTAAGAACTAGGGGCCAGATGTAGGTAGCCAAATACCGGTCGGTAACGGCCGAATTCGGCCGTTACCGACCGGTATTTGGCTTTCGACATGTAGGGGGATTGCAACAGGGCATTTCGGTAATTTTACCGATTCGGTAAATATACCGGTCGGTAAATTTACCGACCGGTATTTTTACAGAATCGGTAAAATTGAGATGTAGGTGGGACTCTTCTGAGTCCCACAAGCCCTACAAATTCGGTATTTTACCATCAAATTCAATTTGATGGTAAAATACCGATTCAGGTGTGCATGCACATGTGTGCATGCACACCTGTGCCATATGACAGGCAGACCTGCCCTTAGGGCAGGTATGCCTGCCACATGGCCCCCGAACCTTTTTTGGGGGTGCTAGAGGGTGTCAAAGTGACACCCCCTGCACCCTTGTCAAAATCGGTATTTACCGATTCGGGAAATACCGACCGGTAATGCCCCATTCATTCCTATGGGCTTCATCTGGATGTTCCTACATACCCCCCCCTTCTTATTTACCGATTCTTAATTACCGAATCGGTAAAATTCGGTAATTAAGAATCGGTAAATAAGTTCTACCTACATCTGGCCCCTAGTCTTTGTTTAGCCAAGTTTTAAGCCAAAACAACAGAGGGCGCAAGGCCAAGCTATCACAAATAAATGGTAACCCTGAACCACCAAATTTGAGGATCCTCTAGGCACCCTAAGAAGTTGTTTTAAAAAGTTATTCTCCACCACCTGGAGAGCGTCAATTGCAACATAGCCCCTTAGTTTGCTCCCAAAACTGGCAATAGCAACACTTTTAGCCTGGTATAATTTCAACAAGGCCGCAATTGGGCGCATAACCCTTTTTGCGGCAAAGTTGAAAATAGCTGCATTTGCCCTTATGACCTACCCTTTTTCCTCTGGATAAGGGCCCCCCGTTCAAGTGGTCATCTAGTAAAACACCCAGATATGAGAATGTCCGGGTCAAAAGCACTTTCTCGTCAGCCACTTTAAAGGGGTACTGCTTCTTGGGTCGTATCCCGACCTGTAGGATTTATCGTTATTAATGGCTAAGTCACGATCGACCATGAAGCTCCTAAAGGTGTCAAGTAGCATCTGGAGCCCCCTTGCGTTTTTTTTTTTTTTTTTATCCTCATCTTGCGGGTAAATAGATAAGGAGTTTTAAGGAGTTTAATGGTTCTTTCTTATACCTTCACTGCCCCGTTATCGAGTTGTCTTTGGGGAGTATACCCTTGTGTGTTATGACCATTCATTTTACTCCTGTAACCTTTTATCGTTACCAATAATTCCGTGGTTTGGGGAGGGAGCTAGCCTGTTTGGCTACTCAGCAGTAATCAATCCTGCTTGGAATTATTGTCTCCGCTTTAATCATTGGATTTTATTTACAGATGTTATGAAGGAGTTAATGGTTTATCTAAAAGTGTTGTTCCCAGATTTCCCAAAATGTTATGCTCTTGGAGTTTTTCCCTTTTCTATCAAGTTTATTGGTTTTTAGGGCTCGGCCTGAACGCGCGGAAGCGCGTGTCTGGCGAGAACTTATTGTGGCCGTGTCTCCTTTCCAGGAGACACTCCTGGCCGCGCGCATCGCCTTGGAGGCGATTGCAAACGAGCACGCGCACGCGAACGCTCGCTGCATTCTCTCAGACACACACACACAAGCGCCCACGCACGCACATACAGCCTCCCCCACACACATACACATGCGCACGCACACAGACACACGAGTGCTGCCCCCCTCGCCCGCACCCCGCACACCGCACACCGACACACATACAAGGTTACCAAGCCCCCCCCAGCCCTTTCTAACTTACCGGGGCAATCTCGGGGGACTCCGCCGCTGCAGCTCTTGCCAGCTCCTTTCACGGGGCTCCCTCTTGGTCAAGGGAGCCCCGCAACAGTCGCCTAACCTCCTGCTGGCGGGCCCGGGGCTCTCCACTGCTCACAGGAGCCCCGGGCCGCGATACGCATGCCTCCTCTTCCGGTCCTGACGCGGCCCCGCCCCCGTCACAGGCGACATTGCCTGGCTTCCGGTGGGTGCGTAGATTTCCGTCTTCGTTATTTATTTATTTATTTATGCAATTTTATATAGCGCGGACTTTACCCGAAGGTGTCAGAGCGCTTCACAAAAGGACCAATAGTGATACACGAGGAACAAAATACAAAATACAAAAACAAACGAATGATATGTGTTGCGGGCAGTTCAGTGCATTCTCCCACATACCATACACCTGGGGCTAAGGACAGCTCATTGCCTAAAAATGTTTCGAAATTCACGTGTTAAATTAATCATGTCATGTACAATGCTAATAGCTCTAACTTTTGCAATGCCGAGACCGTTGCATTGTAAATGCTTGTTATTATAGAATTTAGCCAGTTGTCGTGTGTAGGCGGTCCCGGTTTTATCCAATTTATACAAATCTCTCTACGCGCACGCAGGATTAGCATGAACATCAAACTTTCATGTCTTTTACTTAGCTTGTCTTTACTGATGCCACTGTTATTATGTATCCCAAAAATAATGAGAGAGGTACTTACAGTTATGTTGACTCCCAATACTGTGGTTAGTGTCTTACCAATCTCATTCCAGTAGGTAGAAAGTGCGGGGCATTTCTGGAACATATGGACATCGTCTGCTTTTGCCTCTCCGCATTTTGGACATGATTTTATGTTCGTACCTCTAAATTTAGACAATCTTTTTGGGGTCCAATAGGCTCTATGTAATGAGAAATAGTGGTTCCTTTTTAGTGATGCAGGTTTTACGCAGGACCAGCATTTTTCCATAGATTTCTTCCAGAGAAGTTGTAAATCCAGTTCTTGTTCTGGCATATCTTTTCTCCATAGTTTTTCCGGGGTTAAGAAGTCTTCCTCACCTGCTTCGATAAGGGCCCAATACCATTTCGCTATTTCTTTCTTTATTGGTGTTATTTTAATCATTTCACTTTCAAGGTTATCATAGTTACTCTTATTTTTTGGTAAGCTGTTAGAACAGCTGCTTAGTTGGTAGAATTTAAATTTTGATAGTTTGCCTTCAGTGATTGTTTATAGGTGGTCCCACGTAGTTAGAGTATTTTCTTTCAATAATTGTCCCCATCTTTCAATTCCTGCTTTTTTGAGAGGGATCGCTAATGAATCCTTTAGACAGTCCGGAGTCCCAGGAGAATTCCAGACTGGAGCTATGTTACTATAGTACGGGATGTTTACTTTTGTTCTTATTTGGCTCCAAAGTTTCGCAGCATTAAATAGGATCTTTAGTTTTATTTTTTTAAAGTATTTGGGATGGCCGAATTTAAATAGAAAGTGGTCTCTCCTTTCAGTCATAGTTTGTAGGAAGTTTGGATATGATTGATGTTTCCTTAGGAGAGGTCTAAAGTTTTTAAATTGAAATGATCTATAATATTCGTATATATCAGGACTTGCTATTCCGCCTTGTTCTTTCCTTCTCCTAAGTTTATTCCAAGCTATCCTTGTGCTTTTTGATGCCCAAATAAAACTAGCTATGTCTCCTTGTATCTTCTTTAGAGATTCTTTTTTAAATTATAGTGGGATGGTGTTAAAAAGGTAAGTAAATTTAGGAATAATGGTCATTTTTACGGCGTTAGATCTTCCTAAAATGCTTAGTGGAAGTCCTGACCAAATCTTAAAAAGTCTTCTCATTTCTTTAACTGCTATGTTTAAATTAAGTTGTGGAATATTTCCGAGTTCTTTTACTACCGTGATTCCCAAATATTTTATTTTGTCTCTGGAAAATGGCGTGTTGGGGTTTGTGTTCCAACTCATTGCTTCTGTTTTGTCTTTGTTGGTCAAGTATCCCGATACTTTGCCGAAGTTAATCATCGTGTCTTCTATTGCTCGATTAGCTTCTTCATAGTTATTTGTGAATATCATTAAATCATCTGCGTAAAGTGCCACTTTTTTTGACCAGGTGTGATGTTTGAAAGGTGTTATTGTAGGATGGTTTCTGATCGAGCAGGCTAGTGGTTCAATGTAGAGGTTAAAGAGTAACGGTGATAATGAGCAGCCTTGCCTCGTGCCTCTTTGGATCTCGATATTGCTAGTCAGATTTCCATTGACTATTATTTTTGCTCTTGGGTTTTTTTAAACCTCCCTTACCATGTGGCCAAAACAGTCTCCTAGTTTGTTTTTTTCAATGATTTCATTTAAAAAGGCCCAAATAACTCGATCGAAAGCTTTAGCCGTGTCATAGGTGATTATGGTTAAAGGTAGTTTTTCACAAATAGCAATATCGACAGCTGCAAATAATTCATGGGTAATCTCATGAATTTGTCGGCCTTTAATGAAACCTTTCTGGTCCAGATTGATCAATGTTGGCATGACCGTGGCTAGTCTTTTAGCGATGACTTGCATGAATAACTTGTAATCACAGTTGAGTAGTGATATAGGTCTGTAAGACTCGCAGATTTTTGGATTTTTACCTGGTTTTAAAATAATACTAATCGTGGCATCATTCCATGATTCGGGTATTTTTTCATGATCCAAATATGTGTTATTCATGATTTCTGTCAGTTGGTTGATTAGGGAATCTTTTAATGTTATGTAAAACTCATTTGGGAGCGCGTCCGGGCCCGCTGCTTTTCCTTTTTTTTAGGTCTTTTATTGCCGCTCTAACTTCTTCGGGTTCTATTTTCCTGTTTAATTCTGATTTTTCGTTTTCTGTTAAGGTTGGAAGTGGTATGGTGTCCAGATAATTCCTAATTTCTTCTTTTGTTGGGTTTGAACTTTCTTTATATAGGCTGGAGAAAAACTTCGTAAACTCTTGTCTTATTATAGCATCATTCAAGCTTTGCGATGTTTAGTTTTGAGTCTGGATACATGGGATATTATTCCTTACCTGCTCAGTTTTAATTCTCCAGGCAAGCATTTTCCCGCATCCTTCCCCGTATTCGTAGTTTGATAGTTTGCTATTTTCCCATTTTTCTTGAACTATATTCTCCAGATAGTCATTCAAAGCCTCCTTAAGTTTACAGATTTTTTCTGTTAATTCTTTCATTGATTCTGAGTGGTTTCCGCAAAGCAGTTTTTTCTCTGCTGCATTCATCTCTTCTTCCATTCTTTTGATTTCCTGTTTTTTAATTTTTGTTTTGTGTGCACCTAGGCTGAGTAATTTCCCTCTGATCACGGCTTTGTAAGCGTCCCATCTGATTTGTTTTGATGTCCCACTTGTATTCTCTTCAAAATACTGCTTAGAAGCTGTTTCAAGCTGGTACACGCTTTGTGCATCTTTGAATATGGATCGTTCTACCGTCCATCTAGGGGGGTTTTGTTTTCCGGTAATGTGAGAGTTAATTGTACTCCAGAGTGGTCTGATAGGTGAGCATGGATATGATCGATTTTTCTCTCACTATCTTGGAGAAGTCTGGTTACAAAAAAAAAATCAATTCTTGATCTGTGACCTAGCTTTTTATTGTGGAAAGTGTAAGGACGTGTTTTCTCCCCTTTTTGCCTCCACATATCTTCTAGGTCTAGGTCTTTTTTAGATATTCCTAACCACTCTCTCATTTTGGGAAGGTTCATCTGTTTATTTGGGGGTAACCTATCCAGTTTAGGATCTGGTATGATGTTATAGTCTCCCCCTACTATTATGGGGGCGGTGGTTGTTATCAGTTCCGTGTAAAGTTTTTGGAGGGGTACCGAGTCGTCCAGATTCGGACCATAATATCCAGCTATAGTTAGGATATTATCTTCTATCCTGATTTTGATTACTACCCACCTTCCTTTATTATCTACTATCTTTTTTTCTATCTTGGCTTTTAACGATTTTTTTATGATGATTGCTACCCCTTTTATGTTACAATCTTGTGTAGTATAGATGCAGGCGTCCACCCATTTAAGATTTTTAACTATTTGGGCCCACTCGGAACTTATAAGGTGAGTCTCTTGGAGGATAATAATCTCACTTTCAGATTCTTTTATATATTCCAAAATTCTTCTTCTCCTATTAGGAGTTCTAAGCCCATTTACATTCCATGAGAGGACTTTAACTAATTTTCCTATTGTCTATTTATGTCTGTTTTACCTCTTTCCCTACTAATTTGGGGCATGTATTATATAGTACAGACAACTCCCAATTTACTCCTTTGTTTTTGTTTTTTGAGGATATTTTTTCTATTTTTTTCCCTATTTTGCTCCCCACCCGTGTCTCGTCATTTCTGGCGTTTTTAAGTAAAAGTGTAATTTCCTGTTCCCACCCTGAGGAAGCCTCCCTTTTTCTTCTTTTGGGTAGTATTTCCCACCCTATTCGTGCTCCGATATCACCAAGTTTTTATACAGTTATTTAGTCGCTTACCTTTTGATTCCCTAGTTCTATTTTGCAACTCTCTTTGCGTTTAGTAATGACTTGTAATTATTTATAATTACTTGTGCTTGTAATTTCATGGTTTCTTACAGGGTCTAGATTGCCTTTTAAAGCCTTCTTTAGTTAGTTTTTTCGGTTTGTATCTGGTCTTTTATCAGTTGTATAAGGTTCTCCACTTCTTGTGGTTCTTTGATGTTATGCATCTTGTTACGCCACATAATTCTTAAAGCTGCCGGGAATTTCATTTGTACAGTCGCTCCCAGACTTTTCAGTTCCTGCATGTGCTGTCCTAATTCCCAATGTCTATCTTGGGTGGCCTTGCAGATGTCCGATCGGATTCTAAATGACCAGTTGTCTTTGTTTAGTGTTCCACTCTTTAGACCCTCACTTGGAATCTTCTCTTTTAGGGTATAAGTTTTGAAATTAATTAGGATTTTTCTTGGAGCTTTTCTGTCCTTGCTTTTCCTGAAAGAATCTCTGTGAACCCGCTGGATGTCCTCCGCTAAGTTGCAGTCTTTAGTCCATGGAAAAAATTCTTCTAGTAAGGAGATACTAAAGGCTTTTATGTCTGTCCCTTCCAGATTCTCGGGTACATTTAACACCCCAAGGTTGTTTCTTCTGCCTTGGTTCTCAAGGGACTCAAGTTTCTCCTTGATGATTCTATCACTTTCTTTCAAGTGCCTTATGTCTTTTTGATTTATGTCTATCTTTTTATTGAGTGTTCCAGTTGCCAATTCTACTGTAGTGACCCTTTCGGCCAAGTCGTTTAATTTTTTATCCAAATTTTCACATACTTCCTGTATTTTGCTTTGGTTCCCCTCAGAAATAGAAAATTTTTCTCTCATCTCTCCCATCATTTTGTCCATAAATATTGCCATCAATTTTCCCATTTGATTTTCTGCCATGGGGTCGTCGCTCGATTGTGCCGGTTGTTGATCGGGGTTCTCTGTTTGCAATTGCATAAGAGTAGGACACCCCCACGCCGCACGGCCACCAGCTGCTGCGTGTGCCCACCCTGCCTGACTGCCTCGCTGCCGCCGCGTGACCACGCCCCCTGCCTCGCGCGGCGTGGTCCGTGCTCGCCTGACCGGCCCCTGTTGTCTTTGCCGTTTTTGCATTTTATTTTGTCGTTCTGTATTGCCTGTTTCTTTTTTCTCCCAGTATTGTATTTTCCTTCTTGTTTTGCCTGTTGCCTAGCTGCCCTTCGTCCTCCCTCCCCGCTTCTCGCCACCGCCGCTAACCCCGCCCCTTTTTGCATTCTGTACCCTCCCCGCTCCCACCTCCCAGCTGCTCCGCCCCCCCGCGCACTTGGCCATATATGGCGACCGTGCGACGCAGGTGAGTGTGACCTAGTTCTAGGACACCCCCGCGCCGCACGGCCACCAGCTGCTGCGTGTGCCCACCCTGCCTGACTGCCTCGCTGCCGCCGCGTGACCACGCCCCCTGCCTCGCGTGGCGTGGTCCGTGCTCGCCTGACCGGCCCCTGTTGTCTTTGCCGTTTTTGCATTTTATTTTGTCGTTCTGTATTGCCTGTTTCTTTTTTCTCCCAGTATTGTATTTTCCTTCTTGTTTTGCCTGTTGCCCCCGCTTCCCGCCACCGCCGCTAACCCCGCCCCTTTTTGCATTCTGTACCCTCCCCGCTCCCAGCTGCTCCGCCCCCCGCGCACTTTGCCATATATGGCGACCGTGCGACGCAGGTGAGTGTGACCTAGTTCTAGGACACCCCCGCGCCGCACGGCCACCAGCTGCTGCGTGTGCCCACCCTGCCTGACTGCCTCGCTGCCGCCGCGTGACCACGCCCCCTGCCTCGCGCGGCGTGGTCCGTGCTCGCCTGACCGGCCCCTGTTGTCTTTGCCATTTTTGCATTTTATTTTGTCGTTCTGTATTGCCTGTTTCTTTTTTCTCCCAGTATTGTATTTTCCTTCTTGTTTTGCCTGTTGCCTAGCTGCCCTTCGTCCTCCCTCCCCGCTTCCCGCCACCGCCGCTAACCCCGCCCCTTTTTGCATTCTGTACCCTCCCCGCTCCCGCCTCCCAGCTGCTCCGCCCCCCCGCGCACTTCGCCATATATGGCGACCGTGCGAACGCGCAGCGTTGACGCGCAGCGGGCGCGCCGATTGTGCGCCGAAGGCGCGCCAAAGGTAAGCCCGTCTGCGCCCGTCCGCGCCTGGACCGCGCCCAGTGCCAGGACCCCTGGCCCCCACCGACGGAAGCCGACCCGACGAACCTACAACGCCGCCGAACTCCTCGCACTCAACACCGGCGGCATCCCGGGGTGTCACCGAGCCACCCCGAAGCACACCCACAGACCCTTCAGCTGCCACGCCTGCAAGTTCTCCTGCCTCCGGACCTACCCTGCACCAGCACCCGCCAAGCCGAACACCAGCAGCAACCACCTCAAGTGCATCCTGCTCAACACCCGCTCCGTCCACAGACACGCCATCGAACTCTGGAACCTCCTCGACACCACAGCCCCTGACGTCGCCTTCCTCACGGAGACCTGGATGAACGCCTCCTCAGCGCCCGACATCGCCATCGCCATCCCAGAGGGCTACAAGATCACCCGGAGGGACCGCACCGCCAACCAGATGGGAGGAGGCATCGCCATCATCCACAGAGACACCATCCGCATCACGACCAACACCGACGACACCCTAACCACCGCCGAACACCTGCACTTCCAGATCCACACGGACCCCAGAACCACCCTCAGAGGCACCCTGATCTACCGACCCCCGGGACCACGCACACGATTCAGCGAGGACATCGCCGACTTCATCAGCCCACATGCCCTCCCCTCCGCCGACTTCATCCTCCTGGGGGACCTCAACTTCCACCTGGAGAACAACAGCGACCGCAACACCATCACCCTGCTCGACAACCTCTCCAACCTCGGACTCAAGCAGCTGGTGTCCACCCCCACCCACCTCGCCGGACACACACTCGACGCCGTCTTCTCATCCAGCAAAGACATCGCCTTCAGCCACGCAACAGGACTCCACTGGACGGACCACAGCTGCGTCCACTTCACCTTCAAAAGAACGACGATCCACCACCACCAGCAACAGGTTGCCCGAAGAAGCTGGAACAAGATCACAGCCGACCAGCTCACCGCCTCCCTGAGCCAGCACCCTCCTGCCGGCTCAGCGAACCCCAGCCAGGCCGCCGACAACCTCACGAAGTGGATCAGCAACTGCGCGGACGAACTCGCCCCTCTGAGGACCCCGCCCAGCAGACCCGGCAGCAGAAAAACCCCATGGTTCACCGACGAACTCAAGAGCTCCAAGAAGAACTGCAGAGCCCTCGAGAAAGTGTGGAGAAGGGAACCAACAATGGACAACATGACCACCCTCAAGCTCGCCACCCGGAAACACCACCAACTGATCCGCGCCACCAAGAAAAATGCATACAAAGACCGGCTGGACAACAACGCACACAACTGCAAGGAACTCTTCAACATCGTACAAGAGCTCTCCAACCCCAACGCCGGAAACAACGACATCACCCCGTCGCAAGACCTCTGCAACTCCCTCGCCTCCTTCTTCCACAACAAGATCGCGGACATACACAACAGCTTCAGCATCCAACCGACGCACGCCACAACCACAGCTACGCCACCCACCCCCACCCTCCGCGCCTGGACTCCGATCAGCACCGAAGACACCATCCGCACAATGAACTCCGTCCACTCCGGATCTCCGACCGACCCCTGCCCTCACCACGTCTTCAACAAGGCCGACGTGGTCATCGCACCCCACCTGCGGGACATTATCAACACCTCCTTCGACACCGCCACCTTCCCGGAGAGCTGGAAGCACGCAGAACTCAGCGCTCTACTCAAGAAACCTACAGCGGACCCCACCGAACTCAAGAATTACCGTCCCATCTTGCTCCTCCCGTTCCCGGCCAAAGTCATCGAAAAGACCGTCAACAAACAGCTGGCCGCCTTCCTCGAGACGAATGGATCCCTCGACCCCTCACAGTCTGGCTTCCGAGCCAACCACAGCACCGAGACCGCCCTCATCGCTGCCACCGATGACATCCGAACCCTGATGGACAACGGAGAAACAGCGGCCCTCATCCTCCTGGACCTCTCCGCGGCATTCGACACTGTCTGCCACCGCACCCTAGTGCAGCGCCTCGGCAACATCGGAATCCAGGAGAAGGCACTGGAATGGATCACCTCCTTCCTCGACGGAAGAACACAGAGAGTCCGCCTACCACCGTACAAGTCAGAGGCCACCGAAGTCATCTGCGGCGTCCCCCAAGGATCCTCGTTGAGTCCCACCCTCTTCAACGTCTACATGAGCCCCCTCGCGGCCATCGCACGCCAACACAACCTCAACATAATCTCCTACGCCGACGACACCCAGCTGATCCTCTCCCTGACCAACGACCCCGCCGCCGCCAGAACCAACCTGCACGAAGGGATGAGAGATGTAGCCGAGTGGATGACGACCAGCCGCCTGAAACTGAACTCGGACAAGACGGAGGTCCTCATCCTGGGCTCCTCGCCCTCCGCCTGGGACGACTCCTGGTGGCCCCCTGCCCTGGGCACCGCACCCAAACCAACGGACCACGCACGCAACCTGGGCTTCATCCTGGACTCCTCCCTCTCCATGACCAGACAAGTCAACGCCGTCTCCTCATCATGCTTCAACATCCTACGCATGCTACGGAAGATCTTCTGGTGGATCCCCACCGAGACCAGGAAGACTGTCACCCAGGCCCTCGTCACCAGCCGACTGGACTATGGCAACGCCCTCTACGCCGGAACACCGCCAAGCTCCAGAAGAGACTCCAGCGGATCCAGAACGCCTCAGCCAGACTCATCCTCGACATCCCACGAAACAGCCACATCTCCGGACATCTGAGAGACCTGCACTGGCTCCCCGTCAACAAAAGAATCACCTTCCGTCTCCTCAACCACGCACACAAAGCCCTACACGACCAAGGCCCGAGCTACCTCAACAACCGAATCAACTTCTACGCTCCCAAACGCCACCTCAGATCAACCA
This sequence comes from Lissotriton helveticus, assembly GCF_964261635.1. Taxonomy (NCBI): domain Eukaryota; kingdom Metazoa; phylum Chordata; class Amphibia; order Caudata; family Salamandridae; genus Lissotriton; species Lissotriton helveticus. The sequence goes on from NC_136068.1 coordinate 481,619,103, forward strand.
GCCACGCCCTCGCCGCCGTCCCACGCATCCGAAGAGCGACAACAGGAGGAAGGTCCTTCTCCTACCTGGCCGCCAAGACCTGGAACTCCCTCCCGACCGACCTGCGCCTGACCCAAGACCACCTCTCCTTCAGGAAGAAGCTCAAGACCTGGCTGTTCGAGCAGTAACGGCACCCCCCCTCCTAGCGCCTTGAGACCCTACGGGTGAGTAGTGCGCTCTATAAATGTCTTGATTGATTGATTGAGTATTGTTATCAGTGATTGTCTCTACAAGAGGGGTTATATCTATTGAGGTAGATGGTGGCTCAGTCGACATTTCGCCTGGATCTTTCCGTGTGAAGTAATTTGGTTGAATAGATTTCAGTTCCTCCAATTCCTCCAAGTCCTCCTCAGATGTAGTAGTTATACTTCGATCCTCAGAGTTTACAGATGGGGAATGGACTTCTATTCGCGATTGGCCTCCTCTCACTTGTACTAACTGTTGTACTTTAAAGTATGATCTTAGGGAGGGGGTCACTCTAATTTTTTGTGTTTGTTTTAAGTCACTTGACCCCTGATCCTTTAGTTTTGCGGACCTTGTTTTTGTTTTCTGATAATTCAACAAAATTAGGGAGCACCTTCTGTTTTCTTTTTGTGCTTTTAGGGGTCATGTTTTTCTTTTGGATGGTAAAATGGTTTTGTTTTAATAACTGGCGATTCCTAGTATGAAGATCTACCGGCAAATCCCAGTGTTTTTTCTTGTTCTAGTTGCGTGTCTTTTCTCCCCTCAATCTTTCTAGCATTTGTGTCATGATTATATTTTCCTGATTTTCCTGGTTGCAAAAGGTCACTTCTCTCTTGCTCGTTGTTATTTATTGGGCTTGCTTTGGGGGTATTGGTTAGTATTTTTCTTTTTAGCATTTGTGATCACAGTAACATTATCAATGTCGATATCAGGAACCGCCCCCCCACGTTGCTCCTGTGGTAGCACAGTCTTACTCCGCTCTTGTTCTTTTATCGTCTTCCCTTGAAATCCGGTTTGTACATAAAATGGATTGGTCTCTTTAGTTTCTTTTACTGCTAGGTCGGCATTAAGGTCAATTACCGGGTACAAACCACATTCTTCCCTGCTGCTCGTCCGGCACAGTTCTCCTGCAGGAATTACGCACGCTGGAGCACCATGACCTCGCTTGGTCTCTTGCACTGTTAACTCTTCTGGCGCAGCGTTCATCGGCAACCGCTGTATCAGCTTTCCTCCTGCAGGCGGGGATGATTTCTCTACTACGGGTAACTCTCCACTCCCTTCGGCGATTGACGCGCTGATTCTGCCGGTCGTGCCCCGGAAGAAGATTCTGCGGTATGCTGTACGGCAGGTCTGCGAAGCTTTCAGCGCCTTTGCCCAGACCCCGTATCTGATGACAATGTACTTTAAGGTAAGTTTTTTCCCCTTGGGAGTCTGATGGTCATGATTCTGGCGGAGATATTGTTTATCGTTGTAGTTCTATGTTCTTGTCGGCGCCAGCAGGAATTTAGTAATGCGAAATGAAAAGGAAGAGCTCTCTCAGTAATCTTCGAGGGGTGCTTGTTTTGTATGGTGCTGGGTCCACCATAAATCCTCTAAATCCTTAGATAGTCATTCCATTCAGTTTAGTCTTGAGTTTTGTATTTTCAGAAGAAATTTAGGAGAGCGATGCGTTATTTGTGTAGTGGTGCATCGGAGCTCGCGACCGAGCGTCTCAGCAGGCCGCCATCTTCCTCTCATGAACACCGACCTGTAGGATTTATCGTTATTAATGGCTAAGTCACGATCGACCATGAAGCTCCTAAAGGTGTCAAGTAGCGTCTGGAGCCCACTTGCCGTTCTTGCAATGAGGACCGCATCGTCCGCATATAGCAGGACAGGCAGTCCTCGCTGCCCAACACATGGAAAGTCAGCCCCTGTTTCTACCAAAGCCTTTTCCAGGTCATTAATGTATAGATTTAAAAGAAATGGGGCCAGGATACATCCCTGCCGTACTCCCCTTTCAATTTTAAAATCCTTGGAAACCCGAAGATCCTGGCCAAATCTGATATTCGCCTTGGTGTCCCTGTGCAGGTCCCCAGGAAGTCTACCAGGCCAGCCTCCACCCCCATGGCCTTCATGGATTGCCACAGTTTCCCCCGGTTGACACAGTCAAAGACGGAGGAAAGAACCATGAAGGCCATGTAGATCGTACCTTGGCGGGCAACCGTGTACTTCCACATGATCATACATAAGTTGAGGCATTGGGCTAGGGTAGAATGCCCTGGGCGGAACCCATATTGTATGTCTGCGACAATCTTGTTCTCTTCCGCCCAGGAGGCTAGTCTATTCAATAAAACCCCACCCACACCCTTTACCACGGAATCAATGAGAGAAATCGGTCTATAGCACAAAGTACTATTACGATTGCCCTTCTTGAAAACCGGTACAATGGTTGAGGTACCCCAAGACTCCGGACATCCGGGCATAACCGCCGCGTTTAACACAGCGACCAGAACTGGGGCCCAAAATAAAGGGTTAGATTTAAAAAGATCCGGCGGAATGCAATCCGGGCCAGGTGTCTTGTTACATGACAGCCCTAAGATGCCTTTCTCCACCTCTTCCTGTATGAATGTTACAGGGGTATTGGTAAGGACTCTTGGTTGTGCTTGTTGGAGATCCGTAGCACTTTTGAAAATAGATTTGGAATGAGACACCCATTCATTTTCTGTTATATTGGTGCCTAGTTCTTCAGCCCCGTCCTTCTCAAATAGCGATCGATTAATAATGCCCCAGAACGTAGAGCTACTGCCTAATACCTGGCTCCAGTAATTCACGCCATGTTGCTTCCTTTAGTTCCCCCTTGCGAGTGGCCAGTGCCCATTTGTATTTGATACGATGGGCACGAATCAGAGTTTGGTCTCTCGGGGTGGCTTTTAAGGCTTCCTTTAAATCCTTTAAATCTCTCGCAGCCCTGGAACAACAGGAATCAAACCATCTAGGATCACGAGGCACCATCCTATAGGTGGGGGCACTTACTAGAGCCCCAATCTTACTGATGATATCAACAAAGGCCTTAAGAACACCGCCCGGGACGGAGCGAGGAGACACGCAGCATGCAATTTCAGATACACAAGCCACTTGTACCTTGCCATGAAATGAATCCGGCGATACCTGGGACCACTTTGAGCGGTGCCTTCCATCCGTAAGTCTCAACATGCCAGGCGCTGTCACCCTGGCTTGACTTGACAGCAGCCGACCTCCGAGATTCACACAGATGGGGTTGTGATCGCTGAATGCACTATCCACGATTCTAAACCCCCGAAGGTTGGACTGAAGCCCAGCTGAGATCAGGATATGGTCTATAAAAGAGGTGTCCCCTCCTCCTTTAAATGACGGGACGGACTGTTTACTAAGGGGGGCAGAAAAGGACATAGATGGTATCAGGTCAAACTCATTAAGCATGTTATTAAGCGCTTCCCCCTGGGCAGAATGCTCAAAGTGAAAGCCCCGCATCCTAGCACAACCCAACTCGCTCATACAGTTTGTTTTGGGATCACCACAGGGGTGCACATTAAAATCCCCTGCCACCATAAGTTTGTGGGCAACAGGCCACAGGACTGCCTTAAAAGGCAGTACAACTGAGCAATCTTGCACTCCCCCTGTGAGCTCACCGCATTATAAAACTGTATAATACCCATGCTGTCATTACCTCTCCTTTAAAATAATAACTTGAGAGTCTCTATAAGCAATGGGGAAATGCTGGATCCTACATTTCACAGCTAGTGCTATAAATATGACCAGGACACCCCTAGCTCTGCCACAAGTTGACTGGGACGCAGGAACAAAGAAAGCTTTATATCCCTCCAAAAATAGGTTACAGTTCACCAGCCATGTCTCCTGCAAACAGATCACAGAGAATTGCCTGATGAACTGCACCCACGAGGGGTCCTGAAATTTCCCCGCCATGCCTGCTATGTTCCATGACAAAACTTTATAGTCTGCTGAAAAGGTAATAACCCTTGAGGTGCTTGCTACTCGGGATGGCACCAGCTGCTGGGGGCTAAACATCCCCGTCAGCTCCGTCCTACAGGGCACAACACTACAGGTAGTAAGGCAAGGGGGACTCGTGTTGGTGGTGTAAATCTCGAGTGGGCTCAATGCTCTTTTGCAGTCAGTCGCACTCGTCCAACCTAGAAAGAGCAGAAAATCTGTTTGATAACTCTAGCCGAGGGGTAGCGAGGTGCCCAGCCAGGCGGGGCATCCCCCCCAGAGGATTGGAATTGGCTACCCCCGATAAGTTTTAAAGGGTCTTTGATTCCACCTATTACAAGGCATACCAAGATTATAGCCCCTTGTAAGGTCGGCCTTAAAAAAAAAAAAAATCCAAAGGCAGAATCTGAATACTAGAGTCCCTAGGAGTCTGTTAATAAAAAACACCCCTAAAGATTTTTTCCACAAGTAGTGGGCTATTGAAATTCACGATGATGCAGTCACCCCCACCAGGTTTCCTTGAACTACCTATCCAGCACACATGGCGTGCCATGATGATATTGCGTTCCACCATTGGCCCCACAGGGGTGTTACATGATAACCAATGGGTAACCTTGTTCTTGAGTTGGGTGAAATCCTCCTGGGTGCCTTGTGCAAGCGGTGGGACAATCCCCAGAATTACTACCAGTGGTGTGGTTTGGTGTGGGAGATTAATGACTGCTGTATTCAAGGGGGCAATGGAAGAATATCCCTGCCGCTCAGCTGAGATTTGCCCTGGTCTATTAATAGCCTGGCCCTGGTGATTTGTATGAAAGACCTCGTCAGAAACCTGCCTTGTACTTGTACCAACGGCCACCCCCCCCCCAGATCTATGGTAGCCCCATTTTCGCCACAGGCATGGGGACCGCTAGAAGAATGAAAATCAGCGGCTACCCCAGAAACTGCCAATGTGTCTGTTGTTCTATTGACCTTGGTCAGATCCAAAACCACCGGTTGAAAGGAATTAGTGGGTTCTAAAGGCTTATGTTGAACAGCTAACATTTGCTCAATACGATTTAATTTAGTCATGATTGGGCTCAACTTGGCATCCAACAGGCAACAAATGGTAGATTTAAGGGCTTCCAGCATGGCAAGGTTTACTATATTCGGAGCAAGCGACTCTGGAGCCTTGTTTTTAGGGACAGACTTGGGAGGTACATTAGGTTTGTCTTTTTAGCTTGGCACCCCATTGGTTTACATTTTCTTTTCAAGCTCACGCTGGACCTAGGAGTCACCCTTGGAAGTTGCGGGACGTCATCAACACTAAGGACTTTCGCGGTTGTGTGGTTAATGTTACCACCCGTCCCTTCATTTCCTAAGGTAAGAGAGGAGGGTACCACTCTTCCTGTTCCCCTCGATCACAACAGGCGACAGTATCCTGGGTGGCACCTCCCTGGGAGTTTCTAATAAAGGGGATAAGGCCTCATGATCCTGAGAGACATTACCCAACCCGGGGGATGAAAGTGTGCTCACTATGTCGCTGGCAGTATCCCTTGACGATTTATTTGGCCCACCCCGGAGAGTGAGAAGGCCATTAGAGAGAGATCTCAAGAGACATCTGTTCACTAATTCAATCTCCTTGTCAATGACTGAGGCGGCTCTTGACAAGAAGGCGTCCATAGTTGTAACAGTAGACCTAGTTGTAGCTTTTGCCCCTTCTTGACTGACATGAGTCTTCCGCCTCCCCATAGTTCCAAACCAAAGTGAGCCCCCGAGACTTGCAATAAATGCGGGGTACAAGTATCCACTGGCAATTTTACCACAGCAAAGATATAGGCAGCCACAGTAAGAACCCAGGTGGAGGCTACTTCTCCCACAAAAAGGGGTGATACCACAACACTTCAAGTAATACACCTTCACAGTGGAGGCAAGGTCACTAACCAAAGTTCGAGAAATGTCATACACCGATAATGTTAGAGCCAAGAGGGATGGCCCAGCCCAGCCTCTTCCGGCCTCGGACGGGCCCGCCCTTGGTCCGGGCTTCGTCCGAGCTGCATCCCACGCGCATCCCGTGTCGCGGTGGGAGAGGCTGCGCTAAGAGTGCATTGGCCCCTCCTCCCCTCACTTGCGGCAGCTGCGGGGGACAACAGGAACAGCGGTGCACTCTGGGGGTTGCAGTCCTCAGAGGGTAACTGCCAGCGTAGGTGTTGCAGCGGCAGTACTCGCGTTGCCCCTAGGACCCTTGTCCCACCAGGGGATGTTACCAGGCAAGGTGCGGCAGACAGAGGAGTAAAGGACAGGACAAAACACCAGCAGCAGTGGCAGACAAAAGGAACTCCCCTACGGAGGGATTGTTTAGAGCAGCGGCCAGAACTGCTGATTATCCATGCGTTTGCAGGATTTTACACACAATGTTCAGTATGTTCCAGGAGGAAAAAATTTGTACTTGCCTCTTACTGAAACTGTTCGGGATCCCTGGAATGTGTTTTCAGTTGGCAGGGTTTTTCAGAAGAATGTCCTAGGTGACAGTTTTGGTAATAATATTTGGTTGGCGGCTGAGAGTAAAGATGGTGTTTTTGGAGGTGAAAAATAAAACTGTGAAAGTAATCTTCATAAAAAGGGCCTTGGTGAAGAATTCAGAGGATTTGGGGAGGTCAGAGATGAATTTACAATTGTCTGATATTTTTGTTTTAATGGGGAAGAAAGTTATTCTTCCCAAAGGTTTGCGTGAGAAAATTATTTACTTCTGTCACAATAGGCATTCATGCATTACCCACACTAAATGGAGGATAAATGACTTGTATTGGAGACCTAAGATAGATACAGAAGTTGAAAGGTGCGTCAAATCATGTGTGGAGTGTGAAATAGCAGATAAGACACAGAAAACTTTGAATCTCCCTTTGGGTTCACTCTGGTGTCCAAAGCTGCCTTGGGAGGATATAGCTCTGCATATTATGGGACCCATATGCTGGCAACATGGGGGTTCTAAATTACTTTTAGTTTTGCTTAACACATTTTTTAGGTGGTTTGATTTGAGGAATGTTGATAAAGTGGACACTAAGACTGTTATTGAATTTCTAGATGATGTGTTTTGGAGGGAAGAACTTCCTGCAACCATTTTCATGGATAATGGTGTACAATTTAAGTCTTTTGAGATTACTTCTTATTTAAAGGATTCTGGTGTTACACAGAGATTTGCTGCTCTTTACCATCCCAGTGGGAATGGTGTTGTGGAAAGAGTCAATATGATTTTATAGCTTTCCAATACAGGTAATGTGTGTTGGGAGCAAGAGTTAAGGAAGATGGTGTGGGTGCATAGAGTGACCTGCCACAGCTCTTTAGGCATGAGTCCTTTTGCCTTGATGAGATGTAGGGTACCGTATTCTAAAGTTAATCCAGGTTGGATGAAAAGAAGTATGGTGGTGGAATGGGATGTTGATGAGTTAAAGAGGCGCACCATGGATTCACAAAAGAATAGGGTGTATTATGATTCTAAACGTGAGTTGAAACAGGTGACGTTCCATGCAGAGCAATGGATGCATTTGAAGAATGCGCAGAAGGTTGTTAAAAGGAGAAAGGTGATTTAGTGATCCTAAACTTATTGTGAAAGTGATGAGACATACTGTAGTTTTGGAAAATGGTAACATTTGGTACACAAGTCATCTTGCACTTGCAAAGTCTAGAAAGGATGAGTGGAAGGGTAGTAGTACTCCTTTCAGGAATTATTGGTGGTTTGACTCCACCAACTCCATGAGTAATGAAAGTGACTCGATGCCTGATGAGAATTCTGGCAATGTTTAAGAATTTGAGGAACTGGAAAATGCTTTTTATGTACATATGAGGAGGAATAATGATTCTCAAAGTAGAGTGTAGGGGGAAAACTTCTAGTAGATTAGTAAATAAACCTAGTAAATTGGAGATGTTTGTTTGTGGTTAATTTTTATTTTTTGTTTTAATTTCTTTTATAAGAGGGAGATGTTTAGTATTGGGGTTCTCGGTAGTGTGAATTAGTATGTAGAATGTATACTTGTCGAAGTTCTGTGTTCTCTGTATTTAGCAGGAGAAAGTAGAATGTATGGGGGCATTCTTGGTGAGGCTTTGCTGTGCAGTCATCGGGTGGACTCCTGGGGTTGACGCATTAAAGGAACATTCCTGCCTGGCTTTGTGTCCACGCCTCTTTCTTTGGAGTCTAAGGATACTTCCTAAATGGACCTCCACTGAATCACTATTGAAAGCCGGGGACCCCATGCCAAGAGATTTCGATGATTTAAACCTCAATAAAATACATACAACTCCAGAAACAAGTGTACATTAAACCAGTGCACTAATTATGAAATATTTAATTTAATATATATATATATATATATATATATATATATATATATATATATATATATATATATATATTCACTGAAAAAACCATAGGTTATAGACCATATATAGTTAGGAATTAGCATTTACAAAACCTTATTTTACTCACACAAAACCATTGAAATTTGCATATATAGTTAGTTGCTCTAACTATATATCGCGCATATATATAACATTTCTATGGCAAAATGAAACCCCTCATTTTGTTTCTTTTCAAATTAAATGTATTAAGTGTTACCACTTTATTCCAATCAAGATGACTTCAGGTGTGCCATACTTTTGTCATAAGTAAGACTGTTAGCGTTCTAGTTGTTCTTTAGAACACTCTGGGACATTCTGTCTTTGGGCTATGGTTGGGCTACATCTGGCTGATATTTGGGCTACATTTGGGCTCTTTTGTCTCTGGTGGCCATCTTGGGAGACTGCATATCAGAATTTTTTTAATGAAATATAAGAGGATTTGAGAAGTCACTCAAAATGTGCCCTAATTTTTCTTTCTTCAGCACTAATCATAATTTCTATGGCAAAATGAACCCCCTCATTTTGTTCCTTTGCAAATTAAATGTTTTAAGTGTTAACACTTTATTCCAATCAAGATGACTTCAGGTGTGCCATACTTTTGTCATAAGTAAGACTTTTAGCGCTCTAGTTGTTCTTTAGAACACTCTGGGACATTCTGTCACTGGGCTATAGTTGGGCTACATCTGGCTGATATTTGGGCTACATTTGTTTTTTTTGTCTCTGGTGGCCATCTTTGGGCTACATTGGGCTACATTGGGCTACATTTGGGCTCTAACATATATATAGCCCAATGTAGCCCAATATATATTTTTCAAAGTTAATTTTCGTAAAAACCACTGGAGCATATATCTTGAGACATAGCAAAGGCACATCGGGCTACCAGTCCCTACAATTTTGCCAAGTTTTGTGGAAATCCATTCAGCCGTTCGAGCTAAAAGTGAGTCCAACCGCCCTATGGAAAACTCAATGTTAAAAACACGTTTTGGGACCCCCTTTTTTCTCGGCCCCCGCTTGACGAAACCCCCCCAAACTTTCAGGGGACGCTCAGAAACAAAATGTACCATTTTCCTGAAAATGTCAGCCAATTCCGTCCATCAACGCCAAAGTTATTCAACATAGAATTTTCAGAAATCCCTATTCAAAAAAATCCTAACTATATATACCTACTGGCGACTGCCAGTAGGTAATATATATATATATATATATATATATTCACTTAAAAAACCATGGGTTTCAGGCCTTATATAGTTAGGAATTAGCATTTAAAAAACCATTGAAATTGCTCCTATATAGTTAGTTGTACTAACTATATTTCGCGCACCCGCAATCCACTGCTGATGATGTCACATATTACATCATTCATGGCATGGTCAGTGACATCACTGATGACATCACCCAGTGACTGTGTGTTTCTGTAAAGTTTAAATATGTTTTACATATTGAAGAATGAGTGGATGTATAAGTGTCTGGATGAAGGATTTAGTAGGCGCGTGACTGACTATATGAGTGAGTGATTAAATGTGTCTTACTAAATGCATGGGTTAGTGACTACACTGTCTGAATGTGTGCATCAGTATGTCTGTTGTTGTGTAAGCTGCTGCATGTGTTGATCAGTGGCTATATGAGTGGCTATATGGGTTATTGATTGGTTGCCCAAGTATTTGAATGGGAGACTGAGTGTGTGTGTGGGTGGCTGGGAGGTGTGTGACTCTGTGCATAGATGTGTGAGCAGTTGATTCACTAGGTGTATGAGTTCAAGAGTGCATGTGGAAACAGCTATATGGGCGGTTGACTGTGTGCATGGGTGTGTTGGTGAGTGAATGGATATCTCAGTGCTACATGTGCAAGTAAGTACATATGTAAAACACAGTGCATGTGAGAGTTGGCATATATAAATGACTATATATGAGAGCCAGTGAATGTGCGAGTGGCTATATGGATCATTGTGTACTTGTATCAGTGTTAGTATATGTTTGAATAAGTAAGGTGTTGTGTGTATAACTGTATAGTTGAGGAAATGGAAGTGTGATTGATTCTTTGCATGACTGACTAGGTGTGTGAGTAACTCCATGGATGAGTGGCAGTGTGTGAGTGTCTGTATAGGTGTATGAGTGCATATGATAGTGTTGTATTGATGAGTGACTGTGTGTATGAGTGATTCTATGGGTGAATGAGTGGATGTGTGTGTAGACCTAGGAATCAGTGAGTGCGTATGTAGTAACTGGTATTGGTGTGTCAATGGTTTCAAGAATGGTAGTCTGTATTTAACACTGGGTGTATCAAAGGTTATATTAGAGTGTGAGGAGGTGCATCGTATTATCACATGAATGATATCATCAGTGATGTCAAATGAGATGTCATCAGTGATGTCATCAGTGATGTCACTGACCATGTCATGAATGATGTAATATTTGACATCATCAGCAGTGGATTGCGGGTGCGCGAAATATAGTTAGTACAACTAACTATATAGGAGCAATTTCAATGGTTTTTTAAACGCTAATTCCTAACTATATAAGTCGTGAAACCTATGGTTTTTTAAGTGAATTTGCAAGGTTTTTTAAATGCTAATTCCTAACTATATAAGGTTTGAAACCTATGGTTTTTTCAGTGAATTTGCAAGGTTTTTTAAATGCTAATTCCTAACTATATCAGGCGTGAAACCTATATTTTTTTCCAATAAATTTCAAAGGTTTTGTAAATTCTAATTCTATTAGCGGATAACGTTTATATATGTTATTATCCTTCTGGGACCACCTGAGCAGCCATCTTGTTTCTCAGGAGAAGTGAGGCACAAGAGAGCACAAAACAAGAGTGGAAAACGCGAAAAGGGGGCAGGGTTGAGACCCCCTGACTCCCTAGCCCTACTCAGGGGGTCCCAGAAGGACCACCAAGTGCAAAAAATATATATATTTTTTAAATCGCAGGGTACGCGTACGGTGCGCGTACCCCACGTTTTTTTTTTTTGTTTGTTTTTTGCCCTTGGGGGTCCTTTTGGGACCCCCTGAGAAGCACTAGAGGGTTGGGGGTCTCTACCCTGCCCCCTTTTAGTGTTTTCCACTCTTGTTTTGGGCTCTCTTGTGCCTCAGTTCTCCTGAAAAACAAGATGGTGGCCAACACTTCCTGGTTTGGACAGTTTGGAATGTTGACAGTCGACTGCCAGCCAATCAGAAACTCGCTCGCGCACATAAGGGTACGCGCACGTACGCGTACGGTACGCGTTCCGTACGCGTACGGTGCGCGCATATAGATATATAATTTGATCAAATTAAATTTTCTCAACAACTACTGGAGAGATTTTCACCAAATATAGAAAAGGCACTACTGCATACCTGTCCCTACCATTTTGCCAAGTTTGGTGTAATTCCGTTCAGCCGTTCGGGCTGTAGCCGTGTCTAAAGGTCCCATAGAAAATGCCATTTGAAAAATTTCAAATTCAATTTTCTCAAGAACTACTGGAGGGATTGTCACCAAACATAGCAAAGGCACATCTGCATACCAGGCCCTACCATTTTGCCAAGTTTGGTGTAATTCCATTCAGCCGTTCGGGCTGTAGCCGTGTCTAAAGGTCCCTATGGAAATTAACATGGGGAAAACACGTTTTGGGACCCCCCTTTTTTCTCAGCCCCCGCTTGACGAATCCCCCCGAAACTTTCAGGGAAGGAGCGGAGCGCAGCGAGGCAAATTTAAGGAAAATTACAGGCAGATCCCTTAATCGGCGCTAAAGTTCAGTAGTTTTTGAGATAGTTAAAGATTTACAAATATCGATATTTGAGAATTGTGAGATCTGATTGGCTGAGCCCTCCCGAGCACGAGCTTGCCTTTGATTGGCTGGCAGCACTTCAAACCAGGAAGTGTTGGCAGCCATCTTGTAACTCAGTACCGAGGGAGAAGGAAAAAGGTGAGAGGAACAATTAAAAATAAGAATAGGGGGCCGGTTAAAAACACCCTGACCCCCGAGGCCTGGTCAGGGGGTCCCACAGAGACCCCCGGGGCCCCCCCCAAAAATTTTTTTTTTAAATTTTCGGCTGTAGTCGTGCCGGGTGCGCGAATCCGTTGGAAATTTTAAAAAAAAACAAAGCGCAGGCTGTGCTTTGTTTTTAAAGTCCCAGGTAATCCTGATTTATGTAGCAGGGGCCCATCGGGGTCCCCCGCAGCCCTGTGGACCGCCACCCCCCCAGTGGCTTTATTATTTATGCCCGGGGGCACGCGGCTCCCTCGCAACCCTGGGTACCACCACGGCCCGGAGCTTTTATTAAAAAAAATTGGTGGGGGCTCCTGTCACCCCACGCTGCCCCGGGGACCTCCATCTCCCCAGGGCATCTGTAATTATGTTTGGGGGTGCCTCGTTGACTCCCCCCAAGAGATGGGGCCTATCCCGGGGCCAGTAAAACCAGGGCATACCTTACGCACATCCGACCAGGGTAGAAGACTTAAATGGGCTAAGGTGGTTCCGGAGAACTTTTATGCGGGAAGTTTTCCCGAAAATCGAGGCCCAGGTGGCGATGTGCCAAAACCCAAATGCCCTGGACTGTGAAATCATAGGGGCCTTTGAAACAATTTGTGGGCAGGTCTCACAGAATTTATTGGTAAAAACCAGGAAGGGAGTGTGTAATAAGCAGCGCTGGTTTGATGCCACTTGTTCAAAAGCACATAAATCCTTAATGGCAGCCTTGAAGACAAAACCTAGGATAGGGGCTGACATTGTTATCTTGAGGAAGGAATACAAGCTAGCAGTCAAGACCAGACAAGACAATATTAAGCACGAAGCCTGGGAGAATCTTCTCTCCACGGCAGTCCTAAGAGACAGTAGGCAATTTTGGGATATAATCAATCAGCCCTTCTTCTCTGATTCAGCCAATGTTGCCATGGATTGTGTTATCCCTGACGACAAATGGCTGGCTCACTTTAGAACGGTGTACGGAGACAATGAGACGGTTAGTCAAGTATGTTCCCTGGTGGTCCCGGATGCTGCCCCTATTCATTTTAAAAGGTCTGAGGTGGAGAAAGCTATTTTGGCCACTACCAAGAACAAGGCTCCTGGACCTGACGGGGTGCCGGCCGACTTCTATGTATACTCACCCAAGTTATGGGCGGGAGTCTTGGCTAATGTCTTCACCGCCGCTAACGGCAACTCCATACCATCCTCCTGGGCAACCTCTACCATCGTCCCCATTTTTAAGAAGGGCCAGCGGGATGATCCCGGGTGTTACAGGCCCATATCCCTCCTGGACTCTGCAGTTAAGATCTTAGGCAGAGTCCTTTTGGTTAAATTGAGGGATAGCGTCGAGAGTTGTGGGGGGCTGGCCGACATTCAATATGGGTTCAGAGAGAGGAGAGGAACGGTTGAGCAATGCTCCAACTTACACCTGTTGATCTCGAAATATACGGTGGCCAAGGAGGGGTCCCTATTCCTAGCGTTTATGGACCTCTCCTCGGCCTTCGACTTGGTGAACAGGTCTAAGTTATGGACCACTCTTCTGAGGATGGGGATAGACGAGGCGTTGGTCAAGTACATGGCCTCCCTTCACTAAGAGCTATTTGCTGCAGTGCGGGTCACAAATGAGGGAAGGTGCACGCCCCGTTTTCATTCTATGCTTGGGGTCAGACAGGGCTGTATATTGGCCCCGCTGCTCTTTACTATTTACATTAATGGCTTGGGTGCCTACCTGGAGGATGTTGAGGGTGACGTTCTATGTGCAGGAGCAGCTAAGATTCGTGCGCTCCTGTACGCGGACGACGCGGTGCTGATAGCTCGCACTGGTGTCTGTCTGCAACGTCTTCTGGATGCATTTGGCACATTTATGGACCACCTGGACTTAAAAATAAACACGAATAAATCACATACAATGGTTGTGGGGCGCCAAAGTAGTAAGGGGAAATCCAAAACCTTTGAATGTAAAGGCGAGGTTGTCACCAGAGTCTCCACTTTCCCCTATCTGGGGGTTCTTTTTGACCAGAGGGGATCTTGGGGACCCCAGGTTAGAGCTAAGAGGCTGGCGGTGACTAGATCATCAGCAGCCCTCATGGGATTTGCAGGCAGGTTGGGTGCTAGCCGATGGAAGCCCTTTTGAAGATCTATAATAGTAAATCAGTTGCACTGGCCTCATATGGTTCACCCCTTTGGGGTTATGTAAATCTGGAACTAATTCAGAAGGCGGAAAACAGATTTCTACAGACCCTCTTGTCTGTCCCACAGTCCACACCGACCTTTTCCATACATATGGAGGTGGGACTAGATTTCGTCACTGATAGGCTGAACATGGCACCCTTGATCTTTTGGCTAAAGACTTGGCTCAATGAAGAACTGCCCCTTAACCATAAGATCATGGCTGATGTCATGTCTTTGGACAACTTTAAAAGGGTGCCATGGTTGGCTTACTTGATGAAGTCCTTTTTAGACCTGGGACGACCGGAACTTTTCACATCCTCCTGGGACATCAAGAAACAGGACATAGACTTAATCAAGAAGCAATTTATGGGCAGGGCAAGAGTGTGTCGTGAGGAAAAGGAACTACAGAAACCGGCAGTGAGGAGACACTATCTGCTTGTAAACCCCACTGCACTAGCACCTTACCTTGGTTTCGTTACGAAGCCATTCCATAGGTTTCTCCTTACCAAGTTTAGGTTTAATTTGTTACATTTTTATCTGGGTAATTTCAAAACTTGGGAAAACCCAGAATTAGCCCCCCCCCCCTGTTGTTGTGATTACTTTTCTGTCCAATATACCATGCATTTTGTTATGTTTTGTGGGTTTTTTTTAGAGCCTAGGAAAAAATATCTGTTACCTGTTTTAAAGGAGGCTGGCTTCACACAGGTGAGACCAGCCCTGCTCTATCTTCAATCACTGAATAACATACGCATTACATTCTGCATGGCAAATTTCTTGGTGGCAGCAGCCAGAACAAAAAAAATACATCAGAATAACGGGCCCCCCTAAACGAGTTTTATCTTTGTTTTTAAACTTTGCACAAAATGAATTTAATCCGCCTTTTTTATGAACCTCATGTATGCACTGATTTGTATGATATTGTAAATAGTTTTTATTTTGTCTGAAATGTTCTATCTCTTTGTATGATTTTTAACTAAAGCGAATAAAGATATTTTGACTGACTGACTCCCCCCAAGACCCGGAGACTGCCACCTCCCCAGGGTTTAAATATAAAGAAAGTGTGGGGGGCTCCTGCCCCTCCCCACACTACCCCAGGAACCACCACCTCCCTGGGCAAACTTTATGTATATACGGGGATCTGTTGCGGGCCCCGGGCACCACCACCTCCCCAGGGCTAAAATCAGTTGGGAGGGGGCCGCGCACCCTGTCATGGAGCCCTCGAATGCACTGGGTACCGCCACCCCCAAGGGCTGGCTCCTGTAATGTCCCGGGGGGGCCCACCCCCGGAAATTTGCTATTTGCTATGAAAGGGCGGGAGCGCGGCTCCCGCCCTGCCATAGTAAACACTGCTTCACTTCATGGAAACAAGAGCAGGAAACCCAGGGGATGGGTTCACACAGGCCAATAGTAACCCAAGGAAGGGGGCCACATGACACCCCTCCCGTAATTTTTGTTTTTTATTGGAAAACATGAGCCTCGGGAGCGGGCCCCCTTCCCGTTTTTTTGTTTTTTTTTAAACACTGGGTCAGATCCTGGGGGATGGGGTCCCCAGGGTCAAAAAACTATTAAGGGAAGCGGGGGCACACAGCCCCCTTTCTAACAAAAATAAATAATAGTCGACATCTCGCCAGAGGCCTCGCCCCCTTCCTCCAACACTCTGCAAACGTACGTCATGGCGCTTACTAAGTTGGGGTATTAAGTCCCCATGAATCCTGAGGATCCCAGGTGGCCATCTAGCCCACCAGGTACCTCCAGTAAGCCCCACACAGTTGGATTGCTGAGAGGTGGTCTGATGCCACGCCCCTTTTTACACCACTCTGTTAATTCGCCTCTTGGCGCACTGCTGGTGGGGCGAAGAGGTCCTCTTGTGTCTTGAGGACCTTAGAACTAAAGTGGACTTCATCCCCGAGCAGCAGTGTGCCAGGAAGGGAGTTTGCACAGTGGTGTAAAAAGGCGGCGTGGCCTTGGAACACTCTCAGCAATCCAGCTGTGTGGGGCTTACTGGAGGCGCGTTTGCAGTGTGGTGAGGGTTGGGGAATGAAGTCCACTTTACTCCTGAGGGACTTTGGGGGCCAAGTAACCCTCCTGGTACCTCCTGTAAATCCTAGGCTGTGGAATTCCTGAGCGCTGGTCAGAGGCCCAGGCCCCTTTCTGCACCACTCTGCAAACGTGACTACTACGTTACAGTTAGAAATTAGCATTTAAAAAACCTTAGAAATTAGAAATTCACTGACCAAACCATAGGTTTCAGGGACGTTATAGTTAGAAGTTAGCATCTAACAAACCTTAGAAATTCACTGAAAAAAACACAGGTTTCAGGGAAGTTATAGTCAGTTGGACATTGCACTCGTACAAAACCAGAGAAATGGGCATGGTCTGGTACAAGTACTTACCAATGCTGCTGTGTGGGACTAATTGGAGTTAATAGTTTGGGAAGTTGGCCCCCAAGGACGTCCTTGGGGGCCAACTACTCCTCTTGGAGTCCCTGAAACATAGGTTTCAGGGACGTTCCAGTTAGTTGGACATTTCCCTCATACCAAACCATAGAAATTCCCCTGTTATAGTTAGTTCAGCTAACTATTTCTCGCGCCCCCGCAATGCACTGCTGATGTCACATATTACATCATTCATGACATGGTCAGTGACATCACTGATGACATCTCAAATGACATCACTGGTGACATCACTGATGACATCATCCACGTGAAAATCTGATCCACCTCCTCACACTGTACTATAACCTTTGATATACCCACTGTACCTACCAGTTACTACATACACACTCACTGATTCCTAAGTTTACATACACATACACATACATTCATTCACCCATAGAATCACTCATAGATGTAGTCACTCATCAATACAACACTAGTATAAGCACACATAGATCTATACAGACACTCACACACCACCACTCAGCCAGAGATACTCACAAACCTAGTCAGTCATGCAAAGAATCAATCACACTTCCATTTACTGACCTATACAGTTATACACACACCACATCAATTATTTAAACAGAAACAAATGCATACTTACTCTTTTCTACAATACCTGATACAAGTACACATTCATTCATGCAGCCACTCTCACAATCACTGACTCTCATGTATAGTCATTTATATACTTCAACTTTCACATACACTGCCTTTTATATATGTAGTTACTTGGACATGTAACATTGAGACATCCATTCTCTCACCAACACACCATACACACTCACACTCATACAGCTGTTTCCACATGCACTCTTGAACCAACCATTCAAATATCTATGCACAGACTCACACACCTCCCACGCACCCACACACACACACCCAGGCTCCCATACAGATACTCAGACAACCAATCAATAACCCATGATCCTCATTTAGCTACTCACCAACCCATGCAACCTCTTACACACCAACTGACAAACGAAACTGTGTGAATGTCTGTATCAGTCACTAACCCATGCATTCAGTAAGACACATATAATCACTCACTTAAACAGTCAGTCACACACCTACTAAATTCTCCATCCAGACACTTATACACCCACTCATTCTTCAATACACCTTGGCATATATATATAATACATATTTAAACTTTATTGAAACACACATTCACTGGATGATGTAATCCGTGATGTCATTTGAGATGTCATCAGTGATGTCACTGACCATGTCATGAATGATGTAATATGTGACATCATCAGCAGTGCATTGCAGGGGCGCGAGTAATAGTTAGCTGAACTAACTATAACCTGGGAATTTCTACGGTTTTATATGAGTGAAATGTCCAACTAACTATAACGTCCCTGAAACCTATAGTTTTTCAGTGGAAAAAAAAATATATATATATATATATACATTACAAAGTTACCCCACAAGGTGGAGGCACACCCAGGATCGCTCAGGTCCCCACCTGACAGCCTCTGCATTTCTTTGCTGCGACGCGTTTCGAGCATCAAGCCCTTCATCCAGCAGCCATGATGAAATTGAATGGCAAGCAAACACCAGCGTATCCCCTTATTTGTGTTTATTATTCCTTAGCTTCCGGTCTCAATGAATTCTGGGGCTGGTAGTTATCAGCAATCATCCTGATGAAATGCCATTACAATTTTCAACAATTATTAAAAACAATCAAAGTCGAGGAAACAAAGTCAAATGGGGATTGTATAATTACATCCAGGCATCTCCCGTTCCGCAGTGCCACTCGGTGCTGGGGCAACCGCAGACCCACAATGTTCCTGTGGTGACGCCTTCCGTGACCGGGGGCCGGTCACTAGTATACATTACAAAGTTACCCCACAAGGTGGAGGCACACCCAGGATCGCTCAGGTCCCCACCTGACAGCCTCTGCATTTCTTTGCACAAATAAGGGGATACGCTGGTGTTTGCTTGCCATTCAATTTCCTTGTGGGGTAACTTTGTAATGTATACTAGTGACCGGCCCCCGGTCACGGAAGGCGTCACCACAGGAACATTTTTTGCCTGGATGTAATTATACAATCCCCATTTGACTGAATTCATTAAGACCTGAAGCTAAGGAATAATAAACACAAATAAGGGGATACGCTGGTGTTTGCTTGCCATTCAATTTCATCATGGCTGCTGGATGAAGGGCTTGATGCTCGAAACGCGTTGCAGCAAAGAAATGCAGAGGCTGTCAGGTGGGGACCTGAGCGATCCTGGGTGTGCCTCCACCTTGTGGGGTAACTTTGTAATATATATATATATATATATATATATATATATATATATATATATATATATATATATATATATATATATATATATATATATATATATATATATATATATATATATATATATATATATATATATATATATATATATATATATATATATATATATATATATATCCAAGCTCGCTGCTCCAAAGTCCGGTGCACGCTTACAGCGGGTGCTCGTCTCAGCGCGTCAGAGCTTCGCGCTTCAAATATAAAAGCTCACTCCCTCCCAGTCCTGGGAGAAAAATAAAGACCGCACACACGGGAATCTTTGCAACGGCAACTTTACTCGCACAGACGCGTTTCGGAAGCTGCGCTTCCTTCCTCAATGTTAGTTACACCGTAACACGCGACTTGGCGCCATTTATTTCAAATTTGACAAACGAGCTGTATTGGCAGACACAGAGAGAGGACTGACGCGTGTGCGCCATGTTGCTAATGCGTTTCATCCCGCTTTAGCATACTCGTATTCAAACCATACATTTTACATTCATTAATTATCACATTTCTGAAAAAGCCATTTGACTTTCCAACCAAAATTTGCATAATAAAATACTGCCGTGGATCGGCACATCTCCTCTCACTAATTTACCGGGAAATGGCAAGATTTATATTCCATTTCCCGGTAAATTAGTGAGAGGAGATGTGCCGATCCACGGCAGTATTTTATTATGCAAATTTTGGTTGGAAAGTCAAATGGCTTTTTCAGAAATGTGATAATTAATGAATGTAAAATGTATGGTTTGAATACGAGTATGCTAAAGCGGGATGAAACGCATTAGCAACATGGCGCACACGCGTCAGTCCTCTCTCTGTGTCTGCCAATACAGCTCGTTTGTCAAATTTGAAATAAATGGCGCCAAGTCGCGTGTTACGGTGTAACTAACATTGAGGAAGGAAGCGCAGCTTCCGAAACGCGTCTGTGCGAGTAAAGTTGCCGTTGCAAAGATTCCCGTGTGTGCGGTCTTTATTTTTCTCCCAGGACTGGGAGGGAGTGAGCTTTTATATTTGAAGCGCGAAGCTCTGACGCGCTGAGACGAGCACCCGCTGTAAGCGTGCACCGGACTTTGGAGCAGCGAGCTTGGATGTAATAATATGCGGAGCACCGCCACTACTTGAAGAGGAGAACCGAGTGGGAGTGAGTCGGTCCAGAGGTTCCTTCGATATACGGACAGAGTGTACTCAGCGCGGCCCGATAGAATTTGGGTAAGCCGAGATTTAATCTGTCCATTTCCTTGGAACTTTGTAAAAGACACCTCTCACTATTCGAGTACTGGCTCCAGCGTAGGGAATCTTTTATAGACGAACGTGCAACGAATAAGGGCTACCCGGAGGAGGGAGGCCGAAATATCAAACATAATAGCATGTTTGACATCTCGCAACGCCGTGACCTGGCGACAGGAATGTTTAAGAACAAAAATCCAGATATCAATGCTCAACCAACAACTAAGACAAAAACAGCTAATGCTCCTAGTCCACTGGCCATGCAGTTTGGCAAATTAGAAAAGCTATACGAGCGGGAGCTTCGTAAATGGTGGGAGGGCACATCACTCCAAGGTTATATCGAAGTGAAAAGAGTGCCAAGAGGGTTGCGGATATTTACGATCCCCGCATATGAACATCCGGACCCCAAACTCCTTGACACCTGGGCAGCACACATTGCGAAATCCTGCGAGGGGATGTTGGAAATCCTGGTACAATTTGCTTGGAGTGACAGAGATAAGGTCCTCAAAGAGATTGAAACCATGGAAACTGAAATAGCGGCCAATACAGACAAAGATCAGCAGGAACAACTTAGAGCCCAGATGAAGAAACGACTGGAGAAATATGAGCAGAAAATACGCATGCGGAAGCAAGAGAAATTCGAGAGAGACGAAAGGGACTATGCCATGGGCCGAGTCCTTACGTTCTCTAAAAAGTACGACCAGACAAGGAAAGACCTATTGAAGAATAAGGCTGCCGGTGCGGCTGCACTGCCGGATGTGGAGACATCAGAATCCGAGGTCACTGAGGGCGAGCAGTCGGAGGACGAAGCAAGAACCCTGCCACAAACCATAGATACCCCTTTTCAGACGGAGGTACAAGTCATCCGAATGAATTGGTTGAGGGGAGGGAAGAACAAGCCCCCAGAAAACGCAGAAAAACCAGACGAGGGGGCCGGAAGGGGCAGAGGAAGAGGAAGGGCGCCGAATGTGGGGGCCCAGACACGCAGAACGCGAGCCCCAAGGGGAAAGAGATGGTAGGACATGAGGAACCAACCGATAATCTTACCATCATAAATCTCTCCACGAGGATGCTTTCACCATCAGAAGAATCAGTCCTCAAATTGGGACTAACTTTTTGTCCAGACAGTAACCTTGAGTACACACAGACGAGAATCGATTTGTATCAATTCATTAGGAGACTACGCCTGCATAAATTCTTCAAGACAAAGCCAACAGCTGATGAAGCTAAAGTTATTAGATCACGTTATAGAGACACTGACCTATTGAAAGTGAATGAATTGACAACTTTGGAGCTATTAGAAGAACTACGTTTGGAAAATACAGGGAGGGCGCCGTCAGCGCAACCTGAAACGCTGTCTCAGAGACTAAGGTCGGTGGAAATTGAACAAGAAGCCCCGGTCAGTGGTTTAAAATTGAAGTCCAAATTTGTGCCTCCAACCCAAACCGATATGATTGACACTTTCTCTGAGTTAGTGATTCGTGATCTAAGGAGAATGCGTACACATAGGAAACCTGGGGGACATCGTGATAATCTAACTGAATTACAGCGTAACGCAATAAAAACATTGGCTGACGACACGTCAATAGTTTGTAAACCTTCAGACAAAGGAGGGAACGTGGTCATCCTGTCGCGTGAAGATTATGTCCAGGAAGCTATGCGGCAATTGCAGGACGGCTCTTGTTATGAATTGACTACTAAGCAAAGATATCAGTCTAGTATCACAACTTTGCACGGACTGTTGAAAAAGTGGCATGACAAACAGATGCTGGAAACAGAAGAATATCTTTTCTTGAAAACAATACACCCTGTTACCCCGACTTTCTATTACTTGCCCAAAGTTCATAAGAACATGGACAAACCACCAGGGCGTCCCATTATTTCATCTATGGGTAGCCTTAGCGAGAATTTGTCTAAATTCTTAGATCATTACCTATTTGAAATGGTGTTGGGTCTCAAGTCTTATATTCGAGACACTGCTGATTTCATTGAGAAAATTGAGGCAATTACTTGGCAACCAGGATACTGCCTGCTGACTCTCGACATTACCAGTCTCTACACTAGCATTGAGCATGCACAGGGAATGAAGGCGATCCAGTACTTCTTAGGGAAGAGACAACTGAAATATGCCCAACATAATGCTATGTTGATGGAGTTTGTTGCATTTTGTCTTGAAAATAACATCTTTCTCTTTCAGGATGATTTGTTTAGACAGTTGTCTGGTACTGCCATGGGTTCCTGCTTCGCCCCCAGCTACGCGAATTTATTCGTGGGCTGGTGGGAGGAGCAGGAAGCCTGGGGGCCTGAGAAAGAACAATGGTCAAACTGTATCGTTTGCTGGTATCGTTACATTGACGATTTGTGCATAGTGTGGAATGGCTCAGTAGAAACAGCATGGCAGTATGTAAAGGTGCTGAATGATAACAACTGTAATTTAATCTTCACTGGTAATATCAGCACAAGCGAAGCGGTGTACCTTGACTTGAGAATAGAGGTGATTAACAACATGATTCAAACTTCCCTCTATAGAAAACCGACAGCGGGAAACAGTACGTTGCATGCGTCGTCCAACCATCCACAGAAACTCATCAAGAGTATACCTTATGGTGAGCTTCTACGGCTAAAACGTAACTGTTCCACTAATGAGGATTTCGAATTGGCCGCAAAAGAGAGCAATGACAGATTTGAGGCGAGGGGGTACAGTAGGCAACTGTTAAGAAACACTCTGGATAGAGTAAGGACACAACCTAGGCAAACTTTGTTTGTTAAAAAGCAGAAACCCTTTACCGACATAGAGAAATTTAGGATGGTTACACCTCACTCCAAAGATTGCCAACAACTGAGGAGTATCCTTAAGAGACATTGGCATATTTTGCAAAAGGATAATATCATAGGGAGTGACATACCTGCAAATCCCTTGATTACCTTTAAAAGAGCGCGCTCGTTGAGAGATACCCTGGTACATAGTCATCTGGCACCTGTTCCGGTACGCACGAGCAACTTAAAAGATGCGAAAGGCTACTTTCCTTGTGGCCGATGCAAAGCCTGTGCCAATAGTAAAAGGGTTTACTCTTATGAAATCATGGGTTGTGGTACTAGAAAGAAGAGGAAAATAAATCAGTTCCTCACATGCACCTCCCCTTTTGCGGTCTATTGTCTTCTTTGCCCCTGTGGGCTTAGATACATAGGCAGTACAATCAACCCCGTGAAATTACGTATTCTGGAGCATATGCGGGCAATAGTAAACAGAGATCTTACATATCCTGTCGCCAGACACTTTTCGATCAAACATAAGAGCGACAGGAACCTGTTACAGTACTTTTGCCTGGATGCGATTCCAGATAATATCAGGGGAGGGGATAAACTGCAAAAACTTCGCAGGCTAGAATCCCGTTACATCATAGATTGTCAAACCAAAGCCCCCTGGGGATTGAATTGTGGGGAGGAATTGACTGTGCATCTAGGGAGTTGAAATGTCAATGCCACACAGCATTTCCAGTGTAAATATAAAGTGAATTACAGCTGCACGACAATGCTTGTTTGTAAATAGTGTCTTTCAGCAATTAATCATCATTGAGTGTCTGGTATCACGGGACAATGCTTGTCTTATGATGTATTATACTTCTTTTTGTTTTCTTAGGATTTTTGTGAAATCTTGCAACTTTATTGTTACCATTTTGAAATGCAACATCCGAGAGTGATTGGCAAATATGATGGTATTGGGTATTTGGAAATGTATATGGCAACCTTAGTGTTGCCTCAGGCCGATCCACGGCAAGATTTATATTCCATTTCCCGGTAAATTAGTGAGAGGAGATGTGCCGATCCACGGCAGTATTTTATTATGCAAATTTTGGTTGGAAAGTCAAATGGCTTTTTCAGAAATGTGATAATTAATGAATGTAAAATGTATGGTTTGAATACGAGTATGCTAAAGCGGGATGAAACGCATTAGCAACATGGCGCACACGCGTCAGTCCTCTCTCTGTGTCTGCCAATACAGCTCGTTTGTCAAATTTGAAATAAATGGCGCCAAGTCGCGTGTTACGGTGTAACTAACATTGAGGAAGGAAGCGCAGCTTCCGAAACGCGTCTGTGCGAGTAAAGTTGCCGTTGCAAAGATTCCCGTGTGTGCGGTCTTTATTTTTCTCCCAGGACTGGGAGGGAGTGAGCTTTTATATATATATATATATATATATATACCAGAAGGGGTTCCCCGCACAGTAAAGCCACAGGAGAACACAAACGACTCGCACTCCAGGGTCCGTGTTCGAAAATCGTTTATTGGCGACGCGTTTCGACCAGGCGGTCTTTTTCGTTAGAGTCAGGAAGCTCAGAAGGCTGGAATCTAGGTATATCATTGATTTGGGAACTAAGACACCGAATGGACTAAATATGTGTGAGGAAATGATGGTCCATTTAGGAGATTGAACAAAAGAGAATTAGAATGGCATGTTATCAGTTACAAAGTGTTTTTTTGTCAAATGAATTGTATATTAGTTGTGTCTTCCATAAGAGAGGTTGCCGATACACGGCTGAATCACGATTCCACTGTATAAATGGTGCCGATACACGGCATTAAAGGTAAGATAAAAAGTTAATGATTGCTGGAGTCATAAAGGACCCAACAGGAATCATTAGAGATATTTATTGTTAAATAATAAATATCGTTAACATGTACTTATGTCACTGTTAACAACAAACAATGATAAAGTTTGATTTTACAGTGTTAAGATGGCGGCCATGTAAATAATGCCAAGTCCTTTCTTAATTTTGATGACACATTGAGATCATGTGACACTTGTAACAACCAATAGCTTAAAAGAGTATGTTTCAATGGCGGCTTTTATGAAATATGAGACTAAGCCATAGGCGAAACGCGTCTTTTTCATGTTTTGTGTCCACTGACTTTTGAAAATAAACCCATTTGGTTACAGTAAACCCTGTGAGTGCCTTTTCCTATTCGAATGGATGGTGGGAAATCGAGCGTGATATATATATACACACCAAACCCCATTAAAAATGGGTCCGACACATGCTCAGAGGCTTGAATTCAATTTATTACTCTCCAGGCTAAGGTCACACAGTCCTGAAAAATACGGTGAAACGCTGGGCAGACGCGTTTCAGCCTGACTGCTTTCCTCAGTGCCCGCTTCACTTGTCCTGTCAAAGTCATAAGGGGCTTGTTTTTAAAGACTCACGGTGTGTTTGCTCATTGAAACTAACACTCAGGCCCGCCCTCATCGACTTCCAGCCTTGTCAGTCCTGCTCAGATCCATGTCGGCTTTTCCATGCTCCCTGTAGGTGGATGCTGGTACAGTGAGCAGCTTTCCCATACACCATGTGGTGTTCCAACGTCTGCTGGCCACAGAAAGCACTTCTCCCCCGGCGGTCTGAGCAAGGAGTAAAGATGACAGAATCAACTCAAGCCTCTTCAAACAGCAATCAGCTGCTTCCTTTTTCCCCATGCGGCCTCGGACTCCGGTGAGTGTCTTTGACCTTCGGGGGGGGGGTGTCGCGCTGTGTCTTTCCACACTCCACCAAACTGCACAGGTGTTGCACAAAGCTCCAGTTCAAAAGGGCGTGCCGGTATAAATATATATCCAATTCCCGCTCCAGTGCTTGAACCCACTGAAGATCTTGGTAAATTTCGTTCTCAGGGAATACTTACTAATATAATAAGAACTTGGCACAGACTCTGAAAATATGAAAAAGACATCTTTATTAAACACAATTAAGTGAGGCTACGTCACCCAACTGCCTTAGCAATTGAATGAGGCAGTCTGCTGAATGGTCTCAGCACAGACCTTTTATACCATTTATTATGCCCTAGGCACACATTTTCTCTTTGAAGTACATTATTGTTGGTCACTCCCAGGACGTGCACACAAAGCACTGTATGATGACAAACCCACTTTTCAGTTTGTCCAGCCCAAAATTAATCCTCAAACAAACCCATAATAAACATTCTTCTTTAGACAAGCTGGACAAGACCCATAATGAAAAGGCCCGCAGCCCACATCATAAATAGACCATAAAGAAGGAACAGAAACAGATAGGAGCAAGATAAAGGGGTGTGTGCGTGTACAATAAACATTGCAATGTCCTGCTCTTTGATCTCTATCTGACCAGCTGCCTAACAAGGAACTGGCTCAACGAGGTCAGCCTCGGGCAAGGGAGTCAGCTTTCGCCAGGTCATGCAGGAGTCAGCACAAACCCATGCTAAGGTTATGTCCTTAAATACTTGTTCTGCCACAGTGAGGGCCTACTGTAAGGGCAATCCACAAAATGGCTGCCGTTCACAAAATGGAACCTGAGGGTTCAGAACGAAAATGACGATTTCGAGGTGAAATCGTTACTGGAATATGACGAAAATGCTTGTACATAGTGTACTAGCCATTTTCGGTCTTTTGATACCAAAATCGTCATGCTACGACAAAGTTTATTACACGAGTCCAGAATTTTCAGTACCACACCACCAAAAGGAGAACAAGCATTTGCAATGCAATAGGTCTCGCAGTTGTTAGAGTTTGAGCTATTGGCATTGTAAATGACAATGCCTTTTATTTAGGTGTTGCTTTTTAAAAAATAAATAAAACAATAGGTTAAACTCTTGCAAAAAAAGATCATATACATACAAAAAACGCACCTCTTCTACATAGGTGGGAGGGGCAATGCCCCTACTGTGGCCATCTCTGCGTAACTTGAAAGTCGGGGTTCAGATCCTAGTTCGCGGGGTGACTCCGTGTGTTAATCCTTCTGCTGCAGAGAGCCTAGTGTAACCTACACAGCAGCAGGTGTAGCCGAACGGGTTCATGCGCCTGCTACATACGGGTCACAGGTTCCAGTAGCAACAACGCCTTTTCATCCACCATTAAGGCAATGATAATAAGAGCGCGTTGAAGCCACAAGGGTGGGGGCTAGCGTTACCTATACTCCAGTGATCGGGAGCGTCCCCTGCTTGGGGTGTTCTACACTGCATCGTACCCTGGCTGGCATGTGTGAGGTCTCTGGGCCTCGGGTCCTGCGTGCACAGACTTGACAGCAGCAGGCACTGAACCTGCCCTGCTGCAGAGTGAAAGCGAAGGCAGAGCTGCCCCGCCCACCTCTCGGTTTACAGATTAAACTCCCCGGGAGATTCTGAATTTCCCTGGGTGGTGTTGCGTTTAGTCCCTGCAAGTCCATGGTCCACCCATGAGGGGTTCTCTCAGCCGGGTGTTTCCGGGACCGGCCTGTGGGGGAACTACTTAAGTTTTCGCCATTTATGCAATTCTGAAAGGGCTGGTGCAAAGAGAGCGTCTCTGAAAGGACCTGAACAGAGGAGTGTCTCTGAAAGGCCGTACGGGATGGAGCTGGCATCTATGAAAGGCTGGCGGGGCTGGGGTGCAGGAGGTCTCATCTCAGGTGAGCTGATGTCTATGAGAGGCTGGCGGGGCTGGGGCAGGAGCAGTCGCATGTTAGGTTTGTTTATATCAGTGCTATTAGTTCATGGCAGGACCCATCGCATAAGTGCAAGCACGGAACACATCGCATGAGTGCAAGCTAGGGACCCCTGCCATAAGTGCAAGCTCAGGGCCCGCGACTTAAGTGTGAGCTCAGGATCCATGGCATAAGTGCCCACTGAGCCCAGCTGTGCTGTCTAGTAGGCTTGACCTAAAAAGCCAATTATCTGCTCAAGCAAAGAAGAGAGACCCTACTTGTCTGCAGTCGGTAGCCCAGTTTACGATTGTGAAAAGGGTCACATACAGTGCAGGGAGCTAATTGTATTCATAAAATTGTCTAAGATGTTGAGCTCAATAGGGACGTACAACATAACGTACATGTCCAGGATTATTTCATATCTGACAAACTCTCAGATTACCATGTTAAAGTAGCCAAGGTTCATGTATGATGCAAGCATCCTCGAAAACTGCATATTTTTGCATTGTAGACATTTTTATAGCACTTGTCACCTGATGGAACTATGACCTTTATAAACGCGTCGGTATTTCTTAAAATAATAGTTTACTTGATACAGCAAAATGGGCATTTTAAATATCATGAAAAGCGTTTGTGTTTAATCAGAATGAATAATCTATGGTTGCGCATATTTGACGTGCCTGTTAAGAGGAATATAGCAGCACAACTGCACCGTGTACGATGAAGATGCTAATTAAAAAAAGTTTTATTGCTGAGCACAACCCGCAGTGACAGACTGCCTGCTGCTTTCGGAAGTTAAGATTGCTTTGCGCATTACCTCTGCTGAGAGACCGAGGAGCAGAACCATGGAAAACAAGCAGTACGGGAGTCAGGGTAGGTGAGGGTGCTGCTGCCTGCTTGAGGGGGCAGAAAGGGGCTGCGCTACTTCCTCCGTCCTCTGCTACATAACGGTGTGTTGTTGCGTGCCATGGAGCCCCGCTCTGCCCTCGCCTGCTTTCGCCATTGAATACGGTAACTTTTGCCGATGTCTGCATAGAGTCCCACTGGTTTCCTCAGTGTGTTTTTGTGCAGCGTTGTGCGATCGCTATAGTAATAACAAGCGATCCGTGGGCGCTGGAGCACAGGAAGTCCAGCGAGGGCCGGCAGTCCACGAGCAGCGGCCGCCGGCCAGGCCCGCGCGCACGAACGTCACCTTCATCATGGGGCTGTAGCGCGCGGCGGAGATGCAGGCGCCGTGAGCGTGCACATCGCCAGCTCCGACACTGACTCACGCGCGCGACCAAATCCCTTTGCGCGCGTGACCAGCTCTTGTCTCTCCCTCTCCCATTGACGATGCTGCGCGCGAGGCCAGCTCTAGTCTCCACTCATTGTCTGCTGAGACGACGACTATAGTTCTCTGGCGAGAACGCTCTTTTGCGCGCTTGTAGCCGAGACCTAAAAACTGACTTTTTGGATGCTTTCATTCACTGCTGGCAACAGTGACTTTATTAATCCATGTAAACGCAATTCATGCGGACAAGATGACGCGTTTCGGCCAACGAGGTGGCCTTGCTCACATAACCGCGTTGCTTGAAAAGTGAATTTAAATACACAAGTGACAAAATCATGTGATTGAAAGAACTACCATCATGATGAACATTGAAAAAATACTGGTTTCAGGTAAAGACTACATAAGTCGAACTCACTTTGAAATAAATACATGTGGTTCGTTGTCAAATATAATGGTTCACAAAAAAGAATGAACTGGATTGTGCATGGCTGTGTTATAACTAAATGACATATATACTTATATTGTTTTACTCAGAGTCAACAAGTCTCATCTAAAACACATAGCTAGCAGGGAAAATAACAGTGAAAAACTGAGCCGTGTGTAGTAGATTGACGCTCACTTGATTAACGACAATATTTACAGAGTTTTACAATGGTTGCGATATTATTACTGTATGCAGTGTGAGCGCCCATAAGTTTAACTTTATATATAGTGGTCTGCTGGGTATCTAATTTCAGTAAATTGAAAATAAAATTACGGCACAAATGCAGATGCACCACATGAAATGGAAAACCTGTGGACATACATAGGACATATAAACGCTTGTGTCATTTTAACAATCAAAGCAATATTCTCGCTTAAATGCTCACACTGTTGTAAAAAAACATTGTAACAAACTTCATAATAACAATGTTGCTGAATTTATGGTACTCTTAACATTATTCCCTGTCAGCTAGAGTCGTGAATTCTCACTTTTCTTTTTAACGAAAGAAAAATCACCAAGCACATGAAACCATGTTGGCAACAAAAACCTCAATTGCCATTTGGACGTGAGTACTACAAAAACCTGTTCAGCATGATGTGAAGGTGAAAAGTGCTAAAAAAGTGACTTGTGCTGAAACTAAAATATGTACAGCTATATGATGTACTGAATACAATTAACGGGAAACGGATAAGTCGAAAAACTGTACAGAGTGTTCAGATTAGCTCTAAACCCTCCCCCTTGATGATAATGTGGAGGAGGGGGGACCTAGTTTGGAGGTTAATATCCATGTGCCTGAGTCCCTAGCTGCAACTAGATTAGAAAGGTTATATCGAATGTCAGCAAGGAATGACATTCTGTTACGAATTGAAAATATCACAGAGTGCAAAACATATTGCCTAGATGTTACATGTAAAGGTAGTCTAAAGATAATGGTGTAAGTCTTTGCAAATATTCAACCCTTTCGGGGCCTTGGTGTCAAGCTCAATGATGTACTTTGTCTCTAGCTGTCTAAGCTGCTTTTCTCGATTGCCCCCTCTCTTGCTGAGGGGACGCTGTCGATAACAAAGTACTTGAGCACATTGAGGTTATTTGCATGCTCCATTTTTACATGCCGGGCCACTGGATAGGTGGGATCAGAATTTACGGTTGCACGAAGATGTTGTAAAATCCGCTGATATGCTGGCAGCTTTGTGTTGCCTACGTAGCGTAATCTGCAAACACATTGCAAGATATACACTACATAGTCAGTGCGACACGTGTCGTGCCCTTTCAAGTTAACAGGGGCATCTGAGAAAGCAGTCATGTAGGTTTTAGAATTCATGCCGAATTTACATGCTCGGCATGTACTGCATTTGTGCTGGACGTTAACCACCCAGATTTAAGGTCTAATTCTGGACTGGTTCTGACAAGGTCACTCCTCATGGAACGGGCTTTCCTATATGTGTGGTTGGGTTTAGCAGGTACAATTTGGGACAATACTGTGTCAGTAAGTGTTATGGGCCACTGTGCATTGATTATGCCCTTGATCTTATTGGCCTGCCTGCTGTGCGTAGTAATAAACCGGCATGAAACTGGAGGACTCTGACGGGAACTTTCACTTTGACTCGGAGTGGGGAGTGAATTAGTCGCTGTTGTTGCCAATATGGACTGATTTTGCAACAAGTCAAGTCTATCATGTGCATTAGCCTTAATGAGGGCAGAATCCAGCAATTTGGCACTGTAACCTCTTTGTAAAAACCTACATCTGGCTGCTTCCGGTGCTGCAACTAACGATTCTGGAGTACTGCATGCTCTGTAAATCCTCAGAAATTCACCATAAGGTAAACTTGTGATCATGTGCTGAGGATGAAAGCTTGTAGCATGCAGGAGTGTGTTGCCTGCTGTAGGCTTGCGAAACAACCGCGTTTCCACTTTGCCATTTTCAATATACACTGTGATGTCTAAAAAATCAACCGTCCAGGGATCAATGTGTGCTGTGAAGTGCAGATTCAGCTGATTAATGTTGATGGTATTAACAAATTCTAAGGCTTGATTTCTGGTGCCCTTCCAAACTACAAATATGTTGTCTATATACCTCCATATGTGGACTAAATGTCTGTCAACTAGTGCGTTGTGGTCCTCCATAAGGACATGCTTCTCCCACCAGCCTACGTGCAAGCACGCATAGCTGGGGGAGAAACATGCGCCCATGGCCACGCCCTGTTGTTGCTGAAATACTTTACCATCGAACATGAACAGATTATTGGGCAAACACCACCGTATCATACTCAATAACATGGTATTGTGCCTATACATAGAAATGCACCTGTTCTTGAGGAAATAATCCACAGCAGTAAGTCCATCAGCATGTCTAATGCTCGTGTAAAGGGAGGTGATGTCTAAAGTCATAAGCATATATTCACTTGACCACTGTCTGGAACTGAGATTCCTAAGGAAGTCTTTAGTATCTATGAGATAGGTAGGTAGGGCGACCACATGTTCTTGTAAATAGTGGTCGACATATCGTGATGTATTTTCAAAAACACTATCTCTTGCTGAGATTATTGGACGTCCTGGAACTGGGGTCACAAGCTTATGGACTTTCGGGATCAGATAGAAGGTGGGCAGGAAAGGAAACTCTTTGTGGAGGAAGCGGTATTCATCTTTGGTGATTAGACCTTCCCTCTTCCATCCAGTGAGTTGTTCTTTGTATCTTTTGCTGACCTTTTTGACCGCTGCCCTGTTGGTAAGTTCATAGCACTCAGTATTGTTCAAATGTCTGTATGCTTCTTCTTTGTATGCTGTTTTGTCCCATAGAACTATATCTCCCCGTTTGTCAGAGTTATTGATCACCACTGAATAGCTGTTTTTCAGTTTGTCCATGAGCCGGAAATACTGTCGTGATATGGCACTTTTAGTTTTGTGTTTGTTTCTGGAGATTTTATGGTGCAACATTTTCAACTCCTCTGTGATGCGGTCGTGAAAAATGTCCAATGCATCACGTGGCATTATAGGGACAAATGTGGAGGGTGCTTTGAAAGGGCTGTTTCCCGGGCTGAGATGGTAATGCCTTCCTCATCTGCTATTTGCTGTGCATTTAAGTCCAGATCCGGAGTGCTGGTATTACCAGAGCGCAAAGAATGCAAAGTTGTGTGTGTGTATATATATATATATATATATATATATATATATACTCATGACTAAGGTGCGCTAGCACTGAAACGCGTCGGGTGTATTCTTGCGTGTAAGACCATAATTCAATAGATCTTCGTCTGCTGCAAAAAGAATCCTGTTCTGTGTCCGTTACTGCGGTGTTGTCGGCAAGGTGGAGAAGCACTGCTTGGGCGTGATATATATATATATATATATATTGATATATATATATATATATATATTGATATATATATATATATATATATATATATATATTCACTGAAAAAACCATAGGTTATAGACCATATATAGTTAGGAATTAGCATTTACAAAACCTTGAAAATTCACTGAAAAAACCATAGGTTATAGACCATATATAGTTAGGAATTAGCATTTAAAAAACCTTATTTTACTCACACAAAACCATTGAAATTCCATATATAGTTAGTTGCACTAACTATATATCGCGCACCCGCAATCCACTGCTGATCATGTCACATATTACATCATTCATGACATGGTCAGTGACATCACTGATGACATCACTGATGACATCTCAAATGACATCACTGATGACATCACTGATGACAACATCCAGTGACTGTATGTTTCTGTAAAGTTAAAATATGTCTTACATATTGAAGAATGAGTGGATGTATAAGTGTCTGGATGAAGGATTTAGTAGGTGCGTGACTGACTGTATGAGTGAGTGATTAAATGTGTCTCACTGAATGCATGGGTTAGTGACTAAACTGTCTTAATTTGTGCATCATTATGTCTGTTGTGATGTAAACTGTTGCATGTGTTGATCATTAGCTATACGAGAGGCTATATGTGTTATTAATTGGTTGCCCAAGTATTTCTATGGGAGATTGAGTTTGTGTGGGGGTGGCTGGAAGGTGTGTGACTCTGTGCATAGATGTGTGAGCAGTTTATTCACTAGGTGTATGAGTTCAAGAGTGCATGTGGAAACAGCTACATAGGCAGTTGACTGTGTGCATGAGTGAATGGATATCTCAATGCTACATGTCATAGTAAGTACATATGTAAAACACAGTACATGTGAGAGTTGGCATATATAAATAACTGTGCATGAGAGCCACTGAATGAGTGAGTGGTTGTATCGATCATTGTGAACTTGTATCAGGGATTGTATAAGAGAGTAAATATGTGTTAGTATATGTTTCAATAAGTAAGGTGTGTTTAACTGTATAGTTGAAGAAATGGAGGTGAGATTGTTTCTTTGCATGACTGACTGGGTGTGTGAGTAACTCCATGGATGAGTGGCAGTGTGTGAGTGTCTGTATACACTGAGTGTATCTAAGGTTATATTAGAGTCTGAAGAGGTTTATCGTATTAGCACAAGAATGATGTCATTTGAGATGTCATCAGTGATGTCACTGACCATGTCATGAATGATGTAATATGTGACATGATCAGCAGTGGATTGCGGGTGCGCGATATATAGTTAGTGCAACTAACTATATATGGAATTTCAATGGTTTTGTGTGAGTAAAATAAGGTTTTTTAAATGCTAATTCCTAACTATATATGGTCTATAACCTATGGTTTTTTCAGTGAATTTTCAAGGTTTTGTAAATGCTAATTCCTAACTATATATGGTCTATAACCTATGGTTTTTTCAGTGAATTTCAATGGTTTTTTAATAGCAAATATCATAAGCTGTCGAATGTCAAGTACGTGGTAAGTGAAAACATTTTCGCGTTTATGCACACTGATCTGCTTTGAATGGTGCCCCCCCCCCTCATTTCTATTAGGAGTACTCTCTCTTTGCAGATAGTGAAAGGTAGTTAACGCAGGCCTTTGCCCCCGTTGTAATCCGTCGTGCTTGCTTCTCTCTCCATTTGATTGATTGTTATCCAAGTATTTACTGTTTCAGAATTAGTTCTCTTTGGTTCATTCTCTATTTACAAACAAACACAGAGTCGCAATACTCTGTTTAGTCTTTGCAGATAACGAAAAATCGTGTAAAAAAAAAGAAAAGGAATCGAGCAAAATCAGTAGGCCACTAATGGGATCTCTTTTTGACCTCGCTAAAATAGAAACATTAGGAACAACCCCTCATGACAAATACAAAACTAGTGAGATGAACTGAACTCCACACAATGATGGCTGCAAAACAGCTCGGCTCCGCCACCCACCCCGCCCAAAATAACGATAAAGAACGGCTGCCATGATTGGTTGCGGAATGACCACGACGGAGCTACGAAATGGTGCTGCTCTCATGCTAACCCCAGCTTCAGTCGGAAACATCCAGAAACACTGTAGACTACCAATTCGATCAGTTCCGGTAGCGCCCCAATGTAACCCGGTAGAGAAGAACTAGCCCTCCCCTCTTTGACTGATGGTTCTTGTTGCCTGTCCCTTCTGTTGTCATTTAACAGAACTATTTAGCCTGCTGAAAGGGGTTGTGTTCCGACCGCTGGTTGGTGGAGACATTTTGACTATATTCTGTACCTGCGTTGTCGCGTAATGCGTCATATGACGCGCCGCGTTAGCGCATCCGGAAGTCATCCGGGGCGCGCAGCGCGTAACGTAAGCATAACAAGTCATGTGACTTGTTAATAAAACTTTTCATTGGTTCATTTTACTTTTCTTATTGTAATGATGAAAGGCTTGGTCATATGACCTAAAAATTACGCTTTTCATTACTTCCGAACATTATTTTTTCTTAAATATATGTTATAATGTTCCAGGCTAATGTACTTTCCCGGAAATTTTACAACTGTCCTGCAAGTAAAATATATTCTTTTTTCGAGAAAAAGAGCGTTTCTTCGTCCCATGACGGAGCCGTTGAGCAAAAGAGGGTCGACCTGCTGTCTTAGTCGCCGATACGCCTGAATATGAGATTCTTATCGATCACTTTATGTTGCAGGAATAGAAAACACAACAGCCCTTGACCATTTATCTTTACTGCGTTCCTTCGTATTATACCTTTTACCCTTCATGTAATTGGTCTGCTTTATTTCACTTGCCTTTTAATGATTCTAAAACAGTCACTATTATTAAAAACTTTACCAATGTATATACTACTACCATGTTTTCTTTTAAAAACCTTTATTGTGAAAATTTCATTATACAAATACGAGCCTATAACCACGTGGGCCTGCCACAGAGCAAACTGTAATCGTATATGATGAATAGACATTTACACTGTAGAGGAACGTAACGGGCGGGCCATTAGGTTGCAAGAACTAAGGTGTCTAACAGTTACGGAATCGGTGGACGTACATTTTATAATTAAAATACGACAGGGCCAGTTACAATAAAATTATCTAGATATACATTTGCGGGCAAGTACCATGGGTGACGTTAATTCGAACTTTCAACAGTACAGTAATCAATAACACATCAGAACTTAATATCAATAGGGATGTCGAAATATTCAATCAATTCTCGTCCCCGCCCGCCATGTGCTTCAAAACTGCATACGTATCTCGTGATTTCAAGGTTCTGCAACCAGTACACAACAAGGAGTTACGAGTCCCATTTATTCCGGCGCCATTTTGGGCGAGGACGGGCAGGTCCAGGATATAGTCAAAATGTCTCTACCAACCACCGACTATGATGATGTTCATATGCTGTATTTATTAGAGTAACACTCATCTGTCCACATGAAATTAATTTGCCACAATCTAAACATGTCATTTTAATCTTTCCAAAGTTCTTCTAAATATTTGGGACCGTTTCCCTTGCCTCTGAAGCTCTCAGTGCCACTTCTTTGATGAATGTACTAGCAGGTCAGGGGTTCTCCTCCAAATCTCTCTTTTATGCAGCACTATAATTAATTCGGGCACCCCACGCCGTTATTCGGAGCAGTATTGTAGGATGGCCACACCAGTGCGGCAACTTGCTAGACATCACCTCGGTGGTAACCGAATCTCAACGCCTTGTGGTGTCTCCTATTCAGAAAACATTGTTATGCTGCCTTCGACCTATTCGCCGCAAGTGCGCACACAACTCAACTGCATAGCTTGCTAGACACCACCTCGGTGCCATCCGGATCTTGGAATGTCAGCACCTTTTGGTGTCTTCTCTTCAGAAAATATTGTTGCGCTGCCTTTGGCCCCATTCGCACATCGGTCCGCTACTGACGCCATCTCACAGGCTAATGGGGCGCCCCACGCCGAGTTTCAGCATTGTAGAATAACCACACCAGTACAGCAACTTGCTAGACATCACCTCGGTGCCATCCGGATCTCGGCGCCCCACTGCAGATGAAGTGCCTCTCAACTATGAAACCACCACGGTGACATCCGGATCTTGGCGCGTTGTGCTGCCTTCGGCCTATTCGCACATCGGTCCGCTACTGACGCCATCTCACAGGCTAATGGGGCGACCCACGCCGAGTTTCAGCATTGTAGGATGACCACACCAGTACAGCAACTTGCTAGACATCACCTCGGTGCCATCCGGATCTCGGCGCCCCACTGCAGATGAAGTGCCTCTCAACTATGAAACCACCACGGTGACATCCGGATCTTGGCGCGTTGTGCTGCCTTCGGCCTATTCGCACATCGGTCCGCTACTGACGCCATCTCACAGGCTAATGGGGCGACCCACGCCGAGTTTCAGCATTGTAGGATGACCACACCAACTTGCTAGACATCACCTCAGTGCCATCCGAATCTTGGCATCTCAACGCCTAGTGGTATCTTCCATACAAAAAATATTGTTACGCTGCCTTTGGCCCCATTCGCACATCAGTCCGCAACTTAGACATCACCTCGGTGCCATCCGGATCTTGGCATCTCAGCGCCTTGTGGTGTCAGTCAGAAAATATTGTTGCGCTGCCTTTGGCCCCATTCGCACATCGGTCCGCTACTGACGCCATCTCACAGGCCAACGGGGCGCCCCACGCCGACTTTCAACATTGTAGGATGGCCACAGAAGTGCGACAACTTACTAGACACCACCTCGGTGCCATCCGGATCTTGGCGCGTTGTGCTGCCTTCGGCCTATTCGCACATCGGTCCGCTACTGACGCAAACTCACAGGCCAACGGGGCGCCCCACGCCGACTTTCAGCATTGTAGGATGGCCACACCAGTGCTGCAACTTGCTGGACACCACCTCGGTGCCATCCGGATCTTGGCGCGTTGTATTGCCTTCGGCCTATTCGCACATCGGTCCGCTACTGACGCCGCCTCACGTGCCAACGTATTTTCTCCGCATTTTATACCCTATGCCGCATAACAGGTCATGTGACTTGTTTATAAAACTTTTCATTGGTTCATTTTACTTTTGGTTTCCTAATGATGGAAGGCTTGATCATATGACCTAAAAACAACACTTTTCATTGGATGAAAACTTTTTTTTTCCCCCAAACGATGAAAGCCCCACCTTGTTTCTGGATGTTTCAGACTAAACTGGCGTCAGCATGAGAGCACCACCATCTCGTAGCTCCGTCGTGGTCATTCCGCGAGCAATCATGGCAGCCGCTCCCCACCAGAAGCCTGCAGGAGTCTGGGCCCCCAAAACTTTTGATGAATTCTCAAGGCGGAGGGGACGCTTTCGAGAATGGGGTCCAAGACCTAGCAGACAAGCGTCCGATTTCCAAGGTGTCCCAGGGCCATTTCAGTGGACCACGCCCAAAAAGGAAAGAGCCTGCCGCCATTTTGAGAGTCCTGTGGCAGCCGCCTATCGCTGCACCGCAAGAGTGGGCGCAACTCAGCTGAATGGCGGATTTTGACACAGTGGACCAAAAGCGGACGGAATGGCAACTGAAACGGTAAAGGGGCGCCCCACTAAAACAGATGAGACTCCACCTGGAGAGGCCCGTTCACGCCGCCTCCCCCGGGGCGCCCCACGCCGTTATTCGGAGCAGCATTGTAGGATACCAAAACCAGTGCCGCAACTTACTGGACATCACCTTGGTGCCATCGTTCTGCTGCCTTGGAACTATTCGCACAACAGTTTGCTACTGATGACCCACCCCCCGCGACGCCCCACGCCGTTATTTGCTGGGTGGCAACTTACTAGACATCACTTTCGTGTCATCTAGATTTCGGCGCGTTCTGCTGCCTTGGAACTATTCGCACAACAGTTTGCTACTGATGACCCACCCCCCGCGACGCCCCACGCCGGAAATCTGGACGTTGTGCTGCGTTGGGACTATTCGCACAGCCGACCGCTACTTCGTTGTTTTTCCCTAAAAATGTTTATATGTTATTACTATTTTTGTTTTCTTGTATATATTTATAAATTATTAAAGTTTTATAATCTTACTACTTTGTCGGAGTGCTACATATTTTTAATGTGACACATAATTGTAAAAACTTTGATGTACAAAGAGTCATCCCTGGAATCTTCCGCTTCACGCTCGGTCCCCTCCCCAATCACAATACAGGATGGTTTTCAGATAATAGCAACGCTTCTGCTGTGACGGATCTCATCGAGTGTGGGCCTTGATCTACTATAACTCCTTTGAAGAGGGGTGATTCTTTACAGCTGTGGCCATAAACTACATCTGCAGGGCTAGCTGATAGCCTAGGACCGGCCTGGACAATCGGACACAGAGGAAAAGGAGTGTCAGAGGGTGCGGTAGTGAATAGGGCGAAAGGGAGGTGTCGGGCGGGCACAGGGTGTGATTCTCAGGGAAGAGCAGCGCAGATGGGGGGAGGTTTATTACCCATGCATAAGACAGAGAGCGGGGGTGACCACTGCCTGGGTGAGATGCTTGCGAGGGTGGGGAGCCATGCTAAGGATCGACAGCGTGCACAGAGTGGGTCTGGTCAAGGCATCTAAAATGGCTGCCGTGCACGACAAAAGTGTGGCATTTGAAAAAAGACAAGATGGCGCACACAATGTTTTTCAACAATTCCTGATTTCCTTCGAATCGAACGTTAACAGACGTTGGGGCATATTACCAAAGTTAAGCGATATTTATCCCTAACGATGCATTGCAAAGATTTTTTTACCGTCAGAAATTATCGCAGATAAACCTTGCTATTATCAAGGTTTATCGCAAATACGATAAAAAAACGACCGCAATGCATTAATATCGCTGAAAACTCAGCGATATTCATGCATTACCGAGCTAATGCTCTTAGCCATGTTATCCACCTCCCATTGGATAACATGGCTAAGAACTGCTCAGGGCAGCTGTTACTTTTTGGAGATATTCGCGCTTATCTCGAATATTTCCAAAAGTTGATAATAGGAGATAGCGATGTTAGCGACTGTTTCCAGTCGCTAACATCTTGGCATGCCCACTTTGCATGTCATTAGTGATAAATATCACTCACATGCAAAGTGGGACCCAAGATGGTCGCTATCTCCTACTAGCCGTCGCTAACTGGTGTTAGCAACAGCTAGGTAATACAGATATAATTTTATCTCCGCGAAGCGGAGCGCTGTTACAGATATATATCTTGTTTTTGAACGTTAATTTCTCAAAATGCACTGAAGCACATATATTGAGACATAGCAAAGGCACATCGGGCTACCAGTCCCTAATATTTTACCAAGTTTCGTGCAAATCCATTCAGCCGTTCGATTATTATTATTATTTTTTGCCCCGCGGGGCCCTTTTAAAACCTCCACATCAAACCTAGGGGGTCAGCGAGGATCTACTATGCCCCCTTATGGTCATTTGCCCCTTCGCTTTGGCCTCCTCTTGTCTCTCGATCCTACCGAGAGACAAGATGGCGGCCGCTACGTACTGTTTGGAATGTTTACAGACACCGGAGAGCCAATCAGCTTCGCTTCGCAAAGCTCCGTAACGCGAAAAGTACGCGAAGCGGTGCGCTGTTACAGATATATATCTTTTTTTGAACGTTAATTTCTCAAAATCCACTGAAGCACATATATTGAGACCTAGCAAAGGCACATCGGGCTACCAGTCCCTACAATTTTGCCAAGTTTCGTGCAAATCCATTCAGCCGTTCGATTATTATTATTATTTTTTTTTTTTGCCCCGCGGGGCCCTTTTAAAACCTCCACATCAAACCTAGGGGGTCAGCGAGGATCTACTATTCCCCCTTATGGTCATTTGCCCCTTCGCTTTGGCCTCCTCTTGTCTCTCGATCCTACCGAGAGACAAGATGGCGGCCGCTACGGACTGTTTGGAATGTTGACAGACGCCAGAGAACCAATCAGCTTCGCTTCACAAAGCTCCGTTGCGCGAAAAGTACGCGTCCTAGGCCGCTGCCCGGTCCGCTGTTACAGATATATATCTTTTTTTAAACGTTAATTTCTCAAAATCCACTGGAGCACATATATTGAGACCTACAAAAGGCACATCGGGCTACCAGTCCCTACAATTTTGCCAAGTTTCGTGCAAATCCATTCAGCCGTTCGGGCTAAAAGTGAGGCCAACCGCCCTATGGAAAACTCAATGTTAAAAACACGTTTTGGGACCCCCCTTTTTTCTCGGCCCCCACTGGACGAACCCCCCCCAAATTTTCAAGGGCTGCTCAGAAACAAAATGTGCCATTTTCCTGAAAATTTCAGCCAATTCCGTCCACAAACGCCAAAGTTATTAGACATAGAATTTTCAAAAAACCCATAGAGAAAAAATCCTAACTATATATACCTACTGGCGACCGCCAGTAGGTAATATATATAGATATAGATATACAAAATTCGATATTTTAATCGGAAGGTTAAAGCTTTTCAAAATTAGTATTTATTTCTAAAACACCAATCAATACAAATGACTCTAGCACATCAGTTTGTCTTTTTGCTCTTAATGCATGCACTTTTTTTGGCAGCGCATTAACAGTGCTTCATTTGAGGACATCATTCATCCATACTACCGTTTGCTGCACTTGTGCTTCTCCTACAAATCAAGCTAAGGATATCAACTTACTTTTTAGCCACCAATTTTAAATTCCTTCATATTTACAAAGCTTTTTACATATTTTTTTTGCCTTTTTATGTGTATATTATTAACCAGCTAGTAATATGGAAATTTTTTTTTTTTGTTGAGGGTCACCTGAGTAGGCGTACGGATCCCAAGGGGTCGGCAGACCATAGGTTAAGAATCACTGCTGTAAGGCAAGAGGCCTGTCTCATCTGGTATGGCTTATGTGCTGTAGAAGTGCATCAAGGCAGGTATTCTGATAGTAGACTACCTTTGAGAGTGGGCATCCCAATTGAGTAGACGCAATGAGCTAACCTTCTTAAAAGTCAAATGATGTACTAATCAATTAGGAAGATTTTCTTTTTTATTAGACGTAGACATGGGGACCTCACAAAGGGATGGTCAGTTGGCTCATTATCCGCCTGGCATACCGTTTTTAAGACCCTGCCCACCGGCTGCAAAAAATGATCAATAGACTTTAAAAAAGCCTGTTTATTATTTTTTTTAAAGGCTGTTACAGATGAGCATACCACTAGATGGCACCAGTTCCTGGAACTGCTGCAAAAACACCCAAATAGCCCTAACTAATCAGTGACTAAACCTACACAGTCTGCAGAGTGGCAGGATGAGTTGCTCTGTGAGTAAGCTTTTCTTTAAAGCTAACCCATGGCAGTATGACTATGTTGACAGGTTTCTTGTGTGTGATCTATCCGAGTGCAGTAGTTGAGTCAGATTATTAGCAGGGCATTGCTGGCCACCACCTACCAGGCCCACTGAAGCATCACATGTAAGTCTCTCCAAAGACCTGCTCATTTCACAGGAAGAACCTGGTGGTATTTCAGAGATTTCCATGGAGGTTCTAGGTGGGTAACGCTAAGGGACCCACCCTTACCAGATCCAGATTGGAGTTGCTGCCACCTCTGGGTACCTTCCGGCAAAGGATCCTTAGCAGCACTATAGCCCTGTGTGTATGTATGTATATATGTATGTATGTATGTATGTGTGTGTGTGTGTGTGTATATATATATATGTGTGTATATGTATATATATATATATATATATTACCTACTGGCAGTCGCCAGTAGGTAGTTATAGTTAGGACCTAGTTTCCATAGGAAATCCACAACATTCAATTTGGAATAACTTTGGCGCCGATTGACGAATCTTCGTAAAATTCTCCAAGAAGATGGCCTGCTCAGTCCCGCTCCTTCCCTGAAAGTCTGGAGGTGATTCATGAAGCGGGGGCCGAGAAAAAAGGGGGTCCCAAAACATGTTTTCCCCATGCAATTTTCCATAGGGACCGTTAGACTCGGCTACAACCCGAACTGCTGAACGGAATTACACCAAATTTGGCAAAAAAGTAGTTTGATACGTAGATTGTGCTTTTTGTTAAATGGTGTAAATCTGTTCAGTAGTTCCTGAGAAAATCAAAACTAAAATCATAGATATATATGCGAAGTTGTACCGTTCGCGTACTGTCCGAGGCATTTTCGCGTACCATCACGAGCTGCATGCTAATTGGCTGTAAACTGTCTGTCAACACTCCAAACCAGGAAGTGTTGGCAGCCATCTTGTGCCTCGGTAGAACCGAGGCACAAGAAAACAGAAAAAGAAACGCGAAAAATGCGAAAAGGGGGCAGGGTAGAAACATTCTGACCCCCTAGGCCTGCTTAGGGGGTCCCACAAGGACCCCCAAGACCCAAAAGAAATGTTTTTAATTTTTTAAATTGCGGGATACCCTGCTGACAAAATAAAAAAATGACGGATTGCACCACTCTGCAAACGCGCCCCCTGGCGCGATTTCAGAGGGGGAACTAATTCCCCTTGAATACTGGGGGTCCCTGGGGGCCAACTAGCCCACCAGGAACCTCCAGTATGTGCCAGGGGGTTGCGTTGCAGAGAGGTGTAATGAGGCCACGCCCCTTTTTACACCTCTCTGCAATGCAGCCCCCTGGCACATACTGAATATATATTACTCGAGCATTCCTTGCCTCCTAGCGAGAGTTGAGTCGTCGGATAGACTCCTCGAGTCGTGTCTCCAATATTGCATAAAAGATGACGACGCCGTGTGCAATTTACCACTCTTTATTTGATGCTGCTACCAAACGCGTTTCAACTGACTCGCAGTCTTGTTCACTGATAATTGAGCTTCTAAGTGCGGCCATTTTTAAAGTGCATGACGTGTATACCATTAAAACTACAACAGTCACTAACGTGAAAACAGACTCGTCGTTTTTTAACATATCATTTAAACGTTTAAAATAGACATTTCAAAATTTACAAATTACTTGCGCTGTGCTTTTGCCCATTTTAACGCTTCTGGGAGCATAATACAATTGCATAGAATTCCATTAATACAAGCCTCCGTGAGCTTTTCTTAGCAAATGCACCATTATATGCTTGCTTCTTGCGCATTCTAATAACTATGAACACTCTGCACACTTTTTACGCTTGCAATGTTGCGGCATTTTTTGGCAGTTTTTGACAAAACTTTATTTACAATCACGCTCAAGTGAGCTTATGAACTTCCCTTGTTGTACATATTGGTTCCACCTCCAATTTCACGTCTTAGCCTCTTATGAATTACGCCCCAGTGGGCTGGCAAACATTTAAACTGTGTAACTCTAAGTACGCTACCTAAGCAGTGAGCCTGTTTATCCAAAAGTGCATATTCAAAACCAAATGTGCATATTAAAAACTTCTCACCATTACATTTATTGCTGACGCTTGTTATTCTTCATTGCCTTACAAATGTGTATGTAGGTCCTCTTCCATGTTTAGGCCCCCCGGTTGTTTAGAGTTGAGTTCAATGATATAACAGGACTCAAGCCTTCTCAGTTTTTTTGTCCTGTTATCTCCCCTCACATTCATTTTAACAGAATCAATGACATAGTATGACAGGCCTCTCGTATCCTTATTGTGGACTTTCTCAAAATGTCGGGCTACCGGGTACATTCTGTCCCCATTCTTAATAGCCCTTAAATGCTGAAATATGCGCTTGTGCACTTCAAGGATAGTGCTACCCACGTATCGCAGGCCACAAGTGCACTGCAGTACATAGATCGCATAATCCGTTTTGCATGAATATCTTCCTTTGATCTTCACCATCTTATTGGTCAAATCTAATCTGTACTGATCATTTTTGACATTTGACAAAGCCTTCTTTTTTATTCAACCATGTAGTTTTTACTTTTGGTTTCTTTATGGTTT
Source organism: Lissotriton helveticus (assembly GCF_964261635.1). Taxonomy (NCBI): domain Eukaryota; kingdom Metazoa; phylum Chordata; class Amphibia; order Caudata; family Salamandridae; genus Lissotriton; species Lissotriton helveticus. The sequence continues at coordinate 481,663,861 of NC_136068.1, forward strand.
TACGTATAAGGGCCTGTTTAAAGGACCTAACTTTGCGAAAAGTGATTTGTGGTCTCTTTGTAACATATTCACCTAGTACTGGATCATTTTTAATGATTTGCCAATGTTTATTAAGTATTCTTCTCACCTCATCATGCTGTCTGCTAAATGTGGTGATAAATCTTCATTGATTAACACCTTCTTTGTCCTTTTTCTTAGGCGCATGAAACAAAATGTCCTCTCTTTTCTTTTTTGATGCCTTTTGTATGCCACTCTCTATCCACTCAAAAGGATACCCCCTTGTTCTGAACCTTCTTTTCAACAAACCCAGGGCCAGATGTAGGAACCCTAATACCGGTCGGTAACGGCCAAAATTACCAAATTGTGGCCGTTACCGACAGTTATTAGGCATTTGGTGGCTACATTTCAGATTCAGTAATTTACCGAATCGGTATTTAAGAATTCGGTAAATTACAAGTTGGTGGTAAATTACGAAAACACTAAAAAAAAGGAATTTTTGCATTTAATAACAGTGCCATGTGGCAGACATACATGCCCTTAGGACATGTATGTGTGCCACATGTGCACCCATTCACAATTCAGGGGTGCAACAGGGTGTCAAAGTGACACCCTGCCACCCTTGAATGTTCCCCCCTTTTACCGAATCGGTAAATACCGATTCGGTAATTCCCATTCATTCCTACGGGCCTACAGGCCCATAGGAATGAAATGGAATTACCGAATCTGTAAATACCGAACCGTACCGATTCGGTAATACTTACAGAGTAAAACCTACATAGCATTTACCGATTCTAAAATACCAAATCGGTAAAATTCGGTATTTTAGAATTGGTAAATGTAGTTTTACCTACATCTAGCCTGCAGCTCCTTATTGCTCTCTTCTGGCTCACTGCAATTGCGCCTTACTCTTAAGCTTTCACCATAAGGAATACTTCTCTTTAAATTGGTAGGGTGAAAACTGTGGGCATGCAGCAAAGTATTCCCGGATGTGGGTTTCCTATATAATCGAGTCTCTGATTTCCGATCCTCAATGTACACTGTTACGTCAAGAAAGTTGACACTCTTACTACTGATCTCACTAGTAAATTTGAGGTTTAAATCATTCTTTTGCAATTCAGCAATGAATGATCTTGCCTCCAATTCAGTGCCCTTCCACCCTATAAATAAATTGTCGATAAATCGACTCCAGTGCATTATGTGGTTGTCCCACTCTCTGTGATACTGCACCCGGATCACCTGCTCCTCCCACCAGCCCATATGCAAATTCGCATAGCTGGGGGCGAAGCAGGTGCCCATCGCAGTACCACAGATTTGATAGAAAAGCTGGTCATTAAACATGAAGAAGTTGCTAGTCAGACACTTCTCAACTATCCGTATAATCATTTTAGTGTGAGCCCACAACTTGATTGATCTTGTTCCTAAGAAGTGCTCTACTGCACGAAGGCCATCTGTATGCCGTATACTTGTGTACAGTGTTGACACGTCTATAGTTATTAGGAGGAAATCGTCTTCCCAGGGAAGGTCATAAATTCTCCTGAGGAAGTCCCCTGTGTCTTGGATATAGGAGGGAAGTGCTTTAACCAGGGGATTAAGGAAAGAATCGACATATTTAGAGGTGTGTTCTAGGGCACTACCCTTTGCTGAAATTATTGGGTGGCCGGAGGATTATTAAAATCCTTATGAACCTTTGGGATTAGGTAAAATATTGCAGTGACAGGATGTTCCACTTTTAAAAACAGATATTCACCATAGCTTAAAAGAGCTTGATCGTACCACATTTCAATTCTTCATTAAATTGACTGTTACTCTCAAGCATCTATTTTCCTTCAACCCTAAGTAGCAATTTTTATTATCCAATTGCTTATATGCCTCATAAAAATATATTTTCTTGTCCCACAGGACAACATTACCTCCTTTGTCCACATTGCAGACTATACAATTATCATGATCCGACAAATTTTTAATCAAAGCATAATACTTTTTCTGTTTGCTGTCACACATTTTATTGGAATTTTGATATACCTCTTTACCCAATCTCTTGAGTTCATTTGTCACTAGGTCATTAAAAACATCAGTCACATCCCTTGTTGTTATGGGCGTAAATCTGGAACTTGGTCTAAACCCAAATGGTGCATCCTGATAAATGTCAATACTTTCTTCCTGAGCAATAGTGCTTGCATTATTCACAGTCTCTTCATTTTGAATCTCCATATCCATGGCCCTCATTTCCAGCATTAAATTAATATCATTCACTGCTAGTCCTCCTTCATGGTTCATTTGTCCTTCAGTTGTCCTGATTGTTCTCGATGATGGATTTGAGAGAAAGAATTTCTTTAGCTTGAGCGATCTGATGAACTTGAATAAAGCAATTCGTGTTTGCACGTTATCCAGATGTGCCTCGGGGCAAAAAGAAAGTCCCAATTGCAGAATTGCCTGCTCTTCCTCGGTTAAAATAATATCCGTTAAATTCACTATTGTTGTTTCTTGAGCTTCATCAGTTATTTTTTTGTTTTCTTCTTCTGTTCTGCGCCTCCTACGGGCTGCCCCCTTCCGCCTTTTTGTCCTCTGCCTCTTCCTCTTGGTATGTTTGTGTTCTGTGTTGGTGGCCTTTGACATAAATTGTACTATCGTTCTTCCCGTAAAATATCTAACTCATCGATTACAGTTGGAACCGCTCTTTGGGCATTATTCTCCTCCTCTATATCAGTGTCTACCTCTGAGCTCTGTAGACTGCTCTGTTCTGAGCGAGGCTCATGACTTGATTGAATCACCTTCCCTAGTTTTTGTTTTCTGATGGTATCAAATTTCCTGGCGAAGGTGTAAATTTGCCCTCTGTTGTAATCCTGTTTATCTCGCAGGAATTTTTGCGCTTTGCGTTCTTTGATGGAGACTTCTAATTTCTTTAGTCTCTCCTTGGCATCACTCCTATATTGTTTAATAGTCTCTTGATCTTCTTCTTTACTCAGCTCTCCTATTATTTTTGTGCTCGACGCGTCTGTCTAGTCACTTGCCCGTTGGCTAGTGGCCTCTGTGACGATGAACCTTTGAATTTCAACTGCCTGCCTGGTTGCTCCAGTTGGGCCCCTGCTTCCCTGAAAAGGAGAAGCCCCCTAGACCTTGCTGGTCTAACACGAAGCGAATATTCGATTCCTGCGTGGGTTGCATTTGCCAAGGCCTGTTGACTCCAATCCGGAAGCAGACACCGCCAACAGCGAGATCCTTCATGGGACAAACCGTATCCAGCTCCTGGTCTTTGTCGACGCCTCCTGGTCCACGTGGCTGCAGAGTCAAGCTTCACGACATCACCTGATCGCTTCGCGACATCGCCTGGTTCCTTCCTGGTTCCTTTCTGGTCACTGGCTAGTGACCCAGACTCTGTCCCCTCTGCTTTCAGGTACTCTTCATCCTCAATCCGCCCTTGGATCCAACCGGACACTTCTCTCCTGGTCGCCTGCAGCATCTTTTTACAGGTCTCAATAGGATTCAGCGACGAAACCCAACACAACTTGATACCTATGCACCCAGCTCCTGTGGGTGTGGTAACGCTGGTACTCCGGTGCTCCTGTGGGTATTGACTATCCTGATGTCCTAGTTTTCAGTAGCTTTCTCCTAGTACATCTGGAAGTGTCCTAAATCAACTACTTTCTAACTCTTACGTTCCCATTGTATCATCTATGGTAACTCGCGTGTGTGTAGAGACACTGCACACGCATCCCGTGGACCTCCTGCCTCCTAACTCTCGTTAGCTCAGTGTAGCCCCAGCGATTCCCTAGGCCTATTCTCTGTTCATGACGTGGTACTTATACCACTATTTTAGTATATGGTTTGCAACGCCCCTAGGGCTCAACTGTATTTTGTGCAACTTATTGTATGATAATTGAGTAACTTGTTATGTGCTTTGTCCTCTGACCTCATAAAGAGTTCAGAGGGGTTGTGTTAGTAATAAATACATATATATTGTATATATTGTATATATAACCTGTGTGGTGTCCTTTCATTTGGTATTCAAGGGGTTACATATGGTAAAACAGCTTGCTTCACATGCTCTGGTCTATAAGGTTGACTTTACAACCATCACCATAAGGGTTGTTTGGACTGGTGCAAGGTGCTCACTAGAATAGTGAACATCATATACCAGGCCAACTTCTCACAGCCAGATATAATTGAATCAGCTGAGTTACAGCCGGTCATTAATACTGCCATACCTGTTGGAATCCCTGCTGCAAAACCGAAGCGGAAGGCTGGGAAACCTACCTGTCATAAAAGGAAGCAGCCCACTCACACCACCCCCTATCTTTCTGCCTGGTTACAGCCATCTCTAATTAATGATAAAAATCCTGAAATTTCCGACTCTCCTGTGACAACACTGAATACGAAGTTGAGCTGCTCAACTAGTACACAGACTGAGGCAACACTTTGTCCTGAGAGGTGTGGGGATATTGTCGCCAAAGTTGTTGCCGCGCTAGTGAATAAACAAATTAATGAACTCTTGGAGAAGAAACTTGCCCCACTTAAGGCTTGCATAGATAACTTGGCTTTACTTATAGGGGAATGGACACTAGGCAGGGAATGTACAAACGCCCACACCCTGCAAAGGGAGGAGGTGAGAGTAGTAAGGATGCATACCAAATCGTGTAGCACATGGAACCCAACCCCCTACAGTTAAAGCTATCACTTCCTCAAGTAATTCATGCGTGTTACCAGCCCAAACTCTGCCCCGCCCCCAATCAAACCCTGGCAGGCATGGCATTGCATCTACTGGTAATTAACATCCCCCCGTACTCCTCTCATTCAGGAGAATGCAAATGGTCCTAGTAGACCTAATGGAGTAGATCAGAACCCATTGATTGGTAGCTCGAGTAGTAACGCTTCAGCCACTTAAAACTGTAATTCCCCTGTAGCTAACCCAGATGTCTTGAGTCTGTCACCTGCTGCTTGTCCATACGTGCTGGTTTTGGCAGCAGTAACATTAAAAAGGGCTCAGCACGAGTCATGGGCTCAATTACATAATAAATGTGCAGATTGGTTATCGAGGTATAGGAGGTTCCATGTTTCTGATATGAAGGACATTATTATGGTATGTAGAGTTGGGTGGGTTGGCGCATCTACAAAGAATATCGAAGGAGACTGCATTGTAATACATTTTCGCAGGCCAGCTTTGGTGAGATACCTATTAAGGGGCTGTGAGTCTGTAACATCTAACAGCACCAATATATGTTTACTACCCCTTGGTTATTCTTACAAACCAAACCACGCACCTGTCCTAACGTGACCCCTCCAACTCTCACTCCTAATAGGTTTCAGGTACTTTCTGGATTGGACACTCGAGATTGACTACCTCCTCTTGCGGCAGCACCTGTACCTGCTGATAGTTCTCCCCATTCTACTCTTGTGGTAGCGCCTATCTCTGCTGACGGTCCCTCCCATTCAATTGGACCTTGCCTTCCAATTAAATTGCCACAGGTTAACTCAGCAAATTTTTGTTCCATCCCAACTATTACTGATGATGCTATGACAAAGGTACTTTCTTGGAACATAGCTGGCCTAAGGTCAAAAAAGGGGGACATCTCCTGGGAACATTTCCTTTCCACACAACACATCATTGCTATACAAGAAATATGGGAGTTAACTGACCAATTCTAATTGGATGGTTTTATATAATTTTGTAAATTTGCTATTCCGTCAAACATGGACTGAGCCGGGGGGGGTCTTCTTTTAATGTTTAGTCTTAAATTTTCGTATAGTGCCAAGCTGATTGATACCTGTTCGCCCCATGTGCTAGCTGTGGAATTGTCAGGAAGAATTCACCAACTTTGCTAGGGGTAAATTTATATAATTCCTTCCCTAGAAGTCACGAGACCGAGCATCTTTCGGCACTAGAGGTTTTTCTGGAAAGTTATAGGGAAGGAACTGAAGCCCACTATGACATATTAATTCTGGGGGACTTTAATACTTGTAATTGTCCCCTTAATTGTTTAGCAATGCTGGAGGAGGAAGACGGCCTGCAGGAGCAAGCTCACTTTGAACATACTCCGTCTGGCACCTTCTTAGAAGGCATCCTATCAGCCTATAACTTGAACTCCTTACAATAATCAGATAAGTCAGCATTGGTACCTATCTATGTGGGCCATGGTAGTTAAAGTATAATTGATCATATTCTGCTATTCTCTTTGTTAACATCGGCCGTAAAGAACCTTAGTGTCACCTGGAATTGTTTTAGCGACCATAATCCTTTAATATTGGTTCTTCACCTCCAGGCTGCCCTCAAGGGAAGGTTACTACGTAATGACCAGGGGTTCTGCCCAAATTACCCTCCCATACCTGGGCAAGGAGCATCACAAGGATGAAAAAGTAGAACGAAAGGTACTGAGGGACAAATAAAGCAAAAGCTACTTCAAAACAGGAAACAATTTATTAACCTGTTTTCTTCAATCTTTTTATCAACAATGAATGATATGTTTTTTTACGAAAGACAAAATATTGAATCACAGAAAGGGAGGTGACCAGACTATATACAGTAATCAAGACTTGTAATTACAATATATACAGAATATACAACTATGTACCCTAAACAAAAAGAAAAACAGGGGAGTAAAGAAAACACAATTAATTATCTGTCGACGCAGTCGCGGTCGCGTTTCCACCAGTAGTATCTTGTGGCTTCATCAGGACAAGGGTACTGGGAAATGAAGTACAAGTGCCCCCCCCCCCCCCCGGGGGAATGCGGGGGCACCACCCTGAGGGATACAAACAACCTCCTCCTATGGACCAATCCGTTCAAGCTCTCCTTCAAAATTATCAATTCTGGGTGAAAAGAGCAGAATATTTCATAGGTGTGTATTTTAACGAACACCTGGGCTTGTCAAATCAAATTTCAAAGCTTTATTCGACATTTGTCATAAAAGCATCAATCCCTATCCTATACAATAAATACTGTAGCTAAAAGATTTCATTTAAAAAAAAACATATTAAACAGTGACAGTCGAATGCTTTTTACATTTAAAAATTATTGTCAAGTCCTAAAAACAGAGTTAAAATAACAGTTGTAATGTACATCTATTTCATATATTTAAAGCCATTTAGACAGAGCAGCCATATTTCATTATATTACATTTGACAGTGATGAGCGTGAACGGATTACCCAAGCCCAAGCAAGAAATTTTGCTACCGCAATCACTACTAGAGCGGAACAGTCAGATTTTAATATTCTTAGTGCAGTTGATTGGCAACGAATTCCCATATTTAAACAGACTGGCTTTAGCCATTTACGCCTTGGACTGGCATACAGTGGACAACAGAACAATAGATGGGAGATATGCTCTAGTTGATCCTTACAATAATGACAGTGTTCATCCCGTGAAGGGTTCCAGTGTTTCGTAAAGGTATTCACAGGAAGTGTTCCAATCCGAAATTGGAAATATAGTTTCCTATCATAAGGACGTTCAATTAAGTCCCAATAGTCTTCACATAATGGGAACATCTTAATGTCCAAAAAGCGAGATGACAAATTAGATAAGGTGCCTTTTTGATACATTGTTGAATACACCATCTCCCAATACAATTCTTTCAATGTGGTTTTCGTCGGAAAACGGGCCACATCCGTATTGCCCCACAAATGTTCCAATTTCAGCTTTACAAGAGTAGCCCGCAGATCCTTTAACCATGTAATACAATGGAATTGATCACACTTGACTACATCTAATAATGCTGTTAGATAATGGGATAGCTCTGGTGTCACCATCAGGCGCCTCCAGTATAACAAAGGCCGTAGCCGAGCTATGTCCTCTACATTTTTTCTGCCAAGATCCAATTTTAAAGGAATTGTAGGTGTACTCTGTGGGGCCATTACAAGTCCTCGAAGAAATCTATTTTCAGCTCTCCCCAAGTCACTCAAATTTGAAAAGCCCCATAACTCGGAGCCATACAAACAGGAGCTCAGTACCTTCATGTTATAGATTTCAAGAGCACAATTAATCGGTTTTGACAATGAGGCACGGTGTTTACGGGCTACCACCCCTGCTAGTTGGTTAAACTTTAGTACTGCCGTGTTAATGTGCGATTTCCATTTCATGTTTCCCTGTAGGATTATTCCAAAGTAAGAGAAAGCATCTACTTCCTCAAGTGGGGTGCCCTTGTACGTGATCACACCCTTGAACTTAGAGTGATAATTAAGGCTCATGAATTTGGTCTTGGTTGTATTCAATTCAAGGCCCCTGTCATCACAAAATTCACCAAAGGCCTCAACCACTTTTTGGAGACCACTCGGTGTACGCGAGAGTAGAAGCGTATCATCCGCAAACATTAATACGGGTACGCGTGAGCCTGCAATAATTGGCGCATCAGTAGGGAATTTCTTCAGGTGGTCAACAATACCATTAATGTAAATTGAGAACAAGGTTGGGGCCAAAACGCAACCTTGCCTCACCCCTCGCTCCACTGGAAAGGACTCAGTCACTTCTCCCTGTTTGCCCCATCTGATTTTAGCAAAGTTGTTTTCATGGAGACGTACTAGGAGGGTGAGAAGTTCCTGGCTTAGCCCATTTGCGGCCAGGGTCTGCCAAAGTTTTCCTCTTGGGACCAGATCAAAGGCTGCTTTCAGATCTACAAAGACAGCATATAATGGGCCCTTTTTTAGAGTAACATTTCTCCAAAAGATTGTTATAAAGTAGAAGACTTGATCGAAACTACTGGTCAATGGGCGAAACCCTGCTTGATAAGGTGACAGTATGTTATTTCCATCAATCCATTGCTGCAGCTTATTCTGGACTAATCGCCCCATTAATTTTTGCGCTGTATCAATAAGACTGATGGGTCTATAATTTTTCGCCAGTGTTTTGTCACCCTTTTTAAATATAGGGATAATCTCTGCTCCCTTCCAAGAAGCGGGCACTTCCCCTCCCATCGCCACTGCATTTGCCAGCCATGTGAAATAGGTGCACCATGAATTCTTATCAGATAAGAACAAATCTGCCGGGATTCCGTCCATACCCGGTGCTTTTCCCCCTGATACGCAATCCATGGCTAGGCTAACATCTCTTTCAGTAAATATGTTATGTTTAAAAAAAATGTTAGAAGGGGGGGGATTTTCAGCGTGAATTGGATTACATGCGTACTGAGGTTTAAAAAACTCAATCCAGTCTTTTTTTGCTACATGATTTTGTGGCTGTTCAGCTATCCCACCCCTGTCCCATTTAACTGTGGCCCAAAAAAGTTTAGAATCCTTTGCTGCGCAAGCCTTCTTCAGCTCGCACCAGCTTTCTTCGTCCCAGCGTTTCTTAGCATGTTTTGGGCTAATCTATATGCGTCTCTCGCCTTCCTAACTAAAGTGGAGTTGCCCGTTCTTAGTGCAATGCTTAAATTTTGGCGTGCCTGTCTACAATGCGTATCATACCAGCCCTGCCTAGGATATTCCTTTTTTGCTCTTCTGGGATTTACAGATTTGATAAAAAAGCCTTGGAGTTTAGACAAAAATGTTTTATATGTCTCCATCATATGGGCCTGGAAGTTAGATTTCTCGCAGTAGGGCTTAATGTTGTTTACCTCATCTATCACTACTTTTTTAAGGTCCTCAAGTCTCATTGTGTCCTCAATCAGCATTCTCCATTTCAAATGGCGCTGGTTGTTTGAGCAGACAACATCTTGGGTGACCCGTTCAATTTCATTTACATCGTCTATGATCTTGTGATAGGTGCGGAGGGTCAAACACAAAGGATTATGATCACTTTCCATTCTTGTCTCCACAGACATGTCTACCATTTTACACCATGCCCTTACGTCTATCAGAAAGTAATCAATTCTGCTAGAGGCCCGTCCATTGTCAAATGTGTTGTTCCCATTTATATCTGAGGGCGTACGCCCATTTGCCGCTCTCAAGCCTCTTGCTAAGCAAAAGCTCTTTAGTTGTATTGCTACAGCACTCCATCTTTTAATCGCTGGAACCTCCAACTGGGGTATGCCCCATTTACTGTCCTCCTCCTCAGACAGAAACCTGTCTTCTTCACCGATAGGTTCGAAAGTAGAGTTAAAGTCCCCACCCACAATTACATGAGAATGTGGGTCCAATGATTCCAATTCATTTTCTAAAGTTGTTACCACTTCTGAGGTTTTACCTCTACCAACACCCCTGGCATATACATTAAACAAAGCTAGTTCTTGGCCACTGTCCCATCTAATGATCACTGATAAAATATCGTTTGAAGGGGGAGATCTTTGAGTTATAGAACAATTCAACCTCTGGTCAATCCAGATTAATAGACCTCCAGAAGGGCGTCCTGTCTGGTTTCTAATTGCTGGTATAAAATAATTTAGGTAACCGTGGTGAAAGACTGGTTTTAGTGCCCAAGTTTCTTGCAACAAGATGTCGAATTGGTCAATAAAATCAGCCCATTCGGGAGATGATATCTTATTAAGTATGCCCGCTATGTTCCACGAGATAATGGTCACAGAAGTTGTTCCTGGTTTACATCCCAAATGACTCATCTCCTCAGCATTTTCCACACAATCATTACTCATTGCTTTACCCCCCCTTCAAACCCTCCTCATTTTCTACTCTCACCATATTTCCCCCCTGCTGATCTTTGTCTGCCATCCCAGATTTTTGATCTTGGATTTCATTGAGCTGTATTGGCTGTTTGCACAATTGGATACATGGGAAAACAGCTTGCTTTTCCATTTTTTGCCTTCCTTTGTGGGGAACTGGCGAATATTCGTACGTTGTGAGTCAATCGCACTCATTTAAGTTGGATAAAGCTGCAAATCTGTTTTTCAAGTGCAGCCCCCAATCATGTCTTGTGCTCTCCCTGACACTTCTATTACCCACGACAGACCACTTGGTCCTTAAGACACTCGGCTTTATCCCTGATCCTCTTCTACTATAGAAGAAGTCTAATGTGAGTGGTATGAGTTCTGCTGTTCTTCGTTGTGGTGGGTATAAATTAAGCAAAATTTCTGATAACACTTCCGGGCCCTTTAAATTCAGCACCACACAGTCCCCCACAAATTTCTTAGCTTTGCTCCCTATCCACTTCACTCTTCTAGCTGAAGTCAAGTCATCTATCAGCTTTTCTTTTCCCCAGGGAGAGATATGCATGTTATTACTCAACCAATTGAATGCTTTATTTAACAATGTTTCTGGAGGCTCAATCTGTCCTTCATTCAGAGGTGGTACATTAGCAAGAACGAGGATCAAAGGTGACGCTTCTATAACCAGTTCTACAGGTCCTATCTCTATGTTTGGGCCTGGATCAATTGTTTTCCCTGGGATAGATGACAGTTCAGGATTGGTTGGGTGAGGTCTTTGTATATCAGGGATTAAGCTAGTTGTCTGGGTAGGGGCTACAACATCTGCTACTCCCCTAAATATCGTATCTGTTTCTATTTCCTTAATTTTATCCAGCACCAAATGCGGTATCTCCCCCACATTATCATTAGTGGTTTTCAAGAGGATCTCCATTTTATTAATGTTGTCGGTGAGGTGATCGATTTTAGATAACAATGGCTTAATTACCTTGTTAAATTTGTTATCCATCAGATCCATACATTTCTTTATGATTACATCATTCCAGCCTATGCCCCCTGTTTCTTCTCCCCCTTTGCCTTTTCCGGGTTTCTTTCTAGGAGGAGTTGATGGTCTTTTTCTATTTGATCTCAACCCTTCTCTTCTGGGGAGGACATTAGAACCCCCACTAGTTGCTCTTGGGACGGGGACGGGGGCCAATGGTGAAGAATGGCACTCAATAAGTTCTATATCATCTTGAAGGGTATCTCTATCTCTACCACCTTCGTCAGTTATGTCAGGGTTAGTTTTAGCTATTGAATCCACAGAAACATTCGGCTCTAAGTCATCCGCAAAATGCTGAATGAATGGATCTGTGATATTTCCTACATCTATGTCTACGAGATTCATACATATGTTTCCCCCTTGAGATGATATTGGAGAATTACTAAGACCCAAAGAAGATCTACGCTCATTATTAATTTTTGCCACCACCTGCACCAAATAATTGTCCATGGTGTTGGCTGGGGCAATGGGGGTCTTCTGTTTTGACATATATGGGTCTGATGAACACAAGTACACAGATACAGTGGAACACCCCTGAACACCCTTACCAATATTGATATACAACACTTCGGACCGTCTTCCCCCTAATACAATCACTTAGATGAAGGGGGGGAGTGTTATCTAAATACCTCACAACGGAGATTAGTTTTCAATCAGGGGTTATGGCCCAGTCCAGTCACGGACAGTCTCGGACTGTCTAAGACTGTCCCGCCCTTGTCCCGGGCTTAGCCCGGCCGCGACTTGCGGGGCGAGAGGGCGGACAGTCCTTAAATCGCGCCTCCGGGCGCTCTCTGCGCGTCACGAGCGCGCCGCCCCAGAGGCTGCTGGGGGTTGTAGTTCTGCAGGGCTGGCAGTCTCCCGGCGCTCCCGCTCTGCCAAGTGTAGATGCTGCCTGGTTTCCGCCGCCGCCGTTCACCTCACGGCTCCGCCGACCCCAGTGGGCAAGACAATCAGGGCTGAGACCTCCGAGTTCAGTGCAGGCAAGGTAAGGAAGTATTACGCACCCAGGGGCTCCTGGGCGGGCAGTCCTTAAATCGCGCCTCCGGGCGCTCTCTGCGCGTCACGAGCGCGCCGCCCCAGAGGCTGCTGGGGGTTGTAGTTCTGCAGGGCTGGGAGTCTCCCGGCGCTCCCGCTCTGCCAAGTGTAGATGCTGCCTGGTTTCCGCCGCCGCCGTTCACCTCACGGCTCCGCCGACCCCAGTGGGCAAGACAATCAGGGCTGAGACCTCCGAGTTCAGTGCAGGCAAGGTAAGGAAGTATTACGCACCCAGGGGCTCCTGGGCGGGCAGTCCTTAAATCGCGCCTCCGGGCGCTCTCTGCGCGTCACGAGCGCGCCGCCCCAGAGGCTGCTGGGTGTTGTAGTTCTGCAGGGCTGGGAGTCTCCCGGCGCTCCCGCTCTGCCAAGTGTAGATGCTGCCTGGTTTCCGCCGCCGCCGTTCACCTCACGGCTCCGCCGACCCCAGTGGGCAAGACAATCAGGGCTGAGACCTCCGAGTTCAGTGCAGGCAAGGTAAGGAAGTATTACGCACCCAGGGGCTCCTGGGCGGGCAGTCCTTAAATCGCGCCTCCGGGCGCTCTCTGCGCGTCACGAGCGCGCCGCCCCAGAGGCTGCTGGGGGTTGTAGTTCTGCAGGGCTGGGAGTCTCCCGGCGCTCCCGCTCTGCCAAGTGTAGATGCTGCCTGGTTTCCGCCGCCGCCGTTCACCTCACGGCTCCGCCGACCCCAGTGGGCAAGACAATCAGGGCTGAGACCTCCGAGTTCAGTGCAGGCAAGGTAAGGAAGTATTGCGCACCCCTGGACTTGTCACACACCCTCAATAAAGTCAACAGGAACTACCTCTGTGACTACAGCTCCCCAGGTCACACGCAATTTAGAAAAGCATTCAGCGTTCGTTTAGCCGATCCGCCGTCCGAGAGTCAAACAACCTAAAGGGAAGGGTCACGAGCCAAGTCACTAATATAAATATTAGTCCCAAAAACCAAGCATGCAGATTGAGGTGGGATATGATCACCCCTGAGAGCTTTATTGATAACCTGTATACTACTTGTGCCTCGGAGTTCCAAGTATGTCTAGATCGGGAATCTTATGACAGAGCCATTTTAAATGACTTTGAATTAATTACTAAACAGGTTGCCTTTAATTTATCCACTACAACCAGAGTAAGGTGCCCAAAACTGAAAAGGTGGTTTGACGATACCTGTGTGTTTACCCATAAGGAGCTCACGCAGGCCCTCAAGCAAAAACCAAAGAACGCAATATTAGTTAAGAACAGTAGGAAGGCTTATAAACTCGCAGTTCAGAGGAGGAAAGAGCAGTTAAGGGAGCTGGCCTGGGAGGAGCTTAGCCAAGCCAGTGTGGTGACTAATAGTGCTAAATGTTGGTCTGTTGTTAACACTCCTCTCTTCACTGACACTCCAAACTCCAGTAGAGATTGCTTAGTCTCCGCAGAGAAATGGGTCCAGCACTTTGCTAATATCTATAATGATGCCAACTTAGGGGATACCGTGGGACACACCGTTCCCGGATTAGTAAGTTCCTCCCTTTATTTTAACATAGATAAGGTCTATAAAGCCAACATCTCAATCTCAGGTGGAAAGGCGCCTGGCCCTGATGGGGTACTGGCTGACCTTTACAAGACAGACCCAAAAGTCTTTGCTAAGATTTTAACACATGTCTTTAATGCAGCTTGTGTGTCCGGTTTTCCCTCATCATGGGCAAAGGCGGTTATCATCCCCATTTTTAACAAGCATTGGCATTGCCAATAGGTCTCACTTTTGGGACATCATGTGTTTATCCTGAAGTTTTAGCTATGTTGTAGAGCATTGTGGCTGATGTGCATTGTGTTTAAAAGTTATAATAAAAAGGGTTAAGCATTTTTGTTACCTTTATAAAAACTAAGACAACATTATATACAACTGAAGAACCTGATTAAAAAAATATTTTAATGTAAAAATGTCTTTTACTTTTTTGTACTTGTGTGGCACAGCTGTATTATGTAGAGTGTAGTTGTTGCATTGAATAAAATGTAATTATGACGTGTATTTATGTTGTGTTAAGTGGTATTACGTTGCGTGTATTTATTTTGCATTGATTAGAGTGTAATTATGTGGTGTGTAATTATGTGGCCCTGAGTGGTATTATGTGGAGTGTATTTATGTTGCTTTGAATAGAGTGTAATTGTGACATGTGATTATGTGGTAATGAGTGGTATTTTGTGGTGTGTACTTGTATTGCATTGAGTAGAGTGTAATTACGTGATTCTGTAATTATGTGGTACTGTGTGGTGTTATGTAGAGTGTACTTATATTGTATTGAGTAGAGTGTAATTATGTGGGGTGTTATTATGTGGCACTGAGTGATATTATGTTGATTGTATTTATGTTCCATTGAGTGGAGTGCAATTACGTTGCATGTTATTATGTGGCACTGAATGGTATTATGTTGATTGTATTTATGTTCCATTGAGTGGAGTGCAATTACGTTGCATGTTATTATGTGGCACTGAATGGTATTATGTGGAGTGTATGGTGCATTTAGTAGAGTGTAAGTACGTGGTGTAATTATGTGGTACTGTGTTGTATTATGTGCAGTGTATTTATATTGTATTCAGTAGAGTGTAATTATGTGGCGAGAGCTGGAATAAAAGAAGCAACATGGACACGGGCAGTTGGAGGTGGGAGGGAAGAAGCAACACAAGCAATGATAGAAGGGAATAAGCAACACAGACAAGCAGCGCTATGATGGTATGACAGCCAGCAACACGGACGAAGCAACATGGACAACAATGAATGACAAGGGAAGAAGAAATGCAGCCAACGAATAGTAAGAAATGGTAGGGCTCCTAGCCCCTTGTAGTAAACAAAATCTCTGGCAAGCAACAGCGATTGTGCGCTGTCTTCGGTAACACCTACAAATTAACAATGGAAAGTCTGCACTATTCTTCTGATATTCAGATAGTAGCAGCACTTTGGCAGATAGGGTGCCAGCTAATGGGTTCACATGGCAGGTTTTGATTTTATAATGTGTATGTGTTTTTTAACTGCAAATAAACGATATATGTCAATTTCAATTTGACTTTATTGTTTGATTCCTTAACATCATGGCAATTAAAAGGAGTACTTCTTACATACAAAAGAGTTAAAAAGCATGTCACTAATACATATGATTTAAAAAGCGGCGGTGATGTTACCAAGAGTTAAACAAGAATGATAGAAATATGTAGTTTGTGTATGAAGAGTTTTAAGGAAAGAAGTAAATGCAGGGACTTTGTGAGACAAAAGAAGGAATTAGTGAACAAGAAAGAGGGAGTATGAGAAGAGAGTGGGGCTGAGGTGAAGTAAATTATGAAGAGAAGGGAAGAAGGTAAATAAAAGTGAAAGGAGTGAAGGAAGAGAAGGCGAGAGGAATGAAGCGTCTTGTTAGGAAGGAATACCTGATGGAAGGAAGGACAGTCTACGAGGAATACTCTGTTGCCCAGCCTCAGACAGATGTTCTCTTCAGACTGAGTGGGCCTGTGACTCTGTCCATACTTTCTCCCGGAGGACTGGGCAGTGCAGAAAGATAGGGAGTTGGTGGCGTGCAGCCGGTGCACTGTAGTACGTATCAGCACCGTAGCACAGCGTGATGAACATGTCAAAAGCCCAGGCTCCAGGGCCATGCGCACCCTCTTCGACTCCGGATTAGACATGTGTGTCTACATGTCACCTCTAGACGTTACTACACTGCTACGAGATCCTTGTTTCCGCCAGCTGCCCTCGTTTGACAGCAGAGGTGTGCATCGATAAAAATATATTTTTTTAATTGCACCCTCAAAAACCGTGAACAACCAGAATGGGTTGAAAGTTGTGTGCTTGGAGTGATCCACATGTATAAACACTTATGTTTTTGCTGTATTTCTATCTGCAGCCAACTGTCAGCACAGCTGACACCCATTGTCATAGTAAGCATCCACTGATTGGCCTAGCTCCAAACATGTACCCGTGTCTGATTGGAAGGTGTCTACACCAGCCCAGTCACCATCGGCTCTATAGCTGTGTAGGTGGTGCCATTTCTGGTTGGGTGTTGCGTCCCTGCCCACATTAGCCGATCCTGAGGAAGACGAAAGTGAAAGCGCACTGCTTCGAACTCGGATACAGCCAGCCTTCATGTTATTATCGCACAATTTTGGTGGTGCTATATGCATGAACTGAAGGAAGAGCTGCCACCCATCATGCTAAGCAGCACGGGACAGCGTCCAAGCACGCGGGCCTGTGTGCAAGTTGCTGCGCCTGTGTTTAATAGCTCGGCAAATCTTCCTGGCAAGTACTATTTTTTCATCATAACTTTCCACACGAAATGCTCGCACCTCACTACTGTGAAATAATAACCTGGAGAATTCTGAGGAAAATCACTGCCACGTGGCAGCATATTTTCTCCACACACATCGTTTTTGGCTCATGGGTGGTATTTTTTTGGGGCAAAGTGTGAACTCCACCCAAAGGTATTGGAGCGCTTTACATACATCCTCTCCCCCGCATTGTTATACTGCTCCAATATCACAATTTTGCATTTAAAGAAGAAGCTGCCCCAACACATGCAATATTAGAGCGAAGCCGACGCAAACTCAGAACAAGCGCGCGGCAGCAAGGGGAGGGGGCCTCTGCAATTCCCTTGCGTGAGCGTGCACAGAGCGCGCTCCCGCAAGTGAATCGCCAGACGTGCATGCGCTTCCATTGAAGGCAATGGAACGCATGCCAGTGCACGGCTGAAAAGCCGTACCGATAACGAAAGGTCTTTTTTGCCTATGCAGTGCATGCGCGCTGGGTAGACGAGACCTAAAAAGGGCGCCAAAGATGGCCCGGCATGTTATAGACCCATCTCGCTTCTTGAATCTGCGGCTAAAATTATGGGTAAAGTAGTTTGGAATCGCCTAACAGCCTGGCTTGATCATGCTAACATCGTCTCTGAGCTCCAATATGGTTTCAGGCAGGGGAAAGAGATCTGGGATCAATGCCTCAATCTCCACTTTGTGATTGGGAAGTATACTGTTGCCAAGGGAGGGGTTACACCTGGCTTTTATGAACCTAACCTGAGCTTTGGACTTTGTTAATAGGTCTAAGCTGTGGTTGATCCTGCGTGATCTGAGGCTAGATGTTGACCTGATAACCTTTCTGGCTACTGTCCATGCTAACAAAACGGCTGTGGTACACTTTAATGAAGATGGGAGCCTGACAGGCTCTTGGGCAGTAAAAAGAGGGGTCTGGCAGGGAGGCATATTGGCTCCCTTGCTGTTTACCCTCTCTATCAATAAATTGGGAGACTCTTTAACATCCTGTTGTAAAGATATCCCAAGAGCTGGCACCAAGATGATTCCCACACTTCTGTATGCTGATGACAAGGTTTTAGTGTCCAGAACAGCAATAGGGCTGCAACTACTTTTAAACTGTTTTATAGATTTTATGGATTCTTTGGACTTAATGACCAATTTAAAAAAATTGCACGCCATGACCAAAGGCCCCCGGAAGGCGGCCAAGGCCAAATTTTATTGTAAGGGGGCCGAGTTAAGTAAAGTGTCCATGTTCCCATACTTAGGGGTACTTATGACCAAGGTTCTTGGTGCACACAGCGCGCACTAAAAAATAATCTTTTAGCCAGAACAGCGGGGCTACCCTGGATTTTGCAAAAAGAATAGGGTTGAAGCAGTTTCCTGCGCTTCTGAAGGTCTATAATGCAAAGTGTATCCCTATTGCCACCTATGGTATTGACACCTGGGGCTATAAGGTTGTGAAGGGAATTGAAGGGGCTGAGAACAATTTTATGCACAAACTTCTCTCGGTCCCTGTCGCTACCCCGATTTTTAAAATTTACATGAGGAACTGGGTGTGGGCTATATTTCAGACTAGATGGGGGTCGCACCACTCTTACGTTGGCTGAGAATCTGGGCTCAACTGATCCCAAATTTAAATCAACTCATCATTCTAGATTGTATAGCACTAGAGAAGGCCTTGCACATCCCCTGGCTGAAATATATTCAGGATCAGACTGAGAATCTTGGTTGCCCCGGTTTGTTTCTGACCCCCACTCCCCTGGGCAAGACTGCTATTAGAGCTTTTAAACAGCAGTTTTTAGACAGGCGCCAAGGTCTAATGGAGAAGAATGAATTAATTAAACCCTCAGTGAGAAGGTTTGTTATACTGAGCCTGAGCCAGCAGATGCAACCTTGACTATCTTACGTAAACAAAGCTTACCATCTTTTTTGTCTTGACGAGATTCTGATTGAATATGGTTCCCTGGCTACTAACATCCCCCAAAGGCTAATCCAAACCTGATTCATTAAAACCCTGTCCTTGTGACAACTTCTCTGAGCAAGATATTCTCCGTCTAATGTTCTTCTACTCTCACTACAATTCCCTGTGCAAGAAGTTCATCCTCCCTCCGCTCAGGGGTTGCAAATTTGGCCAAGTGAGGCCGGCTCTGATTTATCTACACTATGGAAAGTGAATGTAGGACTACTCTGCCAGGTAATGTTGTAGTCTTTTTAGGGCTCGGCCTACGTCACCCCTGCGTCAGCAGGGGGGCGGAGCTCCGAGCCGTATTGTTAAGGGGTTCTGAATCGTGCAGGAAAAATTCCTCAGTGCGCGAGAATTTTAGTACTTTATTTTACCATCTGCATGGTGATTGGTCCTCGCGGTGCCGTGTTTGTAGTAGGCTCAACGCAATAGGCCATATATATTTCACGTTGGGCATTTCCAGCATTTTGTGTGCGGTTACGAGCACGGCAGTCCATAAATTTCAATTAGGAGCTGTCAGGCGGCCGTGGTAATGGAATCCAGATGGTCGGGCGCGTTCACCAGTCTGCAGTGAGTGGCGCGCGTTCGTGCTTGTTCTGTGTTCTCCTTCTACCAAAGACATTACTCTTTTTTCCTCTTTTCATGCAGATCTGGTTTTCTTTACTGACTACAGCTGTGTTTATATAGACGGTGGCTTCATTTGTGCAGCAAGTGCAGTGGCACCAGTGTGGCGTAGCAGGTGCAGTGGCACCAGTGTGGTGTAAGTATCTTTGGTGGAGCAGGTGCAGTGTTACCAGTGTGGCGTAGGCGTAGCTACCATTGGTGGAGCAGGTGCTGTGATACCAGTTTAGTGCAGCAGGTGCAGTGGTACCAATGTGTGGTAGCTACCATAGGTGGAGCAGTTGCAGTGGTAGTGTTGCTTAGCTATGATTGTGCAGCAGGTGCAGTGGCACCAGTGTGGCATAGCTATCATTGGTGCAGCATGTGCAGTGGTACCGGTGAGTGGTAGCTACCATTGGTGGAGCTGGTGCAGTGGTAGTGTTGCTTAGCTATGATTGTGCAGCAGGTGCAGTGGCACCAGTGTGTGGCGTAGTTACCATTCGTGGAGCAGGTGAGGTGTTATCAGTGTTACTTAGCTATGATTGCGCAGCAGGTGTAGTACCACCAGTGTGGCGTAGCTACCATTGTGCAGCAGGTGCAGTGGCACCAGTGTGGCATAGCTACAATTGTGCAGCAGGTGCTGTTGCACCAGTGTGGCATAGCTACCCTTGTGCAGGAGGTGCAGTGGCACCACTGTGGCATAGCTACCATTGTGCAGCAGGTGCAGTGACACCAGTGTGGTGTAAGTATCTTTGGTGGAGCAGGTGGAGTGGTACCAGCACTGGCACCAGTGTGGTATAGCTATCATTACTGGAGCAGGTGCAGTGGCACCAGTGTAGCATAGCTACCATTGTGCAGCAGGTGCAGTGGCACTAGTGTGGTATAGTTATCATTAGTGGAGCAGGTGCAGTGGCACCAGTGTGGTATAGCTATCATTAGTGCAGCAGGTGCAGAGGCACCAGTGTGGCGTAGCAGGTGCAGGGGCAACAGTGCGGTGTAGGTACCATTGTTCAGCTGGTGCAGTGGCACCAGTGTGGTGTAGGTACCATTGTTGCAGTAGGTGCAGTGGTACCAATGTGTGGTAGCTACCATAGGTGGAGCAGTTGCAGTGGTTGTGTTGCTTAGCTATGATTGTGCAGCAGGTGCAGTGGCACCAGTGTGTGGTAGATGGCGTTGTGTAGCAGGTGTAGTGTTATCAGTGTTACTTAGCTATGATTGTGCAGCAGGTGCAGTGGCACCAGTGTGGCATAGCTACCATTGCTGCAGCAGGTGCAGTGGCACCAGTGCGCCACATTGGTGTAACACACTCACTACCACACACTCACACCCACAGACTCACCACCACACACTCACCACTTCACACACAACAACACACCACCAGCCGTCAGTGCACGCTTTCACCAGGGCCAAACACCACCAGCCATCAATGCACGCTTTCACGAACCACAAACACCACCAGGCATACAACACCAGCCGTCAGTGCATTCTTTTAAACGGCGCACTCACCAGCAACCGTCAGTGCACGCTTTCACCAAACACACACACCATCAGCCATCTGTGCACGCTTTTACCAACCACACACCCACCAGCCGTCAGTGCACCCTTCCACCAGGCACACACACCTCCAGCCGGCAGTGCAGTCTTTTACCAAGCACACACACCACCAGCCATCAGTGCACAATTTCTACAGGCAGTCACACACACCACCAGCCATCAGTGCATGCATCAATTGTTAACGCATCCACAATTAACTATTGTAGCAATCTCAGTATGGTACACTTTACTTTTAAACATATTCATGTAAAGCACAGCATGCCACCATTGCTACAATTCCAATCTTACCCACATAATTCCACTACACACCACATGCACACACTCCATAACACATGGCGAAAAGACATTGCTATTTACAATGCCATTAGCTCAAACTCAAATCCGAGCCCGATTGCATTTCCAATGCTTGTTTACTACTGGGATGAATTGTGTCCTAATAGAATGTCTTTTTATTCAAGTATATGCTTTTTATTAATTTTGTGATGACATCTGTTTTAGACTAAGTGTTTTTACCGCAATGAATTGTGTTTTAACAGGATGTCATTTAAATGAAGTGTATCTTTATGAATTTCGTGATGATATGAGTTTTAGAGTGATTGTCCCCTTATGCCCTGGAGAAACTGTTTAATGAACTTTTGTATATGCTTGCACAGAACCATCCAAAACGGGGACTGTTCTCTTGCTTAAATTTTTATGGTTCTTAAGATTACTTCAACATGATCTCTGTATAGGTTTTAATGATATAGAATGTTTTGTTGTGTACTTTTATGGTTTATCAACCGAATAAAGTGGATATGACTATGGCCCTGACTCTAGGCTTCAATTTGTACTTCTTGTCCCCTTTTTATTTTACCTGGGGACCCATGAATAAACAAGCATTTACAATGCAACGGTTTCGCCTTTGACAAAGTTAGAGCCCATGCATCCCTCCTCACACCCATGCATCCCTCCTCACACCCATGCATCCACAACCCTGCGCGTCACTCCCTGCGCACATCCCCTGCAACCACCCCCGGTCAAGTGCCCCGGTGTACATCAAGGACAGATGCCACCACCACCCATGGCCCCACCCTCAGACCCCCCAACAAACTCTCTCTTACCTCAGGGCCGGGGGCAGCTCCAGGGCAGGAGACACCTGCAGGGGCAAAGAGAGACATTAGAGGGTGGGGAGTGAGAGTTGTTGGGTGAGAGGGACCGAAGCCCCTCAGGATAGAAGGAGTGTGGAACGAGATGGGGTGTTTGAAGAGAGAGGGGGACCCCGTCAGCAGTTAGTTTCCTCGGGGCGGGGGGTGGGTCCCGGCTCGAACACCAGCCGGGGAGGATGGGTGCAGGGGCTGATGGGCACCGCTCGGGTCTGGTGAGGGGGCGTGCAGACGCACAACGGGGGGTGGGGCGGAGTCCTACAGATGGCCGGTGCTCCTCCAGTGGGGGGGCAGAGCTCGGAGCCCTCCTGGAGTTGCAGATTTTGGATGAACCGAGCCCCCACCCCCGGTCAGCAGCAGACCCCGGAGCACACGTGGCGGCTCGGTGGGGGTGGGGTTCTTCCAGAGTTCGGGTGCCCGGAGCTGCTCGGGATGAGCAGCCGAGCTCGGAGCACACGAGGCACAGCTCGGATCCGGGGGGGGGTGGGGGCGGCAGAGTTCGGGGAGACAGCACCCCTCGGGGTGACCAGAGCTCGGGTGGGGGCTCGGGGCGAACGGTGACAGCGGAGCTCAAAAGAGGAAACGGCGGAAGGGGGGGCAGAAATCGAGATGAGGGCGGGGTGAAGCGGAGGGTGGCCGGGGAGAGGGCAGATCACGGGCAGGGGGTGCACCCGGGTGGAGCAGGTGCCAGCGCTCCGACCCGGACGTGGGGGAAGGAGGGGGAGCTCAGCCAAGTGGGGAAGGGAAGTGTCCGGGCGGGGAGGAGGAGTTGGGGGGCACTTGGGCAGCTCGGGGTACGCACTTGGTTCGCTGCACGAACCATACATGATTCAACCTGAGGCCCATTAATCGTTCATCACCTTTGAATGAATGGCATCTGTTGTAATTGTAGCACTTCCGGCTCGCACAACAGACAATCCCACTGCTGGTCACATCTTCGGAGTTGTCCGCGAGTAGGAACGCCTAACATGTAAGGTGACCGAGAATTGGAGCTTTGAAGCACATCCTTCGAAATGCTGATTGGCTGTTGCGTAGGACCGCATTCAACACCATTAAACAAACTCCTTTGACTGTGGGCGGGGGTCCGGGGAATGGTTCATTTTAGAGTTGTCCGTGGCTAGTCAGAGCTCCGCCATAGTTCAGCGGGTCTGTCCTTCGCGTACCCGACCGGTTAAGGTGGCGACGCCGGTGACTCTGGATGTGAAGGCTCCTGATGGCCGTTGGTCTGCTCTTGGCTGACGTTGTTGGGCACGCCTGTTCACACACGTTATGGGGCTTATGCCGTGCTGTTTATTTATTTATTTATTTGTGCAATTTTATATAGCGCGAACTGTACCCGAAGGTGTCAGAGCGCTTTACATAAGAACCAGTTGAAAACATAAGGACTTAGGGTTACATGCGTGAAAAAACAAGTCAGGTCCCGGGCCGGCAGCCAATCACAGCGCGGCCCGGGAATGACGTGTGGGGGGGTGTCCCGGGCCAGCAGCCAATCACAGCGCGGCCTGGGGAATGACGTCACGGGGGTGTCCCGGGCCGGCAGCCAATGACAGCGCGGCCCAGGACAAAGGGGCGGGACTTAAAAAAAGACTGCAAAACGCCCCCGAATCGCGTTTTCACGAGAAAGCGTGATTGACAGCCTCTGTCTCCCAATGGCTAGCCTCCATTTATGGAGCTAGCCAATGGGAGACAGAGGCGGAACCAAAGCCCATATGTAGGATCATGAGATTTCGCCGTGGGCGGAGCAACTGCTACGCAGTTGCATCGCCCAGGGCGAAACCTAAAAACTAAGGGGAGAGAAAAAAGAATGGATAAGGGAAGAGATTACAAATAAAAAACTAAGGGGAGAGAAAAAAGAAAGGATAAGGGAAGAGATTAAAAATAAAAAACTCAGGGGAGAGAAAAAAGAAGGAATATGCGAAGAGATTAAAAATAAAGAAAACTAAGGGGAGAGAAAAAAGAAAGGATAAGGGAAGAGATTAAAAATAAAGAAAACTAAGGGGAGAGAAAAAAGAATGGATAAGGGAAGAGATTAAAAATAAAGAATAAGGGAAGAGAAGGCATGCCACTTTTGGCCTCGGTGGCATGACCTGACAGCAGACATGTATGCATGCTGCACCTGCACATGGAAGCGCGGACTCCAGCAGCAGGCTCATGTTTAGAACATGCCTACATGGACTGCATGCATGCGCCCCTGACCCCAGGCACTCTGCCCATCGGTGGCATGCCCGCCACCCACAGACCCCACAGCTTTACCCTGTTGCTTCCCCCTCCCCCCAGCTGTCCTTCCACTTGAGGGTAGAACCACGACCGAGTCTCGGTGACAGGATACAGAGGACATGAGAAGGATTAAACCCGCAGCATGCCACGTGCTTCCTTCGTGTGGGGTGCACACGTACAACCACGGATGCAAGGGCACATACACACGAGAGCAATGCAGCCAGCCTCTCAAGGCACAAGAGCACATGAGCCAGGAGCCAACAACCACTAGCAAAGACAGAAGGCATTGCCCTGGCAAGCTAGAAAGTTACAGGTGTATATAGTGCAAACACATGAGACAAAAAGGGGGGGGGGGAGACAACATGTATCTACATAAAACGCCTACATGTGGGAGCCGAGTGCTAGGAATACAACCTTAACATTTGACAGAATTACCATTGCATATACATATAACATCAGGGCATATGGGCTTTCGAGCAAGCACTTATGGAAATAGTATGCTTTAATGCGTATCAGAGAAATGTTTTACCGACGTAAAGAAAAGGGACTTTTGGCTTTGGTCTTAAGAAATTGTTTAAACACACAAGGACGGCTAAAAGTAAAAAGAATAGAGAACAGAAATTAAAAAGCATTGGCAAATATAGTGTTGCCCCAGCCCTGGGACTGAAGTAACTTCTGTTTAGGCCGGTGGGCACCTGTGGTCGGGCAAACTGCAGTCAATGCAGAGAGCCTTCATGGCTGAAGAGGGCTCACCCGCCGCCCCCAGGCTGCAAAGGGTTCATTACAGCAGCAGAACAGACCAGAGGTTCAAAGGTGACCCCCAAAGTCCCCCCTGTCTGCGTTTGCCATAAATGCTTTTTGATTACATGAGGCAAGTGAAACATTTAAAGCTGAATAAAAGCCAGACCTACAAATTGCATTTCATCAGAGGAGGCGTGGCCGTGAAGCGGCTAAACATGGAGCCATCTGGGGCTTTAAACTTCACAACTCTCAGTGTAACGTTCCATATAATGCACTTTTAATCGCGTAACGTGCCACATAATTGGCTTCTGTTGTGCCGCATACTTTAGCTATGGCTAGGACTAACCCAGGCCCCCATCGCTAGGCTCGACCAGGAAGAGGCGACGCTCAACTTCTCGCACACTGTCATAAACTTGTCCCATCAACCCGCCTTCGGACAGACGGACGCGCATCAGCCGTGCACGCGCACACGAGGCCGCGCGGGGGTGTACACCCGGGCCAGGCCCACTCTACTCACACCCGCTGGGCTCTGTTCTCAGTCACTCCTGTGCGCTTTCGGTCCCACGTAAAGTTACCCAGACTGGAAGCACATAGAGAGTGTGTTTTTCTATCGGCGCTAATGGTTTCAAAAAAGGCGAAGCAATATCAGAAGAGCAGGGCACACCTGTGGGTGGGGAGACTGGGGGCGGGGGTAGGAGGGAAGGCAGCCCCCATGAGAAAGAGACAGCCCCTGAGGCCTCCAGCCATCGCCCCACCCACCCCCACCACAGAGGGGACTGGCCTCTGGGGAAACCGGGGCATCACAGGAGGGCCGACACTCAGTAAATGTGGCGACATCCCGGGGCCCACCTGGGCCGCTCCAACCCTGCTGCAGTGTAGGGGAGAGTTGACGACACCCCTCTAAAGACAGAGGAACCGGACACTTTTGACGCACAGATAAAGCCCATCCCACTTGTTGACTGTGACACTGGACAGCGCTCCGCTGCCTCCCGGCTAGGTTGGCGCTATACAAATACCACCAACAAACATATGATAATTCCTCATCTGACCCTCTGCTCATGGGTGACTGAGTACCTTTATCGGAGTGACCCCGGTTGCATAGGTACCTCAGTAAGTCAATCCCCTTCTGCAGATCACCTCCATGGGGCCTACTCTGCCCTCCATCCTGCCAGTGTTCGTGATCAGTGAATGACATTTCAGCCATGTGCTTGTCGCAGGCTGTAGACGTGTGCTGTGTGACAGCACGTGTTACTGTTACTCACAGGGCCTCAGTCACGTCTGGCATGGGTGCATCCGTGGGGTGTCTGTGTGCACAGCACATGTCTGTCTGTACGTGGGGGGAGAGGGTGGCGCTCAGAGGGTGAATGCCCGGAGGCTGGCAGGGTCTGTCTCTAAGGAGGCAACTGGGAGCTGATGGATGAATGTGTCTCTGTGAAACTCGCGCGTCTGCGCCTTTAAGGAGGTGACTGTTTCTGTCGGGGATGGCGGTCTGTCTCCCTGTCTAGTGCTTCGATGTCTGTCTGGAGCTTTAAGCCCCTCCCCCTGTTAGTCGTATGTTTATCTATGGGTTAAGGCCCTGCCTGTCTGAGGCTGGATGTCTGTCTACAGTTGGACCTCAGAATATCTGAAGGGCAGCTCAGGCAGTTCAACACTCACTGCTGACAGCTGCGGTGATCTTTAGGTAAACGTGAATCCTAGCAAGGCAAACTCCGCCGTCAATCCTTCCATGGTCACTAAATTAAATCAACAATCCCATTGGATGCTGACAATGCCTCTCAATTATAGCACAGAGAGATGCACAACCGGGCTGTACTCAAGATAAATGTATTTATATGGGTGGGGGTGCGATTTATGTCAGTCTGGGAGTGAATGTCTGTCCGCCGAAGTATAAGTATGTCTACGCAGGGGTGGGGGTGGGGGTGGGGGGTGTTAAGGCATGCCTAGTTATGGACGCCTGCCAGTACGGGAGATGGATGTCTGTCTGTCCGAAGTTATGCACGCCTGTCTGTACGGGGCGTGGCTGCTTGTCTATCTGAGGTTAGGGATATGTGCGCGTGCTTGTGGGGGAGTTAAAGATGCCACAGAAACGTCTCCCCGTATAGGGGGTTGCATTTATGTTAATTATAGGCACAGATACTGTAATTATGCAATCCTGCAGCTGCGGCGTCTTCTGCATGATTACCTCCCCCTCCATATAATCAATCACTTGCCACATAATTCATCGCTTGCCACATAATTCATCACTTGCCACATAATTCACTTGCCACATAATTTATCACTTGCTCTTCAATTGGCAGATTTGAGCAAAAGCAAACATCCCTTTTTATCTGGAATGGATCAGACGTTACTACAGAAGCTGCCCCTGGCGCTGCCACCACCGATGACCCTCTGCAAACATGAGCGGCTCTCCTCTCGGGTCGGGGTTGCTGCACGCGGGCGTGAAGCTGACCACTGAGGGACACCTTTGCCCAGATTGTGTTAACGAATACAAACACGATACAATTGTGAAGCGATACTGCCACAAAACGCGCCACAAAATGTGCCTCTAAATACTTGCCGCATAGTTTAGTCAACAAGGCCACATAACTTGTTCCCTCCCTGCCGCATACTTCCGGTGACCCTGATTACTGGGGGGAGTGTGGGGGGGGGGCTGTCTGGAGGGTGCGTCTCTACCTCGGGTTCTCTACCCGGTTAAAGTGGCGACGCCGGTGACTCTGGATGTGAAGGCTCCTGATGGCCGTTGGTCTGTTCTTGGCTGACGTTGTTGGGCACGCCTGTTCACACATGTTATGGGGCTTATGCCGTGCTGTTTATTTATTTATTTATTTGTACAATTTTATATAGCGCGAACTGTACCCGAAGGTGTTAGAGCGCTTTACATAAGAACCAGTTGAAAACATAAGGACTCAGGGTTACATGCATGAAAAAACAAGTCAGGTCCTGGGCCGGCAGCCAATCACAGCGTGGCCCGGGAATGACGTCACGGGGGTGTCCCGGGCCGGCAGCCAATGACAGCGCGGCCCAGGACAAAGGGGCGGGACTTAAAAAAAGACCGCGAAACACCCCCGAATCGCGTTTTCACGAGAAAGCGTGATTGACAGCCTCTGTCTCCCAATGGCTAGCCTCCATTTATGGAGCTAGCCAATGGGAGACAGAGGCGGAAACAAAGCCCATATGTAGGATCATGAGATTTCGCCGTGGGCGGAGCAACTGCTACGCAGTTGCAACGCCCAGGGCGAAACCTAAAAACAAAAGGGGTTATCCCACCTGGTAATTTCAACTTTTCTTCCTTAAGGTTCCTCATATCAAAAGATCAGGAGCTTCTTCAGGAGAGGGGGATCCAGTGCTTAATTTTGAGCAGGTGGTTTCCGGTGCTCGGCACTGGCACTTAATTCTAAGTAGCAGCACTTGTGGCTGTCTGCCCCATGGTGGCGCTGTCTGCCAAATTTGGGAATGAGCACAACAACAGATGATTATTAATTTAATATGCATTAGCAATCACTACTACATTCCACCCAAGCCATTCTTATAGCTTTGGGGGCCTGAAATAGTGCGACGGTTAGTAGTTGTGCTGGTACTCTTAATTGGCAGTGCTGGCAGGGACATTGGATGGGGCAAGTTGCTGTGTCCAAGGGCCCTGGCACCTATTGTTTTACAAATTAACCACTGGGGTGATCCCTGCCAGAGAAATTATCTCTATTGGTTGGAGATTTTATGATGAAGCATGCCACAGAAACCCTGTTAATGAGAGCCCTTTTTAGCAATTCAATGGTAATTTGCCAGTAGAGAATAAATGTAGCTAAAAACATGAAAAAAATATGTATTCTAAACTCCTTTTTCGACGATACCGGAGCAGGAGACCATGTCTTTATTTGTTTGGATTACTGTGCCCTTTGGAAGGGGAGTTGGCCTTAGTAAACTCTCTCGCTCCTCTTGCAGAATTTAGGAAAAAAATTAAATGAGTGGAAACCGACGAATAAACGTTCATGTTTGAATGCACCGCTCAGATTTTAAATGTACATTTTAAAAGCATTATATCTAGCCGTCGCAGATAATAAGGGTGCTAGATTGCTATCTTATATCTGCGACATATTAATTACTTTTTTGAAGGATGGCTCTGTTGATATATTTGCCAAGCCTGGTAGTCTTAAATCTACCTGCATTCAGCTACACCGTTGTTTTTATGGGCTGCCTTTCTTACAAACGGTCCCCACCATTTTCATGCCATTGCCAAGTAAAACACTACTAATGCAGAGGTCATGTCTGTCTTGCATAGGAATGCTGGCGTGTTTTGCGTATGAATTTGCAGATGCGCACAATCCATCAAGAGAAATGCGGGCCCCGCTGTCCTCCTCTTAACTGCCGAGCGGACACCCCGGTGGTGGTTGGTGCGCAGCGCCCGGCGCTCAGTTATCTGTTGCTGCGCATGAGTGAAGATCCCACCTCTGCTTGGCGCGCGGCCCACACAATGCGCCTCGAGCCTTTTCCAGTAAACGGCCGCCGGGTCAGCGCGGATGACGTCAGTCAAATTCCCGTTAGGAAACAGCAGCACAATCACTACCGCGGGCACGTGACCGCCTCCGCCCTGGCTCTTTTGGCCTCTCAGGGGTCACCAACCGGACAAGTGGCCGAGTGTGACTCAGTGGCACGTTGTTCTTCCTCGGTCAGTCGCATAAACCGGTGTGTGTGTGACTTTCTCCGCTCTCCTGGAGGAGGCGGACTGTACTCGTGCAGGCCTCCCCCCCCCCCGCCTTCCGACGCACGATGGCGCATTATTCAACACTTGTGCATTAGCCTGTGTTAGAAGGCACCGTGCGCTGTGTCTTGTGCAGTGACAGTGCGCGTATTGCCGTACGCTGTTCCAGCTGACACATGGTCTTGGCAAGAGTGTAAATATGGGAACGTTGCGTCATATAATGAAATAACAGTTTTCTCGATGCGGAGCGCCTGGGCCACTGAACAGAGGTAGATAGATGTAACGTTACCTACCTTGTATGGTCCTGCGCCAATTTCGTAGTTTGGGAAACAATTACCGGTTCTGAGATCTTGATAAATCTGTTGACGCTGCAATTGGTTTTGTATCTTACTGTGTAGGGTGATTTACATTAGCTAGTGTCCCTGCGAGGTTAGAAGAGAGTCATTCTCGCAGTTAGACACTGACTTCTGTTACTTAAGCAACACCGGAAGGTATACAGTTCTTTTACCAGGAGTGCACTGATTTGGGAGTGAGCCACTATCTTCTGTGACCTGCAGCTATTGTTTAGTCATAGATGATGCTGGATAGAGGCCAGCCTGATCCTGCTCTGGATTTGGGAGGTACATTCTAGGCATGGATTGGCGCACCGCTGTTTTACACAGGAGACGGCCTGTTTGAGTAAAACTAGTGCAGATTTTCCCAGAAGGGGGTGAATGAGCTACATGTTAAGTCATGATTAGTGCAGATGTTCTGCAGGGTGCCTGGTGGCAGGCAGCACCTAAGAGTACTTAAAATGTGTAGATGAATGAATAATAAGTCTTTATTGTATAAAATATATTAAAATATTCGTACAATAAAAAGGGCAATAAAATCACAACGTATCTGCAAATATTCCACAAAAGCAGCATTTCAGTCACAGTTCCTTAAAACTACGATAGACCTAATCTGAAAATTTAGTTAACTTCCAAATAAATTGAGTCTGTAGTGGAAAGAAAAATTCAAAACGGTTAGGCCTAAGTAATAATAAATTGGTACTTCTTCCCAATCCCGCCAGGATTAAACTCGTAATCAGGAAGGCGGTCTGACTACGTGTTTGGCGGTCTCACAGCGGGGCGCTGGTGTGGAGGCCCCCTGTGAATCCTCCAAACTCGTAATCAGGCCCTTAATCTGGAGAATCATCATTCATGGCGGGAGGGCATTTTAAAAATAATAAGTTATTATTAAAGTCCCTGGTTATCATTACTATATTTGAGGTATACTGTTCTAGAATTAGTTCCAGTTCATCTAGCACAGTTTGGAAAAAAAATTGTTGTGCTTTTTCCTCTGATGGTGCAAAATAGACATTTACCAATAAGATTAGTTTTCACCTAGGATCCATTAGAATCGCCGTTAGCAAACAGTATGTTTTTGTGTAAATTCTGAAACTTTTCAGATTAGTATTATTGTGGGCAAATGTTGCCAGCCCACTTGAAGGCCGGCCCAAAGGGCTCACGGTGGCTTGGTTTTCATACGTTTTAAAGTTTGGTATGTTAAAAGGTTTTGTTGACCAGGTTTCCTGAAGACATATAATTAATGTTGATAAAATGTTTGTATTATATCTATGGGTGGGCGTAGCAGGCGGAGTTGCTCTACGTGGAGCACCACATAGTTGGCCGAAAACTCCATGGAGCTCCGCCCCGTGCCTCCCAACCCCGCAATAAATATTTTCTAAATTCAATCTACAATTAATGTAAAATAAAATTGCACTTACCTTATTGCGGCTTCCCAGGCTTCCCTCCTCCTTGTCTCCGTAATCCATGGTAGGACTGCGCATGCGTGAGCATGCGCAGTCCTACCATGACGTATGTCTAATGTAGGAGATTATAAAATTTTGCAGGAACTTCGCACTCTCCGCGGAACGTGGAGTTTTCAAAATTCCGCAAACTCTGTCAGCGAGCGAGTTCAGTGCCCAGGGTCAATTAAATCGTCGCTCCAATGTTTGAATGCCTTTCTATCCCCGTAATGTTCCAAGAGCAAATTAGCAACTTCTCAGTAGCATTTAACTCTAGGTCCCTGGCACTAGGACTGGTCTGAGAAAATCACGTTTTTATGAAAATGATGCATTGGCTGGTCAGTGATTGTGACTGTACGTTCCGCCGTTGGAACTTTAACAATGCTTATTCACAGGTTCGGCTCCTTGACTGCACATGAAGGGTCTTGAAAGTGGCTTATTTTAGTTATTACTTTTTGACACACCAGTCTTTCTTGCAATATACACGGATACTTTGGCTTTACTGACTTTGTAAATTTAACACCCCATAATGCTCCTTTTGCCAGAATCATTGCAGTATTCTTTCACTGCAAAAACAACAAGTGATGGACAGAATGTAGAACAATGTCATACATTCACCCCAGTACAGAGATCTGGGCCTAAATCCATCTTTTTTGCACTCCACACTACCCCAGTTCAGACATGGCCATATGCAAATCAGCCTTGACCCTGTGCCTTATGGGAACAGTCCAGCCCGAACTGCCAAGCCATGTCTTCCCTGGACCGGAATCAAGCATCCTAGGACTGGTTTCTGGCTATCAGCCGTCTTCAGCCAGGATAGCTGGACTCCAGTGGTGTAGAGAGCACGGGACTCACGTCTGAGCATACCCATCCCACTCGGGGTGACAAATGCAAAAACAACAAGTGATGGACAGAATGTAGAACAATGTCATACATTCACCCCAGTACAGAGATCTGGGCCTAAATCCATCTTTTTTTGCACTCCACACCACCCCAGTTCAGACATGGCCATATGCAAATCAGCCTTGACCCTGTGCCTCATGGGAACAGTCCAGCCCGAACTGCCAAGCCATGTCTTCCCTGGACCGGAATCAAGCATCCTAGGACTGGTTTCTGGCTATCAGCCGTCTTCAGCCAGGATAGCTGGACTCCAGTGGTGTAGAGAGCACGGGACTCACGTCTGAGCATACCCGGCCCCCTCAGGGCGACAAATGCAAAAACAACAAGTGATGGACAGAATGTAGAACATTGCAGTATTCTTTCACTGACCAAGCTTGTTCTTGTGAGCTCGCTTTGAGTGCTAACATTTTAGCTTAAGTGAACACTTAACAGGTCTGCTGAAGAGATATCTGCTAGGTCTGTGAAGTGATGTAATAGCCTCAAAATGTGTTGGCGACTCCAGATTTCATGCGGACCTTGTGAAACATAATCAGGAATGAAATGCAGCACCATTATTCAAGGCTGCAGAGCCCATTGGTGGAATGCAATTCCTGCATTGTGGTGTCCAATGGATACAATTCAAATCATCCAGTGGGTTGAGTGATCCAGTTATGGTTTGTGTATTATAGCCTTAGAGCCCGCCACAGTGGGCTCTACTGGCCATTAAAGTCCTGCTCCAACGTTAAAGGCCTGAACCGAAGATGAGAGCCTTTAACAAGGGAGCAGGTCTTTAATGGCCAGTAAAGCTCGCTACATAGGGCTCTAAGACTATTGGAACATTCCGCCCATAGAAGGCCTCATGGAGCCTGAGGATATAGAAATCCCCTAGGGCTTCGTGAGGCCTTTTGTTCACAGCAGCAGCTGTCTCCAATACGATGAATTTTAACTGTGCTACATTATGTTGTGCCTCAATGAAATGTACAGCAATTGTCGACTTCATATTTTTTGTTCGAATGTTGGATTTATGTTCAATTAATCTTGTTTTGATGCGTCTTTCAGTCTTTTCAACATATAACTTTCCACAGGGACATTTCAAAGCGTAGATAACATTAGCTGTGTTTTGTTGAAATGTAATATGACCTATATTTCATGCACTGTCAACACCACATCTAAAGATAGCACTACGCACACGGCATTCTAATACATTATTAGATTCCAGACCACGCAGGGTTTGCATCCCCCGTTCGTCTCAGTTCACGTTAGGAACTTTGTTTATTTTCTTATTTTTTTTTGTTGGTGTATTATCATTAGTATTATCATTTTGGTTCGGGCGCTAAACCTTTCAAGTGCAAGTGTTTATACCACCAAGGGAGTAGGTGAATAGAGCTGTGAGTTCTCATAGGGGTTCTTCGTGTAAATCATTACCAGAGCGGTGCGAGAAGTATATCTTCTAGCTCCATAACACGCGACCAGAACACAGACCAATGAGGGTAGGTGTTAGAATGGTAAAAGAAGGGTACCATGGAGTCTGTTTTGGTTGTTTTACCAACACTCGTGTAAGCTTGGGACAAGCGACTTGGAAACAGGTTAGTGTGTATTTTAGACATTTATAAGTTAGCGGTCAGTACGGTTGAGTCTGCAACTTTGATTCTAACGGTTTTCTTTTGGTCTTTTCATCTTTGTTAGTGTTGGAACATGTGACAATAGCTTTTGCGGCAACTACCGGCTTGTAAGTTTGTTTGCTTGATGAATTATCACGAGGTACACTGGATGTAAGGTTTCATTTAAGGTGACACAATAAATTCACTATATTGGATATTGGATGGTATGGCACATACAGTTTGATGGTATGACACATACAGTTGGTTGGATTTTGGACTGCATTTGTGGGTACTTCAGGTTAAATCACACATTGCTTACAGAACACTAGGGGGTAGACCTAGTACAACACTAAGATCGCATCACATTTTGGCAGTGCTTTATTATCATTTGTTTTGTAGTATTGTTCCCTGATGAAGGGCAGTATTGGATGCCCGAAATGCATTGGATGTAAGATAATGCTGCAGATGCAAATTGCAAGAAATGGATTGTAAATGTGCAAAAGGAAAAATGGAACGAAGAAAAGCACAATAACTAAATATGAAACATATCATGTGAATAAAACATTGGATATATACAACTTCAATGCAGCGCAAAGAACCCTCATTTCCTACTGAGGGGAGTATGGTGTGCCCACAGGGATACTTCTAATGCCCCATTGGAAGTACGAATTTTTGTTCTTATTTTGGTTTACCATAAGGTCTAGACTGGCCATGAATTTGCAAAAAATGTCTGGCGGATGTATGATAGTACAACACGATCATTTTGATTGCGGTACTTTACATTG
Source organism: Lissotriton helveticus (assembly GCF_964261635.1). NCBI lineage: Eukaryota > Metazoa > Chordata > Amphibia > Caudata > Salamandridae > Lissotriton > Lissotriton helveticus. The sequence goes on from NC_136068.1 coordinate 481,698,673, forward strand.
CGGATTTTACAATGCAAGTCGTTACAGCAACTTGTGTTGGAGGGCGCTGATTGTGAATTTTTATAATTTTATATTCCAACACCAGTCCAGGTAACCGTAGGGAAGGTGTTGGAATATAAAATTACAATATTCCTTAACCAACAGCGCTATCCAGCGCAAGTCGTAGTAACGACTTGCGTTGTGATGGCAGCATGGTAAAGGTCGTGCGGTGTAAACACCGCGTTGTAAACGACGTTTACCTACTCCAAGCACCTACACAAGGGCAATCTGCCCTGAGGTTAACCAGTGTATCCTACAAGCTGTTTATAGAAATGGAGAACAGGAAAGGAGCCAGGACACAGCCATGGCGTACACCTCTTGCCAGGTTGAAAGATAGTGTAGTTTCTCTACCTGAGCTGTACCTTACACTGGCATTGATATATGTGAAGAGCAGCCCCCATATCGGTCATGATGTCCCACAATTTAGGCCTGTTTACAGAGTTGAAGGCAGAACTCAAATCCATAAAAGTCAAATACAACTTGCCACACTTGGCCACAGTGTATTTGGCAATTAACAAATACATATTTAAGGACTCCTCGACTGTGCCTAGGCTACAGCAGAAACCGAATTGGAGATCCGAAAGTATGTCACGTTCCTCGGCCCAGAGCTGCAAACGGTCCAGCAGAATTCATCCCATAATCTTTGTGGTGGAATTAATCAGTAAAATAGGACGATAGCAGGGGGTTTGTTTTTCTAGCCTTTTTTTAAAATAGGAACAATATTTGCATGGGACCAGTTCTTAGGAGGGCCAGCCACTAAGGCGTCATTAAATATCTTTGTCAGGAAAGAGGCCCACAGTGGCATATTGGCTTTAAACATATTAGAGGCAAGCCCGTTTGGACCAGGAGCACGCCCAACCGGACAACTAGCCACAGCCCACATAAAGTCATCCAGTTTAATAAGTAGACCCGCCGAAAGCTTAGTGGAGCGCTGGGACCATTTAAGGTGCTAGTCTGCGGTTGATTAGGAGCTAACAGGATATGACCGAGGATCTCAGGATTCCCTAAACAAGGGTCAGCGTAAAGCTTGGTGAAATGGGCAAACCAGGTTTCAGATGGAATAACAGTATCTATGCCTGTCTCTTTTTTGGCCTAAAACAAACTGTGATTTACTGTTGCCTAGAAGGCCTTGCAGTTCCTAAATTCGCCGCCTGAACCAGTGATGAAAATGCTACCTCTCTGATAGTATTCTTTCTGGTTTTGAGGGCATCTCGGTACAAAGTTCTACATCTTTGCACCGTGTCCTAGGAGTTTCTTTCAGCGCAGCGAGTAACTGGTTGTGTGCCTGGGTGCAGTTAGCATCAAACCAATTTACAGGTGGCTTATGTCCCCTATTGTGCGGGACCAAGATAAGGTCAATTGCTACTCTACAAATCTTGTTAAAGCTATTGAGGAGTGCAGGACCCCACTCTTGTGCATAGTCCACTGATAAGCAGACCAACAAATCAGAGTAAGTGGTGACCATTAACTGTGTCTGTGCTAAAAAAAGAGGGTTGATCAACCTTGGACCATACTTTTACTACCCCATGATTCCTAGAGAATGATAAGCACGTAGGATGGTCCACTACAGGGATTCTAGTGATCAGTGAGCCATGGAGAGAGAGACAGGAGCCTGTGCTTACTAAAGTAGTAGTTAAAAAGTCAGACGCAGGGATATTTCCCTTCCCATTTTGGGGAGGATTGGTAGCCAATTAGTCGCTAGTATTGTGTTGGAAGTATTTGAAGAATTGACTTGAAAGTTAGCTCTGTTGTTCATCACATCACTAATGCATTGTTTGGCATTTGAACTTGACATTATCTGTAAATTATATGATTTGAGTCTTGTCAGGTCCAGTTTTTGTAGATTTTACAGTAACAATTGTAATGAATGAACAATATCTTCCAGCCTCGTCAGGATTGACAGATAAAATTAAAACTTGTCCAGACACTTATGTTTTTGTAAAATATTTTCCTGAAGATTGTACATTATTTGGAGCTTCTTTTTTATATCCTTTAACAAGATTATTTGTTCGGTGCAACCGACTGATTGGCTATCCGTGGTATCAGCCATTTTAGTCATAGTTGACGTAATTATTCCCATTGCCTGTACGACTGGGTAGAAATGTGTACAGTGTGGATGGTACAGCACTAAAAAGTTAGGGCTATTGATTACAGACATGAATATCTCAATGACAGTATATTTACCACACATAACCCATCTATCACTTCTATCACTGGTTGACTTTATGCCTGTCTTTCACTCTGTACAGTCCTCCACTTACTTTTGACTGGGTTTGAGCTATAGAAGCACCACATTCAGGTATATGGATGGGGTTTAGGGCAAGCTTCGATTGGCAAGTTAGTTGCAGCGTGGTGGGATACACCATGGTGGTGGAGAGAAGTATGGGTTTAATCTCTGCCTTACACTGTATCCTGACCTTTAAAACAGTTCTTTCCTTTATTTCTGTCTTCCCTTCCTCGCATCCATCCACCAACCTTCCCCTTTCTCAGCTTCTTTTCTCATCGTATATTGCTGGGTTCAAACTGGAATGGCATGGTGAGCAAAAAAATGACAGATTTAGGCCCAGATCTCTGTACTGGGTTGAATGTATGACATTGTGGGGCATTCTGTCCATCAACTGTTGTTTTTGCATTTGTCACCCCGAGTGGGACGGGTATGCTCAGACGTGAGTCCCGTGCTCTCAATGCCACTGGAATCAAACTATCCTGGCTGATGAGGGCTGAAAGCCCGAAACTGGTCCTAGGATTCATTCTGTCCGTCAACTGTTTTTGCTCTTTCCTCATCGTGGGCCCAACTAACGAAACTGAACTCTACCCAGTTTTATTTTTGCACGTATTTAATTATTTTTCTTCCATCCAGCATTGTTTTCAGCTGAAGCATGTGTTCGCTTGTCCATGTACAGTTTGCTGGTACCCCGGGTTAAGGACTCTATACGAATGTATAAATAGATACATTTATACCATGTACGTGGGCGGCTTTGATACCCACACAGTTTGCGGATTGCAGTGCTGGATGACTATACACTCAGACTCTTTGTAGTCAGGGCAGTCAACCACACTTGATGATCAGTGGGACATAAGCCTCCAGGGAAACTGGGCAGAAGGGTGGACAAGCTACCATGTTCAGAGGGTAGTGGCTCAGGAGGAGTGATGAAAGAATAATGCGTCAAAGAGAAGGGGGGAAGAAGCGCACAGTGTTGGTGAAGGAAGATAGGGCCAAAGTACTGTACGGAGGGCAGAATCCTGACGGGGCACATGGCAGCACTCCAAGCTGCTGGGAAACCGGGCCTGGGGGGACGAGGAGGGAACCACTCCCTGTGAATGAGAGAAATGTCAGGACGAGCAGCATGTATTCATCTGCCTGATAAAGCAAGTGAATACTGCGTGGGGAAACGCCCAGAGGGTGACTTGGGGAGGTGAGGCACGGGGCAGCTGCCCCTGGTACAGTGGAAAGGCTCGCCGGCTGGCATGCCATTCTTCGGGTGGAGGTAAAGTGTCTTCCTTCTGAAGTTTAGCCAACCGCCGCATTTATATAGCCGAATCAGCCCGGTTTCTAGTCTAAGCTCCAGATGTTAGTCTCCCTTGGGATATCAGGCACCCTGCTCGTTGCTAAAGGCACCAATGATTAGTGAAAGAAACGAATGAGGGCACACTGCCCAGCCCAACTACACAGAAACAGCAATCAGTAACGCCTGTTCTCACACGTGTGTCCTGAAGTAGATCAGGTGTCAGCAGGGTGCACACCTTGGTGCGGCCACGCCTTCCCTTCAGACTCAGCAAGCGATCTGTAGTAGCAAGGACACACCCCTCCTGCAACCTGGCCAAAAGATAAGACAATAGAAAAGAGTTCCCTGTTCTCACGCTCTCCAGACTAGACAAGAAATGAAGAAAACATGTACCGTCTTAGATGAGGGACAAGGAACGGAAGTTGTCGTCTTCTTGCTGAAAGATAAGTTGGATTCTATGTACAATACAGGGAAGGACAATAACATGTTACATGCATGTCGATGCATGTTATGGGTAATAACATTTATCAAAAGTATGCATGTGTTTGTGTATACTTATAGTAAGAATCATAATAATGCAAGCGAAATCATTTTTGCCATTTAGTTGTTTCTAATTATGGCAGTGCCACGAAGCTATACCCTCGGGAAGGCTATGTGTTATACCAATGTCAATAAGTACTGAACACTAGTCATTTTTATCCACCTTAGAAGAATGAGAGTTTGAGTTATCGCATCAGGTATTCAAGCTTATGCCTTCCTTATTATTTAAGCAGGTACACACGCCACTGAATCATTAATCAGGATTCAGACATGTGCAGGGTGCACACAGTGGCGGACAGGGCACATTAACCCTCTAAAATATTTTATGGTGATTCAAACCAGTGACAAACTGATTACATACCTCGACAGCAAGTGCAATGATCACCTGAGCTATCATGCCAATATAATATCAAGAGTGGCTGGGTCCATACAAATCTCGGTAGCAGAATCCCTAAGTCCCTAAGTCAACTTCGCAACAGGTTCACTTGATCAACAGATTCTGTTGGTAAGTTAACTCAGTGGTTAATGTTTCTACTGTGGTAGGTAACTTGGAGGTCATCTAGTCAAATCTTCTTGCAGCCACCTCAACCCGCTATTCCTCCAGGGTAAATTAAATAAGCTCCCTTGAGTTAGTTAATGTCATTTCCTATGAACATTGCTACTAAACTTCAAGTTGTCAAAACATGTAGCATGTACAAATACAAGTAAACAAACATTAGTACAGCCAATAGGTCTTGCCTAAGAGAGAGTTATTGGCTTCACTTTTTAGCAAAGTTGTCGGCAGCATGGCTGATGACGGAGAAGTTGAGGCATCACCAGGAGAAGAATAAGTGGCCATGCAGTTGGGATTGGGCTAGAGAAATAAACTATATACTAAATATACTGTTGCACTGATCACACTCTTGGCCATCAGGAACTCAGCAAAATTATTAAACAGTTGACAAACGAATGTTCGGTTGCATCCTAGTGCATGGAATGGTGAGCGTACCAAGGAGGAGACATGTTAGGAGCAGGGAAAGGTGATAGTGACGTTAACTGACCTTTATCACATTCTGCTGTCCTCAAAAGGTTACCTTATTGGAATACTGTTTCACAAAGAGAACTTCGAGAGCAAATACTCTTTGGGTAAGCAGCAGACTGCATTGTACATAGGCGCAGTTAGAACATATGTGTTTTTTTCTGAATAATCTTAAGTCTGAGCAAGTGCTGCACTAGTAGGACAACCTCATCTCAGTAGGAAGACATGGAGAGGGAACGTTAGGTTTACTTGGACCTGATGCACAAGAGACTGTACTTTTAAAGCGGATGCAGATGTAAAAAAACAAGCTTGAATTCACAATGTTTGCAAATCGCAACAACATGCACAACCATGTTATACTTGCAACCATTTTTAGGTCTCGCCTAGGCAGCACTTGCTTGGTCTCTTCGAGATATGCTGTGTTCAGAATATGGGCTTGAAGCCACTTCCATCTTTTCTATTGGCTCCTCTTACTGTCCTTGGTAAATATCTGCTATTCATTGGTGAAATAGATTACTAGTCCCTCCTTTTCAAATTTTGTAACCACCCATATGGACTGCCTCTGTCATATAGGCTCTTACCCTACATGTTATTTATTACACTTGTGGGCACTATTAGTGTAGTTGTCCTCATGCAGTGCTTGTGCTCATCCGATGGCTGCTTTTCCTTTTTTGAGCGAGCTTGCCTCCGAGCTTCAAAGTGGGCTGCCTTATGCTTTATTGCTTTCCCCCTCCTGGTTCACTTTAGAAGCCCTTCCCCCACCTTCAGAGAAGATCGCAGGTTTTCCCTCCCCTAAACCTTTCTGTGTGCATCAAATGAGTTTTTTGTCCGTGCTCGCTAAGCGCACGTGCTGATGTAATGGCTGCCTTTCCTTCGGTTCAGCAAGCGCCACTTCATTTTAATTTTATCAGGCCACCTTGGAGCATTAAAGTCAGCTTCTCTCGTGCTACACTTTATTGCTTTCACTCTCCCGGTTCGCGTTGAGCCCTCCCCAATCCTCCGAGCACTAACTCAGTGGTTCCCTCCCCCGCTCTTCCCCTCTGCATTGAGTGAGGCACCATATGTGTCGTTATCTGGAAGAAGGAGAGCATTTAGGCCCTTTTCTACAGGAGAATCGCCAGGGCATAACTTGAACAAATGTCATCTCATAGTCAGCTCTTTTTGTCAATTTTATAGGCTAGCTGATCTGGTGCAGGCAAATGGCGCGTCACTGACACCAAACTTTTCTGAGCTGCTGTGTGTGTTTCGGCCTTGCCTTCCAGTGCATCTAAACCAAAGTTCCCAACTCCAAAAAGTGTTTAATACCCAGTAATATGCGATAATGTGCTGCATCGCAAAATACTTATACGGTCCCAAAAGCGAGACCGATTACGTTGCAAAGTTATTAATTTATATTTTGAATCGAAGTACTTATAATAACATTTGAACTTTCCATTTTATGCATGCGGAATACGAAAACAGTGTCTCTATTGAGAGCGCATGCTCATTTGCTTCCAATCTTCAGCCTGCTTCAAGGGAATTTGTGTTCTGCGCACATGTTTGTGCAGGATAATGTCGTTGAGCCAAGTTGCTCCGTTTACACAGTGTTAGGAATGGGACAGATCCAGGTTTACTGAGGCATGCCTGCGAAGGCAACAATGTGAGGATCTAGTGGTCAGTGCTTGACAACCTAGCTTTCACAGCCATTCTTGAGTTAAATTCTCTCTATTTGTTTTTCTTCTTTTCTGAACCCCCCAGCCTCTGTCGTCGCACAAGCTGGGAACTTCTAGGCTCTCACTACTATCATGTTTTGCCAAGGGCGGCTCTAGGCTCATGGTGGCCCTGGGCAGGGAGCGTAGTTAGGGGGCCCCGGAAGAGGGGGTCCGGGCGGGGCGGAGCGGGAGGCCAGTGAAGAGGGGGGGTCAGGGTGTTTGGAAGTGGAACAGAGCCAGAGGCAGCCAAATCCCTGCCAGGGGCCGCCACGCAAATATGTATCCATCCTCAGAGGATTATTATATTAAGGATATATATTGGTGTGGCGGCCCCTGGGGTTTGGCGGCCCTGTGCAGGTGCACAGTTTGCACATGCCTAAGGCCGCCCCTGGTTTTGCATGCCATGAACTGGGTAAAAGTGAAATTTGGTGCAGTTTTAGCTGCACAGCACCGTCTCCCAATTGCTCTAACTTTCACTAATGCAAGACCAATTGCATTGCAAATGCTTGTTATACTTGTAAAGTATGGAATGGTAGTGCCTGTCAAGGTTAGGGGAAAACCATTTACAAAGTCAAGGCTGCCAATATTTGACAGCTTGCACTTTTTTGTAGAGTGTGGCGTTGAGTAGACCGCGGTCTCAGGGACTGCTCTCCCCGAGGTAGTGTTCACTGTGTGCCACCGTTTGCGTGAACAAGCGGCAACAATGCAGGTGCACTGTGAATTCTGGGATAATGATGAGGCGGGTGGTGGCTCTTGTTTGTGAAAAGTCCCATTGCACTGCAAGGGTTTTAAAAATGCACTCCTTTACGAGGAGCTAGTTCTTGTGCACAAGCCCCCTGGTATTTTACTTCAACCAAGAAGCCTGGCAGAGAGGCAGTGAACTGTGCATTGTTTGGAAAATCACAATGGGTAGCATGCAGCCGCGGTCCATGCAGGTAACAGTGGTGGGGCGATGGGGCCAGGCAAGGGGGGATTTCGAGGGACGGTGTAGAGGGAAAATTAAATAAATAATTTGTTTTCCTTTGGCATCGTCCATCAAAATCCCCCCTTACCAAGCCCCACCGCTGTTTCATGCATGGACCGTGGCTGGTGGCATGGGAAAACAGAATGAAAAACATGGATTGCACAAACATGGGCTCAAAAAATCTACTGCTAAAGTATCTCCCAACAAACAAAAAATCAGGATCCACTTTAGCCCACTGTTAGAAACTTGCCTCTAGATATGCTACAATTGGAGTCAGAATAATACAACAATCCAGTTGTACATCAGGTGTGAAGTGAGGAAGGCAAATTTAGAATAGTTAAAAAGGTCGAGATTTTACTAGTGAGAGATTTATACTGAGATATTTTGAAAATAGTTACGTTTTTTGTGTTATTTTTAAAAACACAATTGCATTGGACGTCTGCAGAGGTCTGGAAATCTCGAAGGGTATGTGTCGACATGGTCTAAATTAGTCTAGAGGATTGAAACTTTCAGAGTACGCTCTTTTGAAGGTGATTGGCCTGCAGAAAACATGATTATGGAACATGTTCTAGCTTCTGTGAATCTTAAATGTTGCTGGTGAAGCACACAGAAAAGGTTTTGGCAGAGACGTGGTTTTCATGCCAGGATCACAGAAAAGCACCTCTGCACATCAAGGTGGGAGGGGGGGGGGTGGTATTAAGCATGAATGGGCAAGTTTTTTTATCCAGTCATAAAGATAGTGGTGAAGTAGATGTCAGTCATTGAGATGTATTTGACATTGATGCTGAACTGGTTTGGGGAAGAGTACCCAAGCAGATGGTGAGTCGAACACATCATATCCACATTTCAGTTATTTAGAATTAGTGCGGTGCACTGCTGGGGCAGAGAGGACTGCCATAAGGGGTGGATGAATAATCAAGAGATTGACAATGAATTGATGGGCGTTATATAGAGCTCCACCACAAGATCTTGGTGTTGGAGTTGGTGTACACACTCATGTTGAAGGGAGCTGAGGTGAAATTTGGGTTTGGAATTAAGCACATCTCAGAGAACACAACTTGTATATAGGAGGCTTTATTCAATCACAGTGCTTTGGGGACCAAGGATAAGATCAGAGATGGAGGAATTGGCATTGTCGGAGATACTACTGTGGAGAAGTTGCATGACTTGCAACGGGCTCCGTTGCCCACAGTGTCACAGACATATGGAATATAAAGCAAGGGAGAGTAGGAAATGTAAGAAACTGAGAGGAACAAGGGACGTTGTATGTCCCTATATTATAGTAGAAATAGCCAGCAGACAATATTGCATTCCACCATGTTGTCTGGGTAAGTTTAGGTTTACTATTCTTAACGCCACATCTACATACTATGAGGAAATACAGTAGTCTTTATCGATGATGCAATATTCAATATTTCAAGCATGATGTAGTGACATGAGCTCCCTGCCAGTCAACAATGTATGGTTGCTGTAGAATTTCACACTTCTTTGTCTCTTTTTTGTTTCAGTGGAGCGTGCAGCACGGTTAACGTCAACACAGCCACATGACCTTGCTCAGAAGATCGAACAGGTACAACGACAGGTGGCGCTGCACAAGAACCGTTCAGAGAGCCTTCTCCGGGAATATGTACGTGCACAGGTCCTGCTACTTCTTTCATTTTGTTGTACCCAGTCCTGTGCCAAGGGGCCTGAGCATAGGCAAAATGGTCTGGATGGAACTGGAAAAGGCCATGCATGCATGCATAGAAAAGTTTGGGGCAGAAGAGGCAACATCCTCGATTGTAGCTGTTCCCATTTCCTCAGCCCATCAAGTCATGTTGGCCATATGATGTACACCCATGTGCCAATACCCCACCCAACCAGTCCAAGAGGTGGCATACTGAATAACCCTGAAAAAATACCTTTACCTCAACCTATCCCACAAGTGATCAGATGTGCAGTACTCTGCCAATGACCTTAATCCAAATACTTCTTGACATGATCCACTGTGTCCCACAAGTCAATGCCCTGATCTCATCCAGCCGTGGAGGCAACCGGTAGCATTATATCTTTTTGCCAATATCCACAGGCCATCGAGCCCTAGAGTTGCCGTGCTGTGCATCTTGGTGCAGATTCCCCAGGCTCTTCCAGTCCTAGAGGAGATATGCTGTATACCCCTGTGATATTGCCATAATCTACCCATGTGTACATAGGAGAGGCTGAAAGGCCATTTTGTCACATTTGCATTATAGCCCATGGCGCCCTAGCTATGCCACTGGCGAAAGACGAAAGTAAATGAGAAAGAAGTTACGCTGTACTGGAGAGGCGATGAATGCATTGAAATCTGCTGTGATGTGTCAAATGTTGAATATCTGCCTCTGTAGCGTTAGCAAAAAAGAATACCCGTTTGCAGTCATCCTCAACTGATTGGGATGTATCAGTGGGAGTAGCGCAGTAGATTTGCTGCTGTTTCATTAGTAAACCGTTGTATCAACCGCAAGTTACTTCAACCATAAACAAATGTATTTGTTGCTCATAGTACTGTCTCTTTTGTAAGAATCGGTAAATCAAGTCGAAAGTTAGTTTTAAATCATATTGAAACTACCACCTTGGTGCTTAAGTGAATACTGTTAGGAATGAGTGGATACGTGGAAACATTAAAAATAGTCGGTGCGTAAACTTGCAGGAATCCATTAGAGCCCATGTCTTTTTAAACATCTTTTATTAAACTTTCAAGGCATGTTTGGCCTGTGAATTCCAATTCCTTTAATAAGAAATCTCACTCAAACCACGTGGGGAGAGAAATTCCCCTGAAAGTACATAAATAAAGACCGTAGCGAAGTGGAAACCCAGAGATCAGTCCAAAGTTCTCATTCGACAGAATGTCTGGGTGGCTCGTTTCGGTCTATAAACTCATTCTTATAAAACAGGGCCGGGATATTTCACATCATTTGAGGAATCTTACAAACATCCTGCTGCCTGACTTCTCAGTGGAAGCAGCCCTGAATGTTCTCCATGAACGTCAATTAAGCAAAATGCCTGGGATAGCGGAAGTGACATCACACCCATTTACCTTTACTTTCACTCGCACACACATGCTTACACATAGACACGCATTCACACATACACACACTCGCTCTCACATAAAACACACGCTCACCCGCAAGCACACAACATACATTTAAAAGCATGTTTGACTTACCTTATCTGCTAGAGAGGGTCATATTCGGGTCATATCCCAGCTAATTGTAATCCACTCTTTATTACACTAATAATGAATAATATAATATTCACTATTAGTGTAAATCAAAATTGACAGAAATCAAGGAAATGCGAGCCCCAACCGACGTCCATATGGAGAGCTGCCCTTAAGTTCCTGCCACTGATCTTGCCATATTTAAGGCCAGGGGTTGCAAAGGCAGGGCCAGGGGTCGCAAGGAACAAGCCAGGGGTCACAGCTGCAACCCCTAAATGGCATCCATGATGCTTGCTTCAATGGAAGTTTTCTGTCTTAACGTTTCGCTCAGGGTTTGGGGTTTGCCAAAATCTTTATTAAAGCCACGAGTTCATTGGAACAGGACCTTTATTAGGAAAGTCGGCATTGCTGGCTTCATAATCGCACACTTCGACCCAGTAGTCTAAAACAATACAAGGAAAAACTGGGAAAGCCCATTCTTAAAGAAAACTCTGAATCCTCTTTGCCGACTACACCTTCTGCACCAGAATAGGCAACATAGCCTGGCACAAGGTACAGTAAAGATCTTCAGAGAGAGAACTAACTAATAATAGCATCCCGCCTCTAACCCATCAACTTACTCAATAAGCATTTTCATGACCAGGTCGGTTCTGATTCAAGCAAGCTCAATAGAGTTTTGAAAGAAACTTTGCTTGACTTAAGGGTAAAACCCCCTATGCCACGGACAGAAGACGTGTCTCCAGAACCTTTAAATAGAACTGCTCCTCCAAATCCTAGCCCAAAAGCTCCCTTGAACCTTCTCGTTATTTCTTGAGGCAAGAGGCTGCGGCGTACTCCATCAGAAGGAAACTCCGAGGCTCAACCCATTTATAAAATGAGATCCTTCTAAGAAGGCTACAACCTGAAGCGCTTAAGTATTGAGGGGAGGGAAAGATGAAATAAGATAGATTCGTGTAGTCTTTGACAGGCTCTGTATTCCTACATTGCATAACCAAAGGCGCACAGTATTAGACTAGACTCCTAAGTTCTATCAACGTGTTCATCCCTGAGGCTGGCTGACCCTGACAGGGATCCCAAAACCCCGCCTGTCCTCTGAAGGCTGCACTCCAAGAAGCTGCAATGTTATTACCAGGAACATGAGAGTTTGACCTCATCACTCAGGTCCCCAACAGCATCACGTGGCTCTCCCCCGAAGCCAGAAGTATGTTTCTGTTGGCTTGCACTGTGCATAAATGCCCACACTCTGGATGGCCCTGACACACGACTGGCCATACCTGGAGGAACCAGCTTTTTTCGAAGCTCAGACAACCTCCTCCTGGAAACTCCGTAAAAAAAAAAAAAGTAAGCTTCCTCCAGGAGCGCAACCAATATATGTGATTCCATTCCCCACCCCTACCAACAGTTCACCCCTTCCTAAAGAACCCCTATTGCAATAACACTATAACACTATGACGTTGAATGCCCTGTTTGACTGATACCTCTGCTGGGGAAACATCCTTTACAACGCAACTTTTACCATGCAGTGCCTTTACGACGCAACTCTTACAACGCAAACCATTACAACGCATTGCGCTGGGGGCGCTCTAGGATAGGGAATAGGTTTAATTTACTATCCAACACCTTCCCTACTATCCACGGGGACTGGAGTTCGAATAGTAAATTAAACAATTCACTATCCAGCGCCCCAAAGCACTATGCGTTGTAAAGGCATGCGTTGTAAAAACCGCGTTGTAAAGGCATGCGTGGTAAAAGCATGCGTTGTAATGTCATACATCCCTCTGCTGTCGTCCGTTCGCATCCATTTCCCTGATGGAGGATGTCTGTGGAATCTGGGTTCAAAAGACATTTGTTAAAACCATAGGTGTTGTGATAAGTTATTCTCCAATGAGTTTCTTTATTTACTATTAGTATGTTATGGTTTCCGTTCCCATCCATTTCCCTGATGGAGGATGTCTGTGGAATCTGGGTTCAAAAGACATTTGTTAAAACCATAGGTGTTGTGATAAGTTATTCTCCAATGAGTTTCTTTATTTACTATTAGTATGTTATGGTTTTGTCTGTATTACTCTGCCCATTTTGTTAAATGGAAAATATGCACACGCCCACTTCTAGTCTTTGTTCAGTTACCAGCCGGGCCCACGGGAAACCTCAAAATAAGTAAATGGCTGGTACTTCCTATTCCCACCTCGGTTCAGAGGTGACAATCTACACCCTTGTACCAAATTCCTGAACCACGTACATGCTATACAATAAAGGTGCATATGCTCTTAAGTGTTGTGCACTGTAAAAGATGGGCAAGTGCTGGACGTTACAGTAGTGGTGTGTAGCAGATATTCAGGGTTCATGTGCAGGGCAGCAATATATAGCAGTGCTAAACATTGCATAGACACGGTACTGTGGTGGGCAGTGTCTGTACAATGTATTGCTGTTGAGTTGATGTTGCATGCACAGCCTTGCACTTGTACTTTTCAGATTATACGTGCAGTGATGTTTAGAGTAAATGACGTATAGCGTACAATTGTAAAGCGGCTTGAAGATGTAGTTATACAGCACAGATGAAACATACAGTGGTTTGCAGGGTTATGTGCAGTAATAATGCCTATTACTCTCTTCCACAGTTGGTGAGCCAAGGGGACCCCTTTGGTCAACCGGACTTTACCCCGCCTCTCCGCCCGATCCCTGGCCTACCATCGCCTGATATTTCCCAGGAGGCCTGGATCAGCCTGAGCGATGCAGAGCGCCTGCGACAGAACTACACTGCCTATGGGGTGCTGCCTGACCACCTACGCACTGTGCTGCACTGGCAGCAGGCGCTGAACCCCCACGCTAACCGCCTGCTTGATCTGCTTGGCAGCGCTGCCCCGCAGGCCCAGGGCCTGCACAGTAACCTGGCTGTTCTACTTCAGCTGGTGGGTAGCCACCTGCCCACAGTGCCAATTCCACCCAAGCTGAGCGCCTCCAACCTCTTCCAGGAAAAGGTCATCGGCTACAATGTGTGCCGGAGCTACCACCACTGGCTCCTCCGGACCGACAAGGACTTTGGCCTCCTGGCCAAGAAATACCCCTTGTAAAAACTGTCAAGCAACCCCTCTGCTCCACTTTCTATTGTAACAACCCTTTGCCTCGTCATCTCCAACATAGGGCAAGGATTTTGATGCAGCAACTTTCTTTTTTAACTTAATAAAGTATTTTTAGTAGGATGTCATGTTGTGCTTTTATTGGGTTGTTGGTATAGACCTACCACAGAATAGATGCATTAAAAAATGTTTGATTTTTTTCATCCTTTACCCCAGGGTTTTAGTTGGGATAAAAAAGTGGGGTAGTCTCTGGAAAAGGTGTAGCCAAAAAAGCATAACTAGGAATCCTTTCCAGAAGGCTGATCAGTATTTAGGTACCGCTGTTTGAGTTTATAGGTCGAGACTGGGCAGCGCATGTGCTGTTCTGCGAGGCATTCTGTATTGAGTTAAGGATTTGAAGATCCGCCCACATCTTTCATTGCCTTGTGTCGTTGTCCTTTGAAAATGCTGGCTTCTGATTACTTAATTGCCTTGTTAGTCCCTCCTTAGCACTGCCTTATCTTCATTTGAAACCTCCCATGAGGACTGGCCATTTTACTGCTGTTGCTGCACGGTATATTTTATTTCATCTGTAAGGACTATTTTCTTTAAAGGGTTTTGCCCTACTGCAGGCACGACATGCTTTTCTTACATGCAGAGCGCCATGAGTGTTTTCACTTTCTAAGCAGCCGGGACAATGGCGGCCGCTTCTTTCCAATACCATAGGTCTTGCATTTAGGAGAGTTTCAGCTATTGACATTGTAAATGCCAGTAGCTTAAACTCTTGTAAATGCGAGCCCTATTGCACTGGAAATATTTGTTTTTGTTGTCAAAGCCCCCATGCCGCACTTTCACATGCATGAAGGCCGTAAGCTGTGTCTTACAAAAGGTGCTCAGCCGCTATTAAAGTGAAACCATGGCATGGGGCTTTTACAAAAAAAAATGCTTTTTTTGTCACACAAATCTCTTCAGCAAGCGCATTAATCATCAGAGTTATCTCACCGTTATCACTATTCCCTGAGATTTACTGGGCACCTTCACAGCAGATGCCTTAACCCAATCAAATATTTTAAAATGAAAACTTTGCAACCTTTTAAGCATAACAGATCTACTACCATACTTCTCTTTGTTCCCAATTTCGTTGTGGTAGGGTTTAAACAAATAAATGTGTTTGTTGAGGCCCGATTTTGCGTTGGGATTGTGCCACTTTATTGGCACAACCCCAAAGCCAAATCTCATTTGTTAAATCTCATAATGCGCTTAAATGTACTCATGATATACCTGATAATCATATGTGTGAGGTCTTAATATCTGATGTCACTTCTTATGATGTCACTTCCAGTGAGGTCACTTCCTTTTGATGTCACATGCAATATCCCGCATCGTGACATCATGCGCTGCTATGGCACGTGTCATGATTACACTTGCATACTGCCTAATCTGGTTAGTCCCCCTACATTCTTTTTTTTAGGAGTTGTGCCCTGTTTGCAGCCCTGAAGTGTCCCCAAAGTGCAGGATGTGGGCGATCCTAGACAACATTGGGAGGCTAGAGAATGTCTCTATGCCCCATAGATTGGTACTTGGGTTCAGAGAATCCCAGAGATTCCGGAGGGTATGAAATATGGGACAAGAAAAAACGAGGTGGATGCAGTGGCAGCTAGTTCTCTAATGGTGTAAAACTCCCTCATTGGGAGCAACATAATTCTGGTATGAGTAGTATAATATTCACCGTCGGTGCTCGGCAGTCTGGACGTGGAGAAGGCCAGCAGAGAATCAATGTGCGCGGGAGGGGATCCGTAGACGTCCGAAAAGAGACAGCAAGCACCAGGGAGGTCCAACCACTGAGCCGGGCATGCATCAATGGCTTGTGTTCCTCTGAAAAAGAAGAATGATGGGGCTTCATCGAACACTTGCGAGGCCACGTTGTTGAACAAAAGCCTTGCATGTGCCATTAGAGTAACCAGATGCTGCGTCCCCGTACGTCAATTAAGTGGAAACCGGCCACAATGATTCAGCCCTTCTCACAAGATCAAATCAGCCATGACAGGGTCAGGCACAGTTTTGCCTAACCCTGAAATCCGCACACCGAGGCACGAAGAATAACACATACATCTAAACAAAAGCTTGCCACAACAAAGCCAAGAACATATATGGAACAAACAAACTCTTCATAAGCATCTCATGCTTGCTAAGGCGCAGCATGAGGAACCATTTTTGTTTCTTCCTAAGCGCTACAGATAGTATTTAAATGTACTTTACATACTTCCAAAGGAGCGAAGTCATCTTGTCATAAAGAGAAGCAAAAGACCAGAACTGGGAGTGGGAGACTGCAAACCTTTACTGAATGTAACAGGAAAAGGAGGGCTCTGGCCGGAAAAACAAAAGAATTAAGCTTTTGTTTCCATTCCGGTTTTTCATGAGGTGTATATATGCCGGAACAGCTACTAATGCCTGTCTTGAGAATAGGGCCACTTAGCAAGTGAGGCCTGTGAAGTGAAATGCAGATGAGGAAGGTAATATTACACATTCTCCCCGGTGGCACCACTGGCTACTGCATCAAACTAAAAAAAAAACAATGTTTCTATTACAGGACTCATATTACACTCTGTCAGACTCCGCTCGGAAGCCACAAAGTAAACTGCAGATACTATGTCCCAACCATGGTGATTGTGGTAATTTGCCTCTGGTCTTCCGGATCTTTCCTACTATGGCTCTGCATACTGGGCGAAAGACAACCCTCAAAGGCATGACTCCCAGGGTAGCGACTGAAAGCAGTCTAAAGCTTCTCTGCATAGAATGTTGGGGGCCAAGAGCTCAACTCTGCTGTCAATCAACAGATACAATAACTGTAATGTCTAGCTGTTGGAAATGGCCCTTTTTGCAGGGTTATCCCTAAACTTTTTGCTTTTTCCTCCTATCTTTTCCTGACCTGAGTGTGTTGGTTTTAGGACTCTGGGAAATGTATCACTTCTAATCAGTGCTAAAGTGCATATGCTCTCTGTATAAACTGTGTTATGGATTGGTATTTCCATGATTGGCCTATTTTAATTATGTGTAAGTCCTTAGTAAAGTGCACTGCGGGTGCCGGGGCCTATAAATAAAATGCTGTTGGTGGGCTGCAGCACTGGATTGTGCCACCCAAGCAAACAGCCCGTAAAGTGTAACTCTGGCCTGCCATCGCAGAGCCTGTGCACAGCCTGGGGCTGCCACGTCGACTTGGCAAGTGCACACACTTGCAAGTCCTTAAACCTTCCCTTTGCTACATGCGAGTCGCCCCTCTGGTAGGCCCAAGGTACCCCCATGGGCAGGGTGCATTGTATGCATAAGGTAAGACATGCCCTGGTGTGTGTGGCATGTCCTGAAAGTGAATTACAGCCTATTTCATTTTTCACTATTGCAAGGCTACCTGTTCTCCATCGGCCAAAATGGGCAGTTTGATCATTACATCCTATGATCCTAACTGACTCAGAGAACATGGTAGAAATTCGAGTTTAGTATGCCTGAACTCAGAATGATAAAATACATATTTTAGTGAAGTTGATTTTAACATTCTGTGTTTGAAAATACCACTTTTAGAAAGTAGGTCTTTTCTTACCTAACCATCCAGCCTGCCTCTGCTAGCTTGTGTATTTTCTGTCTGGTTTGTGAGTGACAGGAGCTGGGGAGACAGGGTGAGTCAGCAGGGCTGAATAGGCACATATACACATAGATGGGTGGGAGGAGTAGCACCTGGGTCTGAATAGGGCTGGGCTCACCTCCCACAATGCTGGTTCCACCTCCTGTGGTGTGTCTGATGACCATGGCCCACACTGACAAAGTAAGAAGGTGCACACTGGCAGCATTCACCCAAAACTGGTTTGAGCAAAGTACAGGACCCTCTACCTTCAGACGACAAAGGATGTGCTGGTATAAATATTGGGGCCCAGACCCCAGAGATTTAGATTACTTCTGAACTAAGGAACCTGCCAGGAAGAAGGACCAGGAAAGCTGGAGGAGGAGTACTGTCCCTATGCTGCATGTTGAGGGGTTGGCCTGCAGTGGTTGCTTCTGTCTTGGGTAGGAAAAGGACTGCACTGTGCTTTCATCATCCTGCTGTTCAAGTTTTCTTCAAGGGCTTGAAGTAGAGCTTGCCTCCTGTTGGAAGTCTCAGGAATAGAAAAGACTTCAGAGATCTCGCTGGAATCAAGAAACCTGCCAAGAAGAAGAGCTGGAAGAGCTGCTAGGAGGAGAACTGCCCCTTTGCTGTGTTGTTGCTTTGTTGGGTTGGCCTGCAGCTGCTGCTTCTGCCTTGGGCAGTGAAAGGACTGGACTGAACTTTATCTATTTGTGCTGAGTATCTCCAAGGGCCTGAAACCGAGCTGGCCTCCTGTTAAGAAGTCTCAGGGACTGCAAATACTTCACCAACCTCTGGGTACTGCTCCTGGAACCGTTGTTTCAGTTGCCACAGAGAAGAGGGCATTGCAACCAACTCCGTCATCTGACTACGTCGCTGGCCTGGTGTCCTGAAGGCACTGCAGGCCGCACCGTCTCGCCCTGCACTGCATGCCTTTGTCTCACCGACGCCGCCTCCACGATCGTCACCGAGCTGCTTTTTGCACCGCATCGAGAGGCACCGCAACCCGCATCGCCTCGCTTCCCTTCCCTGGCCTGATATCACTGACACGGCCGCCGCTGGCTTAAACCTGTGACTGCCTCGTCACGCACAGCTGTTCGGCTCGGCCAGCACCAATTCCCACCAACCGGTTCTGTCGCTTGCATCACAACTTGCCAGCACCACATTGAGCACCGTCTCGCCTTGCACCGCAGGCCTTGGTCTCACCGACACCGTCTGCATGACCGTCACCGAGCCGCTGCCTGCACTGCATCGAGGGACACCGTACCGTGCACCGCTTCCACTTTGCACCATAACCGCGACAGACGCCACAACCGGCTCTGTCACCTGCACCACGACCTGCAAGCACCGCATCGAGCACCGCCTCACCCTGCACCGTAAGCCTTGGTTTTATTGACGTCATCTGCACGATCGTCACTGAGCCGCTGCTCGCACTGCATCGAGAGGCCATGCACCATGCACCATGCACCGCTTCCACTTCGCATCGCAACCGTGACGAATGCCAAGACTGACTCGCACCTCCATGTGAGCTGCACTAAGAAAGGTATGTGAACGAACCTGTCCCGCTGTTGCTGGCCCGTACCGACGCGGTCAGTTAGAATTGCGAGACTCTGTTGTTTTCAGCATCACGGTAGGCTCGGACCGAGCTACCGACTCGTACGAACTGTGTTTTCAACGTAACTTGGCAATTTAAAGACATTTTGCAACACAAATATTTTTAAAGTACTGTACTGTGGATTTTTATTGTAGTTGGTCTTGTTTAAGTATATAAAAATATTGGATATTTTTCTAAACTGGTGTGGTGTCCTTTTGTAGTACTTACACTGTGTTACTGTAAGTTATGTGCAAATGCTTTTCACACTGCCTGTCAGATAAGCCTGACTGCTCGTGCCAAGCTACCAAGGGGGTGAGCAGGGGTTATTTTAGGAGTGTAACTCCCTTATCCTGACTAGAGTGGTGGTTTCTGCCTGGCTTTGGTGCACACCTTATCCAACCAGAAATCCATTTCTAACACTAGTCCAGGCATGTTTTTTAGTAAAGGGACATACTGTAAATACACAACAAAATGAAATACTACATAATCCAATTATTGTGAACGAACGCAGGATTGAATTGAGTTTTTCAGATAGCACTATATCCTTCCCACTCTAATGCCCCCTCCCTACCCAGGTAAATCTAAGCGCCGCAGTCCCCAGTATCTGGTAGCAGAGACACAAACTAGTCATAGGTGCAGATTATCACAGTTGCACCGGTGGGAACAGAAGCACATCTCAGGCACTCGATCTTGCCCTTGGTTTACTTCAGGTAGGCCGTCTTGCGTCCTTGTACTCTTCTTCCTTACACCGCGGCTCAGTAGATGTGTTCTTGTCACAGGGGAACCCTTGAAATGCATGTACGGTAGTTCTTGCAGGTTGGGTGGTGAGACATTTGCAGCCCATGCATTCATTCATCACTGAAGCGGCTCCCTATTGCTAACGTCACTGAGAGAATCCACTTCACTGGCCAAGACGGAGCAGCACAGTCTACCAAGCAAAGGTGGCGTCTTCGGGTCCACAGTGGCAATGTGCAGGTACGGCAGACAGGGCTCACTGAATGCAGGTACGGCCTCAAAGGAATTTCTGAAGGTAGCCCTGTCCCCATCCTCCTCATTTAAGTGACTGGATCTCCACCCTACAGCCACAGAACACAGCTAGTACACTACAACTACCTGCAGAGTTTGGCCTCATCCTCCAGTTTGGGCATTGCTAAACCAGAGGGATCCTGCTGGCTTCAGTTCTCAGACACACACACACACACCAACACTCACCCGCCACACATGTATCATAAGCTCACAATAGGGTCGCTTGACATACACAGGTGGTATCAACGCAAGGGTCTGGGTGATATGTTTAACGGTGGAACTTTGCACAAGAGGCATCAGTAGGCCACACTCTCAGACAGAAAAATCTGGTCACAATTTGAATCACAAACCATGGGACACTGCCATCACCGCTTTATGTGCTTTATCCAAGACAGGGGCAGTGGTCAACTCTCCAAAATGAGGCCTTGTTTTGGAATGCTCGTTCACGTCATTGGGCAGGTCCTGAACCTCACAATGTCAGGGATATGCCTATAAAAATATTCATATACACTACCTTATCGCATACGTTAAGCCATTGGTTGATATGGGAATCATGTTCAGTCTGCCAGAGAGTGCACCACAGATCATGCCCCCATAACACTATGCCCCTCCTTACAAGGGGCCAGGGAAATAGGCCAATATTCGCTCACCTCTGAAATTAACTTTACAGTAGGTACCAATAATTCTCAGGGTGGGGATTGCAGTCCCATTACCTGTTGGACTTTGGGGTCTTCTAAAAAATATAGGAACTACCAGGAAAATCAATAGTTCTCATTTCCTAACCTAGAGGAGACTTCCACCTCGCTTTCAGTACTGGCAGAAAGTCAACAGGCCCACAGTGTTCCTATAGATTTCATAATTGGTGGGGGCTGATAACTGCTGTACTGGCCCCCCTGGAATCGGGCAGCCGCTAGGAAGGAGGTCCTGGTCACGTAAGTGAAAATTTCACATTATACACTTTTTGTGCTAATAATCATGCTACATCAGATAACTCTTTTGTTTGCAGTTGTGGCACATTCGAGTTACTGTGTCAGCAATTATGCAAGGGCAGGCAGTTTGTGGGGCCATAATCGTGCCGCCCTGGACATTATTGCATAAATAATCTACCTCCTCGGGCAGCTTTGTATTGTTTATTATTCCATCTGTTATTTCAATTGTGCAGGTGTTGTACTGATGTCAGACAGGTATTGTAACCCATCCATGCCCTCGTCAAACAATGACCGTGCCATTAACCGTGCCCCATCAATCAAGCCCACAGAAGACTCTTAGAGGGAAATACTTGACCCAGCTTGACATTCACTGTTAATGCCACTTGGGAGAGTTATTATCAACCACAGGCAGGCGTTTGATGCCTGATACTATGTCTTTATTTGCAATAGAGTACAAAGAATAAAATAAGTTCTCTGTGTCTATAAAGACTATCAATTTCAATAGGAAGCCAGGGCGCTAATTCGGTTGTGATTCACGGCCCGTCTATGGAGGGCCGTTAATCCCGAGGGACAAAGGTCTGCTCTGAGGTGACTAGGCCGACTCTAGAAGTCCCGGCACTGCTCCGATTTCAGACAGACTCCATCCTGCGGGCGGCCTCGCAGACCACAGCTCGTCTGCGCTAACAGAGGAGGGTGTTAGCAGGACGCGGAAATGCCACAAACATCCGAATGATCACTTTCGAGAATGTGTTGCTCATATTTCGGCTTGAAAGCCTGAAAAGCATTTATGACCTTTCAACCTTTCATATCCGCACCCAACCCGCCGATAATATGTCTCCCACAGGAGAGGTTATTGTTAACAAGGGGGCCCTTAAAAGAGGTGTACGCCCCCCACCCCACACACACACACAGACAACACACACACACTGGAAACTAATCCCACCCAGGCGCGCGCTAGTTGTTGCTAGCATTTCTCTGTATTTTGTAAGATGGCTTCGGATTTATTCCTATACCGAGCAGCGTTCAAAGGCACCAATCACTGCATTCCCCACTCTACCACCATATGTGAGATGTGCCGTTACAAATGTACTCAGGTTGGAGATGGGTGGCAATCTGGCCGTGCCATGAGGGCTGGTCTGACAGGTCAGTGTATGCGCTGTTTTTTGGCAGTTTTGGGGCCGGTTTTATTATCCAGAGAGGGGATTTTCACTATTAATTTCCATTATATTTCCACAAGCTTTGCCTGCAGCAAACATACATGTATGCCTCTCCGATATCTTCAAAAACACCTAGACAGCGTGTCACTGTCTTTACAATGTCAAACCTGGTCCAATTTCTAAACGGGGACCGAATATTTATCTATCTGAATCGAAAAGCTGGCCACTCTTATTTTGAGGCCCGGGTTTACTTTTCGCCCCCGTACGACCCTGTGTGTAGTGGTGGCAGGATAATCGGAAGAGTGTTGCAGAGACAGGTGGGGGAACACAGTAACACCGGTCATAAAGTGTTTCAAGACGATTAAGTACTGTGCTTTCTACTGAAACATGGAGTAATAATTAAAAGACCTTGCCCACACGGAGCAGCATTATTCGCGCGTGAACGTTTTTTGCTCCATCACAAAGTGTAACACACGGAGGGCGGAGAGCTGGCATGTTTGTTTCGTTTTGTGATGGGGTGTGCTGACCTTTTTTTTCCATTTTGATAGTTAAATTAAACATACCGCCCGCACACTGTGCTCAACACTGGATTGAAGTTCATACTAGCCGAATACAGTGTCGATATTTTAAAACGCCGCTAGAGGGAGAGCGTGCCTACGAATTGCCGTCCGGATCTCTAGTCAGCTAATTTTATCCTGCCCCTGGGGCAACTCTGTAACAAGTGCTTAAATAGGTGCATTGTATGCACTGAGTTTATGTGAGATTTTAATCACGACAAGAAGGCTCACATTACAGCCATTTAGCTGTTTAATCACCCTTCCTCTCCAGCAAGAGACTGAAGTGTCACATCGGAATAAATGTAGAATATCCAACACGGCTCACTTCTCTGAAGCACTTTCTTTTCTTGCTACTCCGTACTCGACATACATACCGTAAATAATAAATTATTCTTTCCATTAACTTTATTTTATTTTCAGAATGTTAGACGTTATCGAATCGATGTAGCTTTTGGAGTTTACGTATTATTTTGACGTTTTTTCTCTTTCTCTTGTTCTGATATCTCTTGTTAATATTCGATCCTTTTACTCGTTTAATATTGCCAGTACAATCTGTGCCCTTGTTGTGTGGATACATTGTTTTCAATCAGAAATTCGACCGTTTATTATGTAATTTCGAAATGGTATCTTCATTCAGCTTTAGCATCCTTTGTTTCGTTTTAATCTCCTGTTTTGTCTCAAGGTGCGCGAGTTGGAGGTTCCCTCCGCAACGCAGCCCTCACGCGGCGCTCTCCATGACACGCTGTTTCACTGACGTCTGTACAGCTCCTTTCACATTGGCCCTTCCTCTACTTGCTCTGCCTGGGTGTGCACGTGTTAGCTGGCTCAACAAGCATTTGCAAATCTAATAGGTTTCGTTTTTTCCAGTGCTTTGTGGCAGCTATTATAGTCCTTGCCAATTTTGGGGGAAGCTTTTATTAATGTGATGAGACATGTTGAGAGGACAAAAAAACTACAAGTCCTGTATGGAGTGCTGCAGCAAAACATGTTGTTCCCCGAATGTCAAACAGGGACGTATACAACTTCACTCAATCAAAATGATGGTAAAGAAGTTATGTTCTAAGAGATGGAGAAACAGAAGAGGAACGACAGCCATTGAATAATAAGCTAAAGAGATTGACAAGTAAGCCAACCAATGATATTTATTGGGTTGACCCAAAAGCTCACATGGGTCAAATGTATCCAAGGATCTACTAAACCAAAACGAACTAATCTCTTATGGGTAAAGTAGCATACCATAAAATTATTAACAAGGTCAGTAAACTCTGCAAATGCAGTGTATTATTCCATCAATAACAAAAGGCATAACTCAAATTCTAGTACAGGAAGGGGAGTAGCTTCAGGGGGATGCTGGGGTGTTACACCCCCCTAAAAAGTTTATTGAATAGTATTTGGGTACAAGTGCTTTTAGTTGGGTATGGTGAAGTGTCTGTCAGATTTCCTCTAGGATTTTTGCATGCCAACTCTGACAAATACACACACACACACACTCTCTCTCTCTCTCTCTCTTATCTTTATTTTGAAGGCCTTAAAAAATATTGATTAGTTTAGAAAATGTGTTTTAGATGCCCCTAAAAATCCACCCTCTTTCCATTGCACCTTAAGCCCCTTTCATGTTCTGTTACATATATAATGTATTTTAACAAGATATCCCAGTGCGATTGTTGAGAAATCTGAAGCTTACACCCCCAAATTTTATTGAGCAAGCTACGCCACTGGGTGCAGGGTGCAAAAACTGATCAGTGTGTGATAAATATTTACAAATATACATCCTACAAGAACAACACAGGGTATCCACGTGAAGTAGCCCACAACATCAACATGACTACATTAACCTCTTGAATTGTGTTGGAATCATAAGCCTGTGCAAATGTTGACGTTTCGACCCATATGGAATGAAGCTGTGGGTCTCACAAGGACAGCATCATTTTTATTTCTTGTTCATCACATTGTGGAACAATCCAGACATTGTGTTTTATTTTAGTATCCGACAACCCCAACTGAGTGAAGGAGTCTGGTTTTGTGTATCAGAGATCTACACTGTGAATGTTGAATGGTATGACATACAGTGGTAGTGAAGAAGCCTTCTTCCAATTAAGGACTCTATGCAGACAGCACTGCCCTGATAAGACCTGTAGCTTAAAACCATATAGGTCAAACCGTTGACATTTCCACAAGGTTATCATTCCCATACTTCATTCTCAAGGGGGAAGAGGGGTGCTTCAGAGCTATGGAACTTCATCCCTCCTTCTATACAAATACATTCCTCCTTTGCGACATTAAAAAAATGCTTCCACTGAAATTTCCAAATTTAATGTTATTCATTCGAGATTAAGAGCTTGATTTCGATGTTGGTTTCACTGACCCCATCTGGACAATCAGTTGCCGAATGAGTTGCCTCTGACTGGCACCGTTATGGTTTAGAAACCTCCCTACCATCGGTCGGCGGTTTGCACACCTCATTATGATGCGACTGCACATGGTGCGGTCACAAACTCCCATTTCTCTATCGGAGCTTGTGAGGCGGGCAGAAACCACCGCAGCTATTACTAGCATTTTCTTTGGCTTCGGGGCTCGAGATCCCGTCCTCCGACGGTTGCCTGCCTGCCGAGTGCCTGTGGGCGATGCGGGAGACGGAGAGACTGCTTTTCGCACAGCGGGATTGCTCGCTGGCTGCTGCCGGGGACTGCGCCGAGCAGTGTCTGCCATTTTGGGGTCTGCCGAGAAGCCACGGAACGGATCACGGATGTCCAGCAGCACCGACATCTACCATCGATCTCCAGAGATCCCGGAGGCAGTCTACATTCTCCAGGGGTAGAAAGACCCTAGCTGTTGCTGATGCCGCCCGAGCTGGCTCTCCAGTGAGTGGGGGCCTGAGGCCCTGCTTCCTACGTCACCATTGCCTGCAGTGGTGGGGACCCCGCCTGGGCGCACCCATCTCCCAACCCTGATGGGGGCTCCATTCGGCTCTCCACTGCGGCCCCCGGGGACAGGAGTGGAGGAGGCAACCCGGCAAGCAGCATACTTCCCGAGCTGCCCTGGTCCTACTGAGCTACTGCCTGGAGACGGCGGCCTTGCCTACACCTGCGACCACACATTTATTTGCTGCCGCGACACGGTTCCCTGGACTGGGCCCTACTGAGGCGACACCGGCTGCTGCTGAGGGGCCTGCTTATCGGCTCCTCCAGGACACAGTGCATCTGTCTTGGGGCTCCTTCTGCTGCGTCAATGGGTTTGACCCTGCTCCCACAACCATCACTCTTGGCCACCGGTAGATACCAGTGAAGTGGGTGAGTGAAAGATATGTGCTGGGACACCACCACTCAACACCCTTGGGTTCGTTGAGCCTCCACGACTTGTGGGCCTTGTGAGACTTTGACTACATGACTGAGGTAAGGGGTGATTGGCTGTGGGATGGCGCATCACGATTTGGTCTTCATTCCCCGCCCCTGGGCTGGAATCTGGTCCTCGTGCCTGTGGCTTTGTTGGACTCTTGTCTCCTGTAGCTCTTGCCTAACCCATCCCAGGGCCCCCTGTGACTGGCCCTAAGGACCTCTGGCCTTGTTGTGTGGGCACATTTGAACCCCACCATAGCTCTAACCTGCCATCCTTGGAGAGCTCCTTAGCTGCTCCCATTTCTCTTTCTGCTACTGTTGTTGCCCTGGAGCCTGTTCTTGAGCTGACTTCTTTCCTCCTTCACCAGAAACCGGGGTAATTGAGCAGACCCAGTTCCTCTCAGGACACCCCCCTTATTTAGAGGATCTCACTGGCACCTACCTCCTTCGGGCTGCGTGCCTTCCTGCTGACACAGGAGCTACTTGGGCCTACCAACCTTTGTACTACACACATAAAGGGCCTGCACTTGCATACTGCTCAGTGTCCAGTAGGGGCTGAAAACGAAATGACAACCCCCTGTTATATTCCATACAAGTACCTATATAGGCCGAGGTAACACTGCAACCCTTCACCTATTATCCCTCCCTATATTTCATACATAACGGTTCCTAGGGACTGACCTTTTACCTTGATACAACACTGCATTCAAAACGTGGATTTTTCCCAGGTTCGATACTCATACCTTATGCATGAGGCTTGATGCACAGCATGATGAACATCTACTGTATAATATCTATGTTAAAGTTCAAGCCCGATGTCATCCTTTAGGCCGACACAGTAACACAGCAAGGTGGAACGCCTGGGGAGACCTGTGGGTATATATACATCATGTCTTGTTTAGACAGACAGAGGAGAACGTGACTTCCCGGCTGACACACTAACCAGAGACGCTGAGGTTCCTGCATGCAGACGCTCCAGCTAGCAGTGGTCTAACATCTCTTGTGGGGTGTCTAACTTCAACCCGGGACGGGGTAACATATTCTCTCCTTTCTCACATAATGGGGTTGACTAGACCTTAGGGGGATTCTTGGCATAACACCTACACTAATGCCAGGTACATTTAGGTACATCTAGTCAGGGAGGCATAGTAGGAGTATGCACTTCCTTATCATGCGTTTTATGAACGTGTATATATTAATGGTTACTGCAAGATGGTAGAACTGTACCATCCCTTTACTTTCGTAGTACTGCTAATCATATATCTCTGCTACTGTCAAATGGTTGTTATAGCAAATCTATTCTACACTAGAATAACAACTGTTCAATAAATCCTTATTGAAACGCCCAGACTGTTTATTCTGTGTATGTCTGAGACAAACTAAGTGAGCACGAGTGACTGAGCGAAAAGTAGTATATTGTTTCCACGATCCTGAGGGATCAGGGTTGTCATGTTCTGAGGTTGCCAGAAACTATTCTCTCCACGATAAGTGGAGATTCTAGTGGCACTGTGAGCTAGCATATGCAAACAGGCTAACATATCCGATGGGGGTGCTCGGAACCAGTCTGCCACCAAAACCACAGTTTATGTTATCCAAACGCGCAGATCCTATATAGGATGTATAGGAACTACACAACACACCAGGGTTAAAAAAGATCATTCTGTGAAAGACATGCTCATTAAGCAACCCGTTTCCACTACAATGGATGTCTCTGGTGCCACCGGAGACCCGTCGCTCCGGATTGAAGAGCACGATGGGAATGCACCAGCCACCAGGTCGTATATGGACGTGCTGTTCTCCTCTCTGCGTATAGACTTAAAATTGATCAAGACCGATCTGGTGCACGGCCCACATGGAGTAAGGAAGGAGTTATCTGAGGTGGGAGATAGAGTGGACGCCTTAGAGAACCACAAGATCACCAGGGATGAGGAACTAAATCAGCTCAGACAAGAACTCATATGCATTACGGAACAGCAGATACATCTGCCATGACATGGGGAGGATCTTGAGAATAGATTGAGCCACAACAAAATTTGTATTCAGAATGCTCCAATGGCTGCAGAGGCGGGTAATGTGGAGGAGTATGTGTCTGAACTCATTGCTCAGATTTTAGGGGATGCAAAGGCCTCGGACATTAAACTGGACAGAGTCCACCAGATAGAGCTGCTCATCTGCCCCCGCCTGACATTCTGGCATGCGTCCGTAGATTCCCCCTAAAGGAGCGAATCCTCCGAAAGGCAAGAGACACTAACCAGGTTCAATTCCGGGGGCAGCTACTTCAGATTTATCAGGATCTTTTAGCGATTACTCTGCAGAAAAGGAGGGAGTTCCATCCAGTGACTGCCTACCCCAGAGAACACAACACCTCCTATTCTTGGGGACATCCATTCTGGCTGTTATTTGAGTGGGAAGGGAAAGCCCAACAAATCAATTTCCTTAAGGAAGGCTATGCCCTTTACCAGATGGATCCTCCAGAAAGCCCTGAAGGGAACAGGTTGAGTGCGGGATCTGAGCCTGAAGGGCACGCAAGATGGAGGAGGAGACTGCGGGGCAGAGGGCCTGCCAATCCTGCCTCAGACACAATGCCCTGGAAAGAAAAGCAGTTTTGGAGTGTCTGGGTCGGGACTCATCGCAGGGCCACACAGATGAGGAAAACTGATCTTAAATCATAACGAACTATGGCACACATCTAGAGTCCCCGGAGGTCTCGGAGGAGGGGGACTCCTAATGCAAAGGACCTTGGCCACTTTGGATCCCACCCTTTGTCTTACTCCAGGAGTGGTGGGAATCATCTCTCTAGACCCACCTCCTCCATAGACTTGTTTAAAGGGTTTTCTTTTATTTTTGTTCAAATGTTCATGTCAGTTCAGTACTAATTCATATTATGGCGATGGGTGATAGTCTTAGAAACAGCTGCTGCCAACCCATGCCGGTCCCAGCGCAATGGGGAAGCCGTCCACTTAGCCTTCCACAACACAGACCAATTAGGTAGCGAGGATATGCCAAATAATCTAGCATGACCAGAGTATGTCCGTAGGTGATTCTCTGAAGGTGCTCTCACTTAATGTGAAGGTACTAAATAACCCTGTTAGAGGAAGGGCCATTTTGTCTTACCTGGAGAATCCCTGGGCGATATTTGCCTCCTGAAGGAGACTCACCTTCTTGCGAGGGACTCTCACTGCCTCAAATGTAGAGCATTCCCGCATTAGTGCTTCTCCTCCATGGGACGTAAGGCAGCAGGGGTGGCGATACTCTTTGCACTCAGTTTTCGAAGTATAATTGAGCCCAAGCTTGTTAACCTCAAAGGTCACCTTCTGGTGTACCAACTACAGCTGGGGACACAAAACATTACCTTGGGTTTTCTATATGCACGGAACAAAGTGCAAGAGCAAATCCTTCGGACGGCCATAGGAGAGACGCTGACATCCCAGGACCATTTAGTCGTAATTGGAGTAGACTTCAATGTTGTCTTTAATAACTTATTGGACCGCTCTGGTGCCAGGTGTGGGGGGGGGGGGGGGGTGCAGGTGAACTGTCTGAGGGAGGGAGAGATTGGCTGAGAGAGGTAGGACTGATAGATATGTGGAGGACCTTGCATCCCCAAACACGAGACTACACATTCTTCTTGCATGCTCATAAAACCTATGCTCACCTGGATTACTTCTTAGGAACACACGACTTACAACACCTCACAGGATCGGTAGAGATTGAACCCAGAACTCTCTCAGATCACTCTGCTTTATCATTGGAGGTACAAAATACTGCACAGAGGGGAGGAGACAATGGAGACCGATGGAAACTCTTTTACAAATACCTACAGTGGTAGCGCAGATTAAGAAGGCAATACAAGACTATATCCAGGTCAATGATACCCCCGACAGGTCGATAGCTATCTTGTGGGACACCTTAAATGCAGTCATTAGAGGGGAAATCATAGCAATCTCGGTGGCAGAAAATCGTCAACGTAGAATTAAAAGAGAGGAACTCTAAAGAAAGGTTAGAGAATTAGAGCATATGCAGCACCATACTGGGGCCACCAGAATATGGCACCAACTGGAGATCATGCAGAAAGAATTGGCAAGGTTAGATTTAGATAGGGCCGAGTACTCTCTCCTCAGGTTAAAGCACTGCTTTTACATCAATGAGAATAAATAGGAGAGGCTTTTGGCGACCAAACTCCTAGCCCAATGACAGTCCGCTAAGGGGGAAGAGCTCCTATCAGGAGATGAAATTAAAAATAAGAGGACGCCCAGATTGCAGCGCAGTTTATGGAATACTATGCGTCCTTATACACAGATCAGGCTATTCCTCCTGATGCCCCCTCTCAATACTTGAGCCAAGTAGGGACCACTCATTTAACAGAAGCTCAAGCAGCTTCTTTGGAGGACCCATTTTGCATTGAAGAGGTCATCTTAGCTATCTCTAGACAGAAGCCCCTGAAGGCCCCTGGCCCAGACGGCTTCTCTTTTATCAATCCTCCTGTCCTGAGTTGGCCCCAATTCTCACTCGCCTCTTCAACAATATCGGGAATATGTCCCACCTCCCACCATCTATGCAGGAAGCGGCAAAAGTGGTCATACCTAAGGCCGGGAAAGTTAAGCGGTCATGCGCCAACTACCACCCCATATCCCTCCTTAACATAGATGTGATATTATTCAGGGTATTCTGGCAGCTAGGTTAAATCCTCTTATGACAAGACTGATAGTCCCAGACCAAGTGGGGTTTGTGCCTCAGAGACAATGTGCAGATAACACAAAGCGCCTACTGCACATTATTATTATTATTATTTATCTATTATATGGCGCACAAATCATCCCCAAGGGGATCTCTTGGCGCCCTGGGAGCAGGCCATCTATTATATGGGATACTTATTAAAATAAACAGGTTTTGAGCAATTTTTTAAAAGGAGCCAGGGTGAGGCATGCCCGAATGTTATCTGGCAGAAAGTTCCCGTACTTGGGAACTAGATAAGAAAAGGCACTGCCTCCCAATTTTCACTTTCTTAATTCTCCGAGGTCGGATAAGGTTTTGGCCACAAGATCTTAAATGACGGGCCGGAGTATATCTTTCACTTTCTTGGTTAGGTGTCTTGACCCTAACCCACGAAGGGCTTTAAACACTAGGCATAAGAGTTTAAAAACTGCTCTTTTCTTTATAGGGAGCCAATGTTACTCTCTCAACAACGGAAGGGAAGGGGTTAGAGCTGGCTTACTCAATGCTAAATGTGCTGCAGTATTTTGCACAACTTGTAGAATTGAAAGCAGATCATCCCTCATCCCTATTAGTAGAGCGTTTCCATAATCAAGTCTACTGACTAGCAGTGCCTGTATTAAGACCCTTCTGGTGGAAAGGGGGATCCAGGAAAAAATCCTTATTAGCATACGCATCAGTCGGAAGCACTTACCTGATAGGATCTTCACATGCTCCTCCATAGAGAGCTTATTATCCATTTTAAAACCCAATTTTTTTGCCCATTTTTTGGGGGTAGGAGCTTCTCCTAGTTCCGCCGGCCACCAACCCTCCATCCATAAGTCCTCAGCTTTCCCAAACAATAAGATCTCCGTTTTGTTAGAGTTAAGCTGTAGGAAGTTCTTTCTCATCCATGTGGCTATCTTTAGCATACAGATCTTAAATCTCTCGCTGGTCACCCCGAGGTCCTTCTCTATGGGAACGATCACCTGAGTGTTGTCCGCATAGGAGATGGTTTGGAACCTGCACGATCTGATAATGGTGGCAAGAGATGACACATAGATATTGAACAGGGTGGGGCTTAAAATGGAGCCCTGTGGTACCCCCTTATCCACCATTGTGGCCTGAGATACAAAGGAGTCCAGTTGTACACATTGGGATCTGTCAGATAGAACACTCTGCAGCCACTCCAATGCCATTCCTCTAACACCAATCTCCCGCAGTTTATCCTGAAGGATTCTGTGAGAGATGGTGTCAAAGGCTCCTGACTATCCAACAGGACTAGCATTGTGGGCATTCCCTCATCTAACAGAGACCTAATCGAGTCAGTTACCTCTGTTACTGCAGATTCGGTACTGTATCCCGCACGGAAGCCTGACTGCGAGGGGTCAAGAAGATTATGATGTTCCAGATAGTCTGAAAGTTGTCGGTTGACCAAGGTCTCCATTATTTTTGAGCAACCCGGGAGAAGAGAAATGGCTCTGTAATTTTGTAGATCAGCACAATCTGCTGATGGTTTCTTGGGCAATGGTTTGATGTATGCCTTCTTCCATTTCAATGGGAAGGAGGAGGTCTCTAATGACATATTACAGATTTCCCTAATTGGGTTTGCCAACTCCCCCGCCAGTTTGGAGATGATGTAGGGGGCGCCACATCTGACGGGGATCTTGACTTAATATGTGCCAGTAATGATAGAACTTGGTCCGTGGTAGTAGTAGCGAAGGTCTCTATTCTACATAAGGAAGGATTATCAGAGATTAAAATGTCTTTCCTGGTCTCCAAGTGATTGTATATATTTTTTTTTAAAGGGCGTAGCTATCTCCTCGCATAATTCCTGTGTGTCATCATTGACAAGGCCCACCATAGGGAAGGGGCTAGCATGCCGCTTGCGGTTGATGCTGAGAAAGCATTCGACCGAGTGCATTGGCCATTCCAGAGCACAAAATTAGAGCACTTCGGATTTGGAAAGCGTTTTAAAGCATGGGTTCTGAGTGGATATAGGTCCCCCACAGCCGCAGTGGTAGTAAACGGGCACAGCTCCAACAACTTTCCCATACGGCGGGGTAGCTGGCAAGGCTGCCCCCTCTCTCCCCTCCATTTTGCTTTATACATTGAACCTTTTGCACAACGAGTAAGGGATCACCCTGGTATAAAGGTAATCCCTTTTGGAGGAGAGCAACATCACGTCAGCCTGTATGTCGATGATATAATGGTCATGTTAGATGACCACCAAGAGAGTATGCCTTGCTTCTTGGGGGAGATGGAGGACTTTGGAGCTGCCTCTGGGTTCCACATGAATGTTCATAAATCTCAAGCTCTGAACCTCTTTGTCCCCCGGGAGGCATGGAGAACTTGCAACGTACATGTGCAGTGGGCTGGGTGGCAGGGTCCATTCCCAATTAGGTATCCAACTTTGGTCTGCCCTAGAATGCAACAACAAAGTAAATTATCGTGAAATGGCTGGAAAGGTGTGAGCTGACCTAGAGCGATGGAGACATTACCCCCTTTTGCTGTATAGGCCGCATCGCTGCCCTGAAAATGACCACCCTGACGAGAATACTCTTCCTCTTTCAGGCCCTGCCCTTTATTCCCCCAATGGGGATAATATCCACTCTGCAGGCGGCTTTCCACCACTTTGTTTGGGCAGGTAGGAGACCCAGGATGAGTAGGGAGCACTACTAGCTCCCTGTGATGGAGGGCGGACTAGGGATGCTTTGCCTACTCAGGTATTTCCAAATGGCACAGCTGCAATATCTTTCTGAATGGTCCAGGACAGAGTCAGAGAAACACTGGCTCTTCATGGATAGGGCCCTCTCCGGGACCTCACTAGGAATAGTCCCATTTCTAAATTGCAAGAATCGGGCGCCCAGTCTATATATCTCCCCAGTCGCTTGCTCTCTCTTGAAGGTGTGGGATGGTTACACGCGCAGAGTGCATCTTACCACTTATCCGTCACCTCTGACACCAGTTGTTGACAATCCAGCATTTGCTCTAGGGATAGGTCCGTCCTTCTGCACACGGAAGGGGGCAGTTTGTAAGGCAGTGGGGCACTTCTTCGATTTGGAAGGACCTATACCCTTTGATGTCCTTAATAAGGACTATGCCATCCCAGAGGATGAACACTTTAGATATTGTCAGATTCGGCACTGGCTACTACACCCTACAATACGACAAGGAGTGGAAAGGACATTGACCCCTTACGAGAAGTGGCTCGTAAGTAAACACTTTGATAAATGCCTCCTGTCAGTTATATGTCCTTTTGCGCCCCATGCAACCAGTTGACCAAAGCCCTGCCCAACGACGTTGGGATAGAGAACTGGGGTGACAGCTTTCACAAAAGGAGTGGGCAGACATTTATCACAGGGCTCGATCTACGACAGCCAATATAGCAGGCAAGGATACAGCCATGAAAATGACGTCTTATTGGTATCTCACCCTAGTGGGGCTCCATCGAGGTAATCCGGCCAGCAGTAATGAATGTTGGCGGTAATGCGGGGAGAAGGGCACTCTTACCCACATTCTTTGGGAGTGCACCAAAATAACACCATTCTGGGACTCTGTCCTTAACGACAATGATACCCATTTTCCTACACAGCTGCCTAGGTACTTGTCGTATATACACTGCTGGGCCTCCCCAACCCCTTAACTTTTCCCTATTTTCCCATAGAGGATGATAAATCGGGATAGCGCTGAGCGCGGCTCACCTGGCCATCCTCTCAACGTGGGGGACGACCACTTTACCCATTCACCGGGGGTAGTTGCATAGGCTGTGGGGGATCCTGGGGATGGATAGGCTCACTTTAACACTCTTCGGTCAAGGAAATAAGTTCAGCACTACTTTGGCCCCTTTCTTAGCATTGCTCTCCCAAGAGTTTCGAGAGCTGACATGCCCCCCATACCTACGGATACTGCGGCTCATGGATGCAACACGTACCCGACAGATTGATGGATCACAAGGTAGCACACAGGCCCACTCTGGACATAGCTAAGTGATAAATGAATGGTACGGGGTGGGTGGGGGAATTGGGGGATATGTTATCCTGTTATTCATTGTTTTGAAATAAGTCATGCCTTTGATGTTGCTCTTGGTTTCCTTGGGAATTCTGACATGTACAATGTAATGCTTCGAAGGTGTGAAATATCATCCACAAAATAGATTCAAAACATAAACTCGGACCACCCTCATTGTAATACGCCGGTAGGACTTTAAACCTACGATATCGGTCAGAAAGCCTCTGACCAGCATTGGAGGCTTTCCTACCAACATCGAAATCAGGCCTTACATGTCTACATGTTTATAGAACTGACTGCAATATTAGTTTCCTGTCTTCGTTTGAACAAAATCTTGAGAAACATTTGAAGAAATGGATTCTGCTAGATCATTTCCTGCCATCAAGACAAAAAAGCACCTGTTGCATATTTGTCAAATATCTGTATACCAGTCAAAATACTGGATTAAAAAATCGATGCTTTTACTCTGCTTATTCAGTGAAGGTGTGCTTCATAACAGTCTCTCTTCTTCATTACACTTGCCAACAGGCACCTGATTCAAATAACAACAGACCATATCAAGGTTACAAGCATACACTGCCACGAATCATCAGATTCGCAAATAATTTCATTTATCTTCAAAAATAGTATCATTTTTTCAAAACCACTTATATTGCTTTTTCAAAAAGTAAGATACAACTCTCTACATACATTGGCGACTTAGTTATTACTCATAAGGCTACAAACAACATCTTTCGCACATTTTTATCTCACATCCTCCATTTTATCAAATTATATTATTCAAATGTACGAGTCATATTTTGACTATATAGGAGTTTCCGCTACTGGAATTCTTAAGTTGAACAAGAAAACAACTTTAACAAACCCCTCACCCTGTTTTCCACCCTAGGAAAGAAATCCACCACCAGTCTCGTTCCTGGCCATTTAGTGATGTGATCGAGGAGGCACACTCGCCTATTAGGTCTACTATCTGGGTAGACAGTAGTAATAAAAAACGAAAAAGAGGGATCCGTTGACATGGGGTCAAGGGAGCTGTGGTTGATTGACTTCTATTTATACAGTGGGTATTTCAGGGATCGCAGATTCTATCATCGGGCTCCATGTGTGGCCACTTGTAAGTGGCTCAAGGAGTCTTATCGGCCTCTCTCTCAGTTTCCTTGTGGACTTGGGTTAGGGTGTTCCACTGTCATCAGGTGCTTATTCAGCCCCCTATATTACTTCCTTCACAGTTCATTGCTTTTTTCCTCAGTCCACTGGATTACTATTCTCTTCTAGTTGGCTAAGAGGTGTGTGAGGGATTTCCAGGGCA
This sequence comes from Lissotriton helveticus, assembly GCF_964261635.1. NCBI lineage: Eukaryota > Metazoa > Chordata > Amphibia > Caudata > Salamandridae > Lissotriton > Lissotriton helveticus. Next base: position 481,734,882 of record NC_136068.1, read on the forward strand.
CAGTTAGGGCCCTTTTGGATATAAAGCGAAACCAATAAACATTGTTATAACTTTACCTCCCTTAGGCATGGGGTACATTCCCAATACACACACTGTCAAATATCTGATCTACTGTGCAGTCCCATATCATATGTTTGAACCCAGCACATTATGGCATATAGAACACTCAGATGGTGTTCTAGGGTAGAAGAACAAGTTGCTTACCTTCAGTAACGCTCTTTTTGGTTGGAATTCTATGTAGCATCATATTCCTCACCTTTTGAATTTTCACCAGGTGTTAGATTGGATTTGGAAACTTTTTCAGCAGTACGCATGCATGCTGGAAGGTGGAGGTTTGCAGCTTCACTCTGGTGCCGTTCTCCTCAAGAAATGATGTGTGGGCCGATATGGGTGAGGTGGAGCATAGAACACCAGCAGGTTGATGGCATGACCAACGAGGAACGGTGTCACAGCTTTCGGCATGAAGGTTGCCTGTGTCTGTAGAACCAATCTGTCTGGGAAGAAGACAGTGCATGGTGCATTCACACAAAGAGCCTGAAGCCCACTCTCACAGTGTGCTGAGGTGACGGCAATAAGGAACACAGTCATGATAGTAAGGGGCATGAAGGACAGCTGTGAAGTGGCTCAAATAGAGTGCACATTATAGACGTCAGGGCTGGATTAAGGTCCCATTGGGGCATGACAAAAGGAGAAGAGGCAAATGTGTGGCAGGCCTTTCAAAATCACATTTCAACTGGTGACTTAAACAAAGAGGGCTGACCTGGCAACCATAAGAAGGCCAAAACATAACTCCTAGCAGTGTCTAAAGCAAAACCTTGCCAGGCAAGAGAAACAACAATTAACAGAACATCTGGCCTGGAGGGTTGGATCTAGTGTGTGCCACACCAAGCCACAAATTATCCCAGCGTCAGGTGTATATATCGTTTCCATTGAGGGATGCCTGGCTGCCAAGATGACTCAATCACATCCGGAGGAAGGTCAAACGTGTTCAGCTGTTATCGCTCAATCTACAAACATAAAAGTGGAGATTGCAAAGGCTCGGGCAGAGCCCTGCCTTGTTGCTGCAACAGCAGGTCTTCCTGGAGGAGCAGGGTTATCAGAGGACATATGCTCAAGCCCAGGAGTTCAGGATACCACAATCTGAGCCAGATCCAGAGTCACTAGGATGATTTGAGCCTGGTCTGTCCTGATCTTGAAAACTCAGGGCAGGAGTTGCATCAGTGGTAAGGCATACAGGATGCTCGAGTTCCGCCCAAGACAGAACTCGTCTCCTGATACAAGATGCCTTGGAAACTCCAAAGTACACAAGTTCTGGCATTGTGCATTCTTGGCTGTGGTAAAATGATCAAGCCAATGTTCTCGCTATTTGTGGCAAGAGATCTTGCGCCACCTCCAGGTGTAGTTGCCATTTGTGATCTTCCAGGCATCAAAGGCTGAGCTTGTCTGCCCTGGCATTCAATGATCATGCCAGGTGGTTCACTAGCAGTAAAACACCTTGGTTGGCCAGCCATTTTCAGAGGCACAAGGCCTGATGGCACAGGGCCCATGACCTCGCCCTGCTTGTTGAAGTACCACATATATCAGTGGTGTTGTCCATGAGCACCTGCACCTGCCTACCGTTGATGGACAGAAGTAAGGCTTTCAATGCCAAACAGTTGGCCCTCAGTTTTAGAAGGTTTATATGGAGCTGGGACTCTGCTGGAGACTAGATGCCTCTTTTCTCCGACTCTCCCAATTGACCCCTCCAATCCAGGAGCAATGCATCGGTCACAACTGTCAGCTCTGGGCAAGGACTGGAAAGGGGTCTGCCACTGATCCAATCTCAATCCACTAAGCATCATCCCACATATTTTGCAGAATCCTCCTAAATCTGAATGTAGTGGGACAGGTCTCCTTGATTTTGGGTGCACCGGGAATTCAGATCCCACTGCAGATTCCACAAATGCCACCTGGCGTGCTTGACCAGCAGGATGCAAGAGGTCATCAGCCCCAGCAGCCTCAAAATCAACCTCACTGAAACCAGGACTGAAGCTGAAAGATTGGGATCAAAGCCTAAATGTCCTGGACCCTTTCTCCCAGGGGAAAGGCACAAAACGGAACCATGTCCAGAATGGCTCTAATGAAGGGGGCACCTGATATGGAGTCAAATGTGACTTCAGCATGTTCAGCTGCCTATCTACATGAGATTAATGTCTAACAGGCCTCTTTTCAGGAAGGCACTAAAAACACGTCTGTTTCCACATCCTTAAAAATCAGTCATAGCTGCTACGATCCCCTATCTCACCTCTTAGCGCCAAGACGCCTCAGCATTCGAGCGTTCTATAAAACTATATCCTATCCTTGTTTGCAAAGATGAAAGGAGGTTCGCTGAACTTTGGAGGTGGTTGACAACTGCTGGCGGCGAGCCCACCTTCAACAGTCAGTCATCAAGGTAGAGGAAGGCTGGCACCCTTGACCTCTGAAGGTGTGCTGCCACCACCGCTATCACTCTCGTGAACACCTGAGGGGCACTGGTGAGACCAAAGGGGAACACTGCAAACTGAAAATGCTCCTCTCCTGCCACCAACAACAGGTAGGGCTGATAGGAAGGCAGGACATGTATATAGAAGTAGGTGTCCTCCAGGTCCAACACTACCTTCCAGGCTCCAGGGTTGAGGCTGACAAGACCTGTATTTCTCCTTCTGGAGGAAGGCTTGGAGAGGGTGCATGTCTAGAATAGGCTGAACATCTACTTCCTTCTTGGGCACCAGAAAGTAAAGGGAATACAACCACATCCTACTTCTGGCACAAGCACATACTCAATAGCACCTATGGAAAAGAGGGCTTGCACTTCCTGTCACAAAATGGAGAGATGGCTTTGTCAGTTGCTAAGGGGATGGTGGAAGGTGTGGTGAAGAGAGAAAGGGTAAAGCGTATGCCTTGCAAACAATCTGTAGGACCCACCTGTCCAACGTGATCTTTTGCAAGCCCAGGAAGAATCAGAGTATACTGTCTCCCACCGGGTGGATGGGTCCCTGCAAGGGCCCACTAAAGAGGTTTGGCAGGAGCAGCCATGGGGGTGAGAGTGTGGTGAGCTGGGCAAACCCCCCAAAATGTATCCGAAAGTGCCTCCTTCAATGGAAAAAGTGTCTCAGAAGATGTTTGCCCTAGTTGGAGGACTTCTGATAAGACAATGTTTTTAATCACCAAGGTGGGGAGCTTGAGGTTAAGTACTTCGGCCGCCCTAGGCATCACCATGGCCTAGGAAGCGGATTTCTCTGTGGCTGGAGGGAACGTTCTGTCTCCAGGGAGATATTGAGGCCACTAGTCTCCAGTAAGTCCTTGAACCAACTGTCATCTTCTTAGGGCAGAGTGAACATAGGGCTTAATACCAAGACCATAAGCATTATCTTAATCAATCACAAAAAGGGAATGCAGATTATGTTGTCGAGTCTGTGGTAATTAAGGTGGAGAAAGCGGCACCTCAAATGGATTAAGGCGCAACATCAGTCAAGGTCGAACTAGCTTGAGAGAGGACAATCTGGCCACTTTTTCAGGTGGTGAAATTGGCATTGGTGCTTTTGTGTCCGGGGCTGCCATCTGCCATGAACTGTGGTGCTGCAAGCAGTGTCGGAAGAAGAGATAAAGGCAAGATAGTTTTGGAGGGTCCAGTTGGCACTGAGGGACAACATGCCGGAGGTATCCCTGGTGGAAGGTCTCTCACCTCCTTTGGGCTTATAGGCTTGCAAGATGGCAGTGATAGGGAATCCAAAGAGCTGGAGCATACATTTTTTGCAACAGTCTCTCCCCCCTGCTCTCAAATGCCTATATCTCAATGCTAGATCCTGCAAGGGTCCTGCAAACAAGACGTCTGACAGGTGAGGAGCTCCGATCCGGAGCTCCCAGACATGGGTTGCCTTTTTGGCTTAAATCCCCTGAAATCCATCCCCTCCTTGGACTTTTATACTCACCTGGGTTTCCTAGGATTGCGATTCCTCGATCAATGTATTCCTACGATCGAACTCGAAACCTGCATCTGCAACTTTTGATGAACATTCACCCAACCAGGGAGACCGAGCAATCATAGCTGATGCTCGGTGGTGCTTCCTAGTCAGCTATAGAGGAGATTGGCTGTGGATCCCCCCTCAGCTGTCACCTACCCAGCCGGACATTGGGCACAATATCCTCATCTCTCCACTGTGTCCCCTTTCCTCCCTGCCCTCCATCGAACCACCGAGGATCAGCCTATGGCGGTAACAATTTCTGCACGGCTGATGGCCAGTGCACCTCCGATGCTAAACGGAATCTCCACCGATTATGGATCCATTTCGCCACGGCCGATGCCGAGCTGAGCTGCCTTGATAGCTGTTGAGGAGATGGGCTTGGTATTAACCCTCCATCCGTCACCTGCCTTCCTGCCTTAAACACGGTTGCCTGGCTTCCCGCTTTGCAAAAGTTTGCATTCCGGATATGCGGAGAAGAATGCAGCATGATTTCTATGACGCTACTGCCCTGTTCAATCGAGCGTATTTTTCTTCCTCTGCATTTACTTAGTGACCGCACACTCCTGACCCCGCAGCCGCCACCCCCACCCTCTTCAGGGGCTGCTGCCAGGCCCCGAGCAGACTTTTCCCACCATCATAGCATATTGAACGGTAACACTGCTGCCCATATACCCCAGAGTGTTTTTGCCAATGACAACCTGAGATTGTTCGGTGTTCGCCAGCCTTCCTCCCGCCTTTTCTTGTAGCTGCCTCCCCCGACCAGACCTGCTCCGTTGGGTCGATTCTTCCTTTGTGGCTTTTCCGATCGGATTCTCGCCAATCTGCAACACCACTATTTTGTAGTGATGTTGCTGGGGTCTATAACTCTATCCTCCAAAATGGCGGCTTTAATGGATTTTCTGGCTTAAATTGATTGACTGGTCAATATATGCCCCCGGACAGCCCCTGGTGCCCCCTCCCCTGAACCGTTTCTATTTCCAAGATGATTAGATGCTGAGTCTGAGCCCGACACTGCACTTTATGTTTGCTGGTCCCCAGCCGGTTTGCTGTCTTTCACCCTGACTTTTTGGTTTCCCTTTAAGTTTTTTTCACCCTTGCCTTTCCCTCCTGTTCTGATCCTCATTCCAATCCCTTTTACTTTCCCCCAATACCTTCTTTGTCCGACCCGTCTTGTGTCATGCAACTGTGTACCTTTTTTTTTAACCTATGTAATGCTATCTCCCAGTAACTGACGTAATCATGTAACATGCTAATCCTTATGTAAAGCGCTCTGATACCTCCGGGTGTAGCCAGCACTATACAAAACTCTTCAAATAAACAAATAAATAAAATAGATCTATTCCCAAGCATGCATTCTTGTACGTATCTGGAACAGTAACTGGCCATGCCAAGAAATGGACACACCATGGAAACATCTTGTGGGGGATCAGCATTTGACAGTGCTTGTACTTTAGCAGGATCTGTTGTCATGCCCCCTTCAGAAAAGATATGGGCAACGATGATGAGAAACTTTATTTACATCAAGACAAGAGAAGATCTGTGCACCATTTGATTGTGTTATCATGTCAGCAATGTGGATGACACGCTCATTCAATTGCATTGTTAGCTTGACGCATGTCAATGCATATGCGTACAGCTTCTTCGCCATCCATTTTTGGCACTACTACTATGGGAGAAACTCACGGCGTTGTACAAGTGGAAAGCTCAATAATATCATGCTCAAGTAACAATTCAAGTTCTTTCTCAACAGCCTAATACAAATGAAAAGTAATTTGTCTATATCTTTGAGCAACAGGAAGGACGTCCTCATTAATATGCAAATTCACTTTAATAGTGTTAAGTTTTCCCAAACCAAGAAGTAACAAAGGGAGCTGACTTAATATATATATTTATTTTAATCCTTTTTATTGAAAAAGTTTTTCCCCCTTTTTACCCCTGATACAAGGCATGTTCTTTAGTTACAGTTTTACATTCAATCATGATACAAAAGATAAAGGAAAAACACAAGCATAGAAAAGGAAACATAAGTTATATAACAGTTCTACTATGCTTTCACTTGTCCAAGATTCAGTTATATGATGAGGGAAGAACCATATAATAATAAAAATAAAGCAAAATACTTTTAAACAAGCTGAGCAGGAAAGTGAAGACAAAAAAAGAAAAACAAAAACAAACGAGAAAAAAGAAAAAAAAACACATCAAACAGTATCAAAATTACATATAGGAACATCTAGCTCACCATCTCATTTTACGGGGTAAACTCAGCTCCTTGATCCCTCCACTTCGTCACCGGGCCCCAAATTTGCAATTCTAACTTTTTCCCTCTTCTCCCTTTCCTAACATAAATTGCCTTTTCTAGACTGTAGGCTGACAAAAGTCGGCCTAGCCATTCCTGATAAGTTGGAGGTATTTTATCCAGCCAAGCCATTGCAATTGCTAACCGTAATATTGCCATAGCCACAAACAGAAAATAGCTCAAATCTAGTTGTACTTCTGCATCTATTACCCCAAAAATAATAGTTTGGGGTGTCAGTTTCAGTACTATTCCTAAGGATTTTTAAAAAAACATCTCAATTTCTTCTCGGATCGTTTGTAGATGGGCGCAAGACGCAAACATATGCACAATATCAGCTTGGTCTGAACCACATCTAGGACAAGTAACTCCCGTGCTTCCCCCCCACTGTGCTATCCTTGGGGGTATAGTATAATGAGTAAATGATTTTAAAGTGTTGCGCCTGGAGTGGGGCTGAACAAAGGATGTCCTGCCCCCAATTTAAGGATAGTTGGAATGTTTCTTTGGCTATATCCAACTTATGTGCCCATTTTTGTTCTTGTTTCTCCAGAGCATCCACTTTGTTTTTAATCAGTTCAGCATATAGATTTTTAATTGTACCACCTACTCCTCCCTGTATAAGGTCCAATATTGGATTTGTGTTAAATCCAGTCGAGCCTCCTTTCTTTGCCACTATAAAACTCCTAACTTGCAGGAACTTAAAAAATTTCTCTGATCCAGATCGTATTTTTCTCGTATTTCAGAAAATTGCAACATTCCCTGAGTCCCGATTATATCTCCCAGTTTACTTATCCCCCGCCTACCCCAGTAAGCAAACACCATGTCTGAAAAAATTTCACGTGGAAGTGTCTCATTGTCTATCACCCTAGTATACCTATTATACTTCCCTAATCCAAATCTTTTTGTAAAAGCCTTCCAGATGGTGTAGGCTGTCAATACGGTCTTAAATTTTGTTCTTTTATAATAGGAAGAGTCAGTTTGTTTCAGTAATACGTTCTCTGCTTCTGAGTTCAGGACCAGTGCATATATGGCATCCGTTCCCAATGGATCCTGTCCTTCAGCTTCTGCCCCTCCCAGTAGCCCAGCCATATATTGCAATGCGGCCGCCCAATAATATAATTTAAGATCCGGCACAGCCCATCCGCCTCTCTCCCTAGGTAACTCCATGTATCTTAGTGCCCTTCTTGTCTTCCCTTGTGCCCATATGAACCTATTTATCATGTGCTCCCAGATCTTAAACCATTTTGCCTCGAATAACAGTGGAATTTCCCTAAATATATACAAAAATTTCGGGAGAAATATCATATTAATAATATTTACCCGCCCCACTATTGACAGATGTAATTTATTCAATCTATCTAGTTCTCTTTTAGTTTTACCAAATATCCGTGCTATATTCAATTCCACTAGTTTGTCTAGTTCTGACGTAATTGTGACCCCTAAATATGTACCTGCTGTCACTACCCTTGGATCAATAAAGCCTGCCTTATTGTTTTGTATGATTTGAGTTTTATAAGTATTCAGAGCATAACCTGATACCTGGCCAAACTGTATCGCCTCAGCCTCCACTTCTCTTATGGCTCCTGCGGGATCTGAGGTAACTATCGCCACGTCGTCTGCATACGCTAGTATCTTACAGTCCCCCCTATGAGTCTTAATTGGGGGGATATTATTGTTAGTTTCCATTTTACGTATGTAGGGAATAGCAGCGGCGAGCACGGACATCCCTGCCGTGTCCCTCGCATAATTTTTAATGGGAGGGTGTATCCTGCGTTGACCCTTACCCTAGCAGTTGGTGTTGTATATAAAGCTTTCATTGCTGTTATAAAGCCTGCTCCACAACCAGCTCTTTCTAAGATAACCCATAAATAATCCCAGGAGACCCGATCAAATGCTTTCTCAGCATCTAGTAGCATTGTTGCCATCGGGTCCCCTGGGATCTCCATGGCATCAAACAAGGTAATAACTTTCCTTATATGATGGGTTGTGCCTCTCCCGGGTATAAATCCATGCTGATTTATACTAACCAACTTGCCAATCATTTTAGCAAATATCAAGGCCAATAACGTAGAAAATATTTTAGTATCCGCATTCATCAAAGTTATTGGTCTATATGACCCTGGTTCATCAGCCGGCTTTCCTTTCTTTAAAAGCACTGCAATGTCTGCCCCCGCCCAGGATGCTGGTATCGATGCCCCACTCTGAGCTTGTTGGATTGTATCCAGAAGATCTTGCTTAAGTATTCCCCAGAATGTCTTATAAAACTCTACAGGAAATTGGTCAGGTCCCGCCGCTTTACCTGATGGGAGACTTAGCATGGCCAGCTCAACCTCCTCCATATCACACACTGCTTTTAAAATCTCTCTATCCTCTCCTAAAAGGGTCTCACCGGGTATATCCCTTAAGTAGTCGGCTATTTTTCTGGGATTTTTAGGATGAGGATGTCCCTCATCATATAATTTAATATAAAACTGATTAAAGACCTCTCTTATTGCCTCCATCTCTTTGAGAGAAGTTCCTGCAGAATCTTTAATCTCTCTAATTTCCCCTATAGCAGCCATCTGCCTTGCCCGGACTGCCAATGTGCGCCCTACCGTTTCACTACATTCATACCATCTTTGTGTATTTGTAAGGTGTATCTTAGCCGTCTTATCTGATATACTCTCATTTGTTTCCATTCTTGCTTTGGCCACTTTAACAAGGACTTGGTCCAATGGGTCCCCTGTCAACACGGCTCTAGCTAGCTCCCCCCTTCTTCTAATGACATTATTAAAATTTCCATTTTTCTTTTCTCCTCCTTCTGTTTAAAGACGCTAAAACTTAGGGTTTCCCCCCGTGCAGCGGCTTTAAACGCGTCCCAAACTACCCCTGCCGTTGCACTCCCTCTATTTATCTAAAAAAAATGACTTGATCCAGCCTGACATATGTTCGATATATTTATCATCCTTCAGCAAAGCTCTTTCAAACGTCCATATATTTCTATTTTCTGCTTTATTGTTGCTGGAAGGGTTAAAATCAACGGATTATGATCCGAAAGGATCCGGGGCAGCCTCTGTATCTTAATCCCTGATAACAAGGAATTGGATACAAATAAGTAATCCAACCTTACACACAACCTATGTGCTGCCGAATAATAAGTGAAGCCTAGATCATCCGGCTTCAGATATGGTCATACATCACAAAGTAAATTGTTGTGTACAAGGTCAGTTAATGCACGATAGACCCTTTTTTTCCTCCCAGAGTACATCTTTCTTCCATTCCCCCAGAGACCTCCAGCCCCATTTATATTAAAATCCCCAGCCATAATAACCCGAGGGGGCCATGTAGCTAATTCAAGCTCTAGGAACTCCATAACCTCTGGGTCATCCTCTGTCAAACCATAAACCGATACCAGAGTAGCCCATTCTTCCCCAATCATACACTCTATCAAAAGCCATCTCCCCAATTGATCCTCTAGTTTTCTTCTCACTACGATGTCGGTACGCTTCACCAAAATGGCTACACCCCTATTTCTAGTCCCTTGTTTTGAAAAAGCTAGAAGATTAAATCCTAGCTGCTCCAAGACCCCTGCATTTGTCCTTTCTATATGGGTTTCTTGGAGAAACACAAAATCGGGTCTCATGGTCTTTAACAGTGTTGCCACCCACTGCCTTTTCTGTCTATTATTTAATCCACAAACGTTCCACGTGATTACTCGTGTTCCCATTTAATTATAGGTAATTGCCATTCAAATGAATCTCCATTCACTTTCCTTTTTACATCCTCGGTTTCCTTTATGCTATTTTCCAAGTTCCTAAATTGTATGTTTGTAATATGCTTTGTACCCACTCCCACCCCACACCCATCTTCCCCACAACCCTCCCCCCACCCCCCCCCCCCCCCATTACAGGCAATTGGGTCTATCCTGACCCAAATGTGACAGCTCACAACCCAGAGCGCCCCCCCCTCCCTAAAAAAAAAACCTATAAAAAAATTAGACCCGATGGACTTTCCGTCATTCAACATGTAGTGTTATTGTCTACCAGGCCTATTTATAAACCAAGAACAAGGATTTCTCAAAGCATTAACATTAACACAATTGCACTAAGAAGAAACCCCCCAACTTAGTGACTTCCTGCCATCCATAGTGTATTTCATTTTTCATTTTCTGTGTTCTTTAGGAGTACCTTGTCTTACAGCGACTACCATCACGTTCCTGTTTGTCTGCCCCTTTTACTCCTCCAAGCTTTAATTTCTGAAATGAAAAATCGGACATTCCCCATCAACACTACTTTCAACCTGCAAGGAAAAAGCAAGAATGCCTCACATCCTAGGTTTTGAAATGGATTAATTAATTGGCGCATTCGCCACCTTCGCTCAACTGTGGCGTGACAAAAGTCTGGCCTAGCAAAAAATGTTACCCCATTAAAAGTACGCCTTGCAGTTGGTTTAGCCTTGTCTATTATTTCCTGTCTCAGTAAAAAGTTTCCAACATAAACCAAGATAGCTCTTGGCTTATCTGGCTCTAAATTTCCTCTTTTTTGTACAAATGGAAAACGGTGGGCGCGCTGCACCTCTACCTCACAATTCCACATTTTAGCCTCTGGGAAGCCCCCCTTCAATAAATTAATCACAAAAGACCTAGTGTCCTGGCCTTCCAGTCCTTCCGAAACTCCAAGAAATCTGATGTTATATCGACACTGCCGATTTTCGAAATCCTCGAGTTTCCATCGCAAATCAGTTGTTGTCTCCTCCTGTTCCTGTCTGAATTTCTGCCATGTATTGACCTCATCTTCCAATTGTCCCGTCCTCTCCTCCACTTCAGTGACTCTTGTAGCCATGTCAGCATATAACTTATTAACCTTCCTTAATGACCCTTGTAACTTCAATGTATTATATAACATATCCATAGTAGTGGTTTGATTAGGGGTATGAGGCTCCTGCTGATTGCTTGCACTACCATCAGGGTAAGTTTGGGAGGTGGCAGAATAATCCCAGTCTAGTTTTTTTGAGACTTGCATGGGGCTCATCGCTCTTTTTAAAGTGCTTCGTGATTTACGCATTTTATGTTGCAGATTTGCCCTATGTGCTGTGTTATCCTCCAGATCCGTAGTGTTTCCCTCAGAGACCTCCAGAGAGCTTTCTCCTGGGGTTGATGTGATATCTGACTCCTCATCATCGCTTTCTGCGTCATTCAGTGAGAAGAAACATTCATCACTAGGAGAGCCAGGGGGTACAGTAATGATCTTAGTCTTAATGTTCCGTGTTACAACATTTTGCCGGGGGGGGGGGGCAGTTTCCCCGCTCACTCTTCCTGATTTGGTGGGTAGACCTGCCAAGACTTCAGGCCGAGCAGATTGATAGGTCTTTAATACTTTAGGCCCTCCACGCACGTGGGCCCCTGCCCCCTCTTTCGTTCCCATATTGGTTTCAAAACCTAAGGCACCCATAGTCCCTGCCCCCTCCAAATTCAAGACATTGCACCCCTCAGAGTTAATGTTCGGGCCATTGTTTTTGTCTATTGCACCATTACTGAGTAGCTCATTGTTACTTCCACCTTGTGACTGTGAGACCTGTTCATCGCTACTCACGGTATTTTCCAGCAGTTCACCATGCTCGATATGTTCAATGCACTCAATACCTGTCAAGGGATCTTGCCGTACCGGCCCTCCGTCGGTACCAGCCTCTCCATCTGCAAAGACGCCTACCTCCTCAGTCCCTGGCAGTAAGCTAATTGCAATCCCGCCTTTCACCACCGGAGCGGCAATCCGTGACTCTGGACCCGTCGCTGTAGCCTGCGGCGTCGTAGAGACCAGCTGATCGTATCTCGGCATCTCCAACTCAGGGATCGGTTCCTGCTCCTGTAACTCCGTGGCGGTATCGACAGGTGAGCCTGCATCAACACTTGGAATGTGAGAGCCTGTGTGAGAACCAGCAAAGGCTTCCATCAAGGTGGGTTGCCTTAAAACGCTCTCTTCATTAACCCCCTGTTTCAGTGCTTTCTTCCCCGTGATCGTTTTTTCTTTGTCTTTTTTCTCCTTTTGTTGTTGCCCAGCGTTAGAATCGTCTTTTAATTTCGTCAGGGCCTTCCGTGTCTGTGTCTGCGTTTTCCCCCTTAGATTGCTCATTGAGCTCGGCATCTTTCTCCTTAGGTTTCAGTGTTCTTCCTCCCCTTTGCGCCATAGTAGTCGTCCGACTAGAGAAACAAGCGCGGATGTAGGGATTCCACAGCCTCTTCAGGGACACCTCGCCGGCAATTAGCTGCCGTATGTACGTTGGTTGAGCACTTCCACCGTCCGTGAAGCGCCAAGCCCAAGATTGCTGTGTAAATCTTATGGCAATATTCATTCCGTTATTCTGTCCGTTATTCCATCGAAGGCTCCGCTGTCCTCAGGTCCTCAGATCCATCAACCGACCTCACCACGGTAGAGAGGGAAGAGTGCGACCTCTCTCAAAGGCTGTCATCGGCCATCTTGCCCCCATGAACCTGACTTACTATTTTGTGGTGCACATTTATGTTGTAATTCACAGAGATCAGGCCCATATAAGCAGCTGTGCTGAAACTGGGTAGACAGGCCTTGAAACACATGGATGCATGGTTGTACCTCCATTTTCTTTTGTTTTATTGTTGCTACACATGAACCTTAACTTTTTAAGGGCATCAATGCAGCCCATGTGTACACTTTGATTTTTAATGGCTTTAGTTTTGTCAATGGAGATAATTCATTGCATTTCTCTTCAGGCATAATGTTTATCGATGCACCACTGTCAATCATTCAATCAATCAAAAACAACTTTATTCGGTTTTGGAAAAGAAAACCATAAAAGTTACAAAATAACCACATCTCATTTAAAACTAGATACATTAAAATTACAATTCATGTCAATAAATATGGAACAGATAGATCTATATAAGAAAAAGTCACGTTTGCCAATTTTTCAAACAAGAGGTGCCCTCTCTCATTAAAATAGCAAAAATTCCAGGCAGGCCCTTGTTCTTACTGTAGATTTCAAGTAGCCCACAATAAACAAAATACAGTCTGGCTTCAACAATTGCAGGTACAAAAGTGCTGGGGAGACTTGGCTAAAATTCAACCTCTTTAAAAGGGAAAGTAAAAACTGTCTCCGTGGTACATCGTAAAATTTACAGAGTAACATAAAGTGCATCAGATCCTGTGGAGACACACCGTCGCAGCCAAAGGGTGCTAACACCTGTCCTCTGCTACATCCTGTTGGAGCGGCAAGTAACAAATGAAAAAGATCCAAACGAAACCTGGACAATAAAAACCGCTCATATGTGGACAGAGAACCCAGGAGGTAAGGTTCTGTCGATGGGTTGGTTTTTAGTGCCAAAAATTTGCGGACGCTGGGTTTTCGCAGTTCCAACTCGTCTCTTTCAAACTTCCTAATACAGCTAAAGGCTTTCTTCACAAACTCCACATCTTTTTTTACAATGATGTCAGGGTTTAAAAAAAATTCAGGGCAACCCAACTCTGCAAAGCAGCCTCTGATGTATTTCAGCCATCGAATCCGGGACATATGGTTGAGGCGCACACAATCAATTATAATCTGCTGGCTGAGAGCTAATTCTTTATTCAGCCAGCACTTAAGCCAAAACACTAGGGGGCGCAGAGCTAGGGTGTCACATAAGAAAGGTACCCCCAATTCCTCATGGACTACCAAGTTTGATGACCCGTTTGGCACACCCAGCAAACATTTTAAGAAATTATTCTCGAGCACCTGTAATACGTCTGTAGTGGTGTATCCCCAGATTTCACGGCCGTAGCAGGCAGTTGCTACACCTTTAGCCTGGTAAATTTTCAACATGGCTGCAATTGGGCGCTTGCCCATCTATGCAGCAAAGTTAAAAATAGCAGCAGTAATTCTGGAGAACTCCCCCTTCTTCTTCTCAATAAGCGGCCCCCACTTCAGGCGGTTGTCCGATAAGACCCCCAGGTATGAAAACACTGTCGTCAAAGGGACCTTCTCTGAATCTACTGTAAAGGATACTTTTTCATCAGCCGTTGCCCCACCTGCAAAATATAGAATTTGATGTTATTAATTGCCAGATCTCGAGACCTCATGAATTTTAAAAAGGTGTCGAGCAAAGTTTGGAGTCCCCTGGCTGTTCTGGCTATGAGGACCGCATCATCCGCATATAGTAGGATGGGGAGAACACGTCGCCCTACATGTGGGAGGTCTGCCCCTGTGCCCACCAAGACTCCATCAAGCTCTTTTATGTAAAAATTAAACAAAAAAGGGGCCAAAATACAATCTTGCCGTACCCCTCTTTCAATTTTAAAATCCCTAGACACCCGAAGATCTTGGACATATCTAACATTCGCCTTGGTATCCCTATGTAGATCCACTAGGAAATTCACAATGTTATCTCCACCCCCATGGCCTTCACGGACTGCCACAGCTTGGCTCGGTTAACGCAGTCAAACGTGGATGAAAGGTCCATGAAGGCCAGGTAGATTGTACCTGGGCGAGCCATTGTGTATTTGCCCCGAATCAGGTAAAGGTTTAGACATTGGGCTACTGTCGACCGCCCTGGGCAGAACCCATACTGGATGTCGGAGATTATGTTATGCTCCTCTGCCAAGGAAGATAATCTTTCCAATAGCACTCCTCCCACCACTTTTACTACTGAATCGATAAGGGAGATTGCCTGTAACAGAAAGTGCTGTTCCGATCCCCCTTTTTAAACACTAGCACAATGGTGGAAGTGGCCCAAGATTCCAGGCAACGGTCCCTGGCAGCAGCATTGAGAACAGATTTATAGAGATCCGGAGGAATGCCATCAGGACCCGGGGCCTTGTTACAGGTTAGTCCAGCAATCCCCGCCTCCACCTCTATCTGCTCAAAGGTCAGGCTGTCTGTTTTATCTTCCCTAGTTGGCTGTCGTTGGAGAGCCATAGAGCCCTTAAACATAGCTTGGAAATGAGACGCCCATTCTTCCTCCGTGATGTGGGAGCCTAGGTCACCACCTGTGTCTTTCGTAAACAGTGGTCTATTGACAATACCCCAGAACCTTGAGCTGTTCCCTAGGGTACTTGTTTCTAACAGCTCCTTCCAAGTCTCCTCCTTAAGAGCTGCCTTGTGTATGGCCAAGACCTTTTTGTTTTCTGCACGACAAGCACGTATGTATGGTTGGTTTCTCGGAGTAACATACAGGGCCTCCTTCAGCTTTCGAGCCGCCTGGGAGCAGGATGAATCAAACCATCCAGGGTTTGGAGTATCTACCCTGTGTGCAGGTGCACTTAAAAGTTCTCCTGCCTTGATAGAAATGATATTAAATGCACTGAGAATATCCCTCAGTAGAGTACCAGGCGAAACACAGAGAATGAGTTCGGCAGTACATAAGTCTCTCACCTCCCTATAAAAATCATCGGGATCAATCTGCGACCATTTGACAGCGCCTTCCGTCCGTTGGTCTTAACTTTCCCGATATCACCATGCTAGGTTTTCTAATTAAAAGTGGGCCACTCAGGTGTACACAGAAAGGACTGTGAGCACTATATACACTATCCCCAATGTTGAACCCATGAAGTAGAGACTGAATTGGTGATGAAATTAAAATATGATCAATTAAAGATCCACTGCCTCTCCCTTTAAAGGAAGGAACAAGAGCTTTACTATAAGGGGCGGAGAGAGACATTAATGACAATAGGTCAAATTCATTGAGTAGGATGTTCATTTCTTCTCCCTGAGTAGAATGCTCAAAGTGGAACCCCACATTCGGTGGCATCCTACGTCGGCCATTACTGTCTTCTTTGGGTCACCGCATGGGAGTATGTTAAAATCACCCAACACCATTAGAGAATGAGAAATAAAACCACATGTCTTCCTTATGTAGGTTACCAGTTGGGTGATATTGCAATCCCCATGTGTACTATTCAGTGCGTTATAAAAGCTGTTCAAGCCCATACTGGTATTCCCATTCTTAAGAGCCATGGCCTGGAGACCCTGACTAGAGGATGGAAGGATCCAGACCTGACACTCCAGTCCCAAAGATATATAAGTGACCAGACCGCCCTTAGCTCTGCCATATACTGACGGGTTAGCGGGGACAAAAAATGCCTTAAATCCATCCAAAACAGATTGCAGTTCACCAGCCATGTCTCCTGAAGACAAATTATAGAAACTTGCCTAACAAACTGCTGCCATATGGGGTCCTGGAACTTTTCTACCAAACCTGCTATGTTCCATGGTAGAACATTGTTATCCAGTTTGCAGGGGGTCACCTCTCTCTGTTCAGTTGGGGGTTGAACCCCCTGCTGGGGCTTGGACACAACTACCGATAGGGGATAAACCTTCTGCTAAGGCTTAAACTAGACTATGGGCTCAGGTAAAATATGTAGTCAATCGCACTCCTCCAATCCTGATAATGTAGAAAATCTATTAGATAGTGCTAAGGGATGGGTTAGAGTGGGGGCAGGGTAAAGCCCCACAAATTGATTTGTACTGTGATATACTTGTGGGTACCATTGATCCCTTGCACAAGAGACTTTTGATGCCACCTGTCTCGGGGGATTTCCATAGCTCTGGGCCCTTTTATGTACCTTTGGGTGTCTGCTCTATAAAAAAAACAACGGTACTGCCTGTATTGCAGACCCTTGGAATAGTGGGATAACAAACAAATCCCTAGACAGGATTCTTTCAGCAAGGGAAGCTCTATTGAAATTCACAATTACACAATCGCCCCCTCCTGATTTCTGCGAGCTGCCTATCCAACCAACTCGACGCACCATAATGATGTTGCGTTCCACCCTGAAGTCCACTGTAGTGTTGTTTGTTAGCCAGTAGAGTATCTTATTTGTTAGCTAGCTAAAATCCTTGTTCGTCCCAGGGGGAAGCAGTGACACATTCCCCAGGATCACTACGTATGGTGTAGATTCAGGAGGAAGCTGGACAACAGGTAAATGTTGTCGTTCTTCCCCTGGCTGTCCTTGCAGGCCCATTAACTGGCTCCAGGACATTGAGGTCCTGCTCGTGATGAGAAACCGGCGGAGCCCTGCTGGATACCTGAATTTCCCCTGGGCCATCTGTCACCCCCCAGACTGTGTGTGCTCGGTGCGTTGCTGAACTCTGTGGGTGTTCCTAGGGATTTTGGGTAAGCCTGGGTTGATAACAATACTGGGTCCTGGGGTTTCGATTAACACCCCTAAATTTGCGGGTACGTCTTTTTGGGTGCCCCCTGCCAGACCTTTTTTAGTTGCTGTCAACCTGTCAAGAATGTGACTTAACTTAGCATCCAACAGACTAGTTAATATATCTTTAAATTCTTCGGTAACCATCAGGTCTATATTCATGGCTATTGGCTTGCATGCCATAGACTTGCTGACTGGATTGAGAACCGGTATAGGTCTAGTTTTTTTTTGCTTTACTGCCTATAGTTTGGAGTTTCCTTTTTGTGCCCCCACCTGGTTTAATTTGCCCCTGAACAGAGGGTTGGGGGGTGCCCTTATGAGAGTATGCGTGAGTGTCTGCATGTTTTTGTACTTGGGTGCCATCTTTCCCATGTAGGTGAACAATACTTAGCCTATTTTCTATAATGATAACTGGAGAAAGAGGCCTATATGAGGCCGAGGGGGGAACTTTTTGCAAAGATGATGACCCTTCAGAGACGGGAGAACCCTTGTGCAACCCTGAACAGATACCATGACAAATGGATGAAAGCAGGGACTCGATAGTAACCTCAGCCATAGATACAATAGTATCGGGTGGGGGTTGTGGGTGCAGACTATTGGAAGGTGAGCTGGACAGGTGTCTATTCACTAGTTCAACCTTCTTATCAATTACAGCTGACGCCCTCTGTAAAAAAAAGAGTCCATTGTCGTGACTGTGGTATTAGTACTAACCATTGCCTTTGCCCCTGCTAACCCGTCTGTATCTTTCACCTCCCCATTGATATAGTGTAATAGCAAGGATAGTTAAGTAATTATACACGGAATAACAATAAAATCACAAAGAATGAACCCTTTATGTGGGGATACTCTCAGTGTATGTCCAACGTTAGTCCGGCAAGGCCTCCGTGGTGTCCTGTCAGAGGTCTGTGAGAGTCAATGTGGGTGTTGTCAAACCAAGGAGGAGCTGCGTGGTGATGAGGACAGGCCTACCTCCTTCCGTATCCCCAGGTCCTGGATATCTTGATGTCAACGTGTAGAGTAGATAATGAACCAGCAATCAGATGATACCACTAAGGGGGGTGGCCCGGCCCAGCCTCTGCCAGACTCGGATGGGCACAGACGGGCCCGCCCTTGGCCCCGGCTTTGCCCGGGCACGCCGGCGCGCGGCCCGTGCTGCGGGAGCACTGGAAAGCTTTTAGCAGTTCCACCTGGCGCGCAGATGGTGCTGACAAAAGGGCGACGGTGCTGTATACTGCTATGGACCCTGGGGAGTGTAGTCCTCGTTCTACTCCCGGTCCATGGTACGCTCTATTGACTCCTCTCACTGCGACCCCCAGCAAAGATTGTGGCTGTGTGCATTGGGGCGTCCCGCGCTGCGAGAGCCCTGAAAAGCTTTTAGCAGCGCTTCCTGGCGGGCAGATGGTGCTGACGAAAGCGCGACGTCGCTGTATACCGCTATGGACCCTGGGGAGTGTAGTCCTCATTCTACTGCCGGTCGGCACCTGGTCCGTTCTATTGGCTCCTCTCATTCCGACCCCCAGCAGAGATTTTGGCTGTGTGCATTTGGGCGTCCCGCGCTGCAGGAGCCCTGGAAAGCTTTCAGCAGCGCCTCCTGGTGCACAGATGGTGCTGAAGAAAGCGCAACAGCGCTGTATACCGCTATGGACCCTGGGGAGTGTAGTCCTAATTCTACTCCTGGTCCGCGGTCCGCTCCTGGTCCGTTCTATTGACTCCTCTCATTCCGACCCCCAGCAGAGATTTGGGCTGCGTGCATTTGGGCGTCCGGCGCTGCAGGAGCCCTGAATGGTGCTGACGAAAGTGCGAAGGCGCTGTATACTGCTATGGACCCTGGGGTAGTCCTCATTCTACTCCCGGTCTGGGATCCATTTCTGGTCCGTTCTATTGGCTCCTCTCACTCCGACTCTGAGATCATATTAGTTTCTTCTTTCTGATAATATATAAAGATACCTCTGTTCCTGACTGACGTGCAGCAGTCCATCTGATCTCAGAGTTCATGAAAAAATTAGTAGGAGCCTCTCAGTGGCAGGTCTGCCTTCGGTTGCGCTGTGTGAGCAGGAGTTCAAGCCCAAGTTCAGGTTCCACGTTAGTGTGCGGAGATGAGCACGAAGCAGATAAAAAGGTTAGTCAGTGGTTTGAGAGTCTTGGTGTTCCCCGCTGTGCGTGTGGGCAATCGTCAGGCAGCTGAATGAGGTGGAGCATTACTACAGGCCCAGAGGGGTGAGTCACACATGCAAGAATTGAACTGTCAATAACGAAAGTATCGAATAACCATTTACTTTCAGTGTAATTTTAGGACAATGTTTTAATGTCTTTGGTGCTTTGGCATGTCAATCTCTCTTTGACTGACATTTTGCACAAGCACCCAGTCCAATATGTGCATGCTTTTCTGAGGTAAACATCGACATGGTACAGTAATTTTCTTCCCATTCTCTTGATATTGCTAAAGAAGTACTGTTTGATGATGATTTAGATGATGTCGACTTCATTCAGAATCGATTTGTCCTAACTGATGTCGCTGCTTCTCCCTGTGGGTGCGTGTCGAATTTGTTCTGGAACGTTCTGGCGCCCATTTTATCTTCGTGCTATCACACACTTATTGTTTTCTTGACTTTTGCAAACTGCCACAAAATGGTTTTCCTTCCCACAACCTTAACAAATCTGTCTCAGAGCGGGACATTTACTTTTGTGTGGAAACGAAAATTCACAACTTCTTTTTACAGGTATACATCACTTTGTATCCTGTTTTTTGTTTTGGCTTACTTTTCACACTCATGATGGATTCATTCTGGGCACCTCCGGCCTCCATGTCAGCAGCTTGTCTATCAGAATGCTCTTCAGCTCTGGCAGCCAATTAACACTAGCTCCATACCATGAGGGCTTCTTTCAGCATTCGTCGTCTGAATGAATCTGAGAAGCATCCATTACTCTCAGATGCATAGCTTCTTCATCATTGAATTAATTGAATGTACAATGTCTGGTGAGTGTGTCAAGTCTCTCCACAAATTTGTCAATGGTCTCACCAACTTTCTGGCATTCTTGGATGAAGATGTATCATTCATAATCAACATTTGGCATTGGATTAAATTTGAGATTCAGCACATCTTTAAACTGATGATATATGACTTCTTCTTCAGTTTGCAGCATTCTCTTTCTGACTTCTTTTACACCATCATCAGCTAGATTCTTGAGATACTTGATAATCTTTTTGTTATCTGTCTCTTCAAGTGCATCAATGAAATCACCAAATGTCTCTATCCAAGCAGTCCATCTATAGCCAATATTTTCTTTTTTGACGGTATCGAATGGTGGTGGTGGTTTCAGGAAAGCTGCAGTGTTGTAACCATTTCTGAGAGTGGTTGAAATTGAGGGTGGATCTCTCTCCAGCTTCTTGTGCTGTTTATCTTAAACCTGTTTGTGTGAGCCATCTCTAAGGCCGTGAGATGTGCTGATCTCTAGATCATACTTAATGACTTTTAGAAAAACAGCCTCAGTCTTTGCCTCTATTGGAAAACAACATTTCGCTTTTCAAAGATGTCGGCGGCTGGTCTGAATGTTGCCCACTGCTATGTTCATGTTCTGACCACCTTCACTGCCCTTCAGTTGGCTTGGCAAGACTCACCAGTATTGTAAGCACAGCCCCTGTGCTTAGTCTAGGTTGCAGTGCCTGGCGCTGAGGTCGCACCGGCTCACTTTGCTCAGGATCTGGTGAGTAAATACTGTTTTGTGCTTAGGCACGCTCTTTGTCTTCACCACTTTCTAATTGTAATGTTATTTCACTTTGTGATTATCAATAGCTGATCTTTAAAACCATGGTTGTATCTCCCTTTATTGTTCACTCTCCATATTACATCTGACTGTATTTTGCATAGCAGAACTTTACCATTAAATATGATTTACCCAGCAGGTTCACAGTCATTGATTCTTTGTAACACTTTAGTGATTTTTTACTTCTTTACAGCGGCTGCAGTTGTGCTTTGGCTCAACATGTGTTAAGCATGACTTCCTCATGTCGACTGCACGGACCTCAGCAAACTCTCTGGGAAAACACTGTCAATCGTCAGGTTACTTATCCCCTAACTCATCGCCAGTTGTAGCGTTCTCCCCAGATAGGGTACCCACAAAGGACTGTGCCACACATGGAGCTTAGTAATACTCAACTTTATTCTTCTGCAATTAACTGCAAACCAAACATTCGAAACCAGCCTTCAATGCATTCCACTTTGACATTTCCGTCACAGTTTACAGAGTCCACCTGAAGCTAAAAGGGTTCCATTATTTCTAAATTGAAAGACTCTACATATCAAACCAGTTACTGTTTTTATTTTCAAGTGTATTTTTTCGATGGAATTTTGACTAGAAGACAGATAGTGATTTCATTATATACCTCCAAGATGATGTCAAACTCTTTGTATTGAGAAACACAAATAGCAGTCCACTGTTCCCTCAAATTGTTCATTAATAGCAATCACTTGTTTAAGTATCTTCCCATACTCGATTTCATTACCTTTCTAATATTGGTTGTCATGATGTCCTGAATGTAGACAGAATTAGTTAGTTAAATTTGCTTTGAGATCGAATATCAATGGGTCATCGCCGCTCTGCAAGCTCTCCACAACACTCAGGCCAAGAACAGAATTGCAAGAGTCAATGTTTATCAAAAAGTAGTCAATCAAACTCGATCTTCTGCCACACCTAAAAGTTGGAGCAGCTGGACTATCTGAATTAGTATGCGCATTGAGAAAGCATAGTAGTCAATTCACTAATACATTTACAAAAACATTCCCTCTCCTTGTGTTATTGGTTATAATGTTCTGCCAGCCTCCTGTTGGAAGATCTGTCGTCCTGGGCACTAAAATCTCAGTGGCTGCCATTTAATCAGACTGGCTTTGTGGCCAAATCTGGCACTACTAGCAACCTACTGGTCCTATCCATACTTATGGAGAAAGCAGCATCCTTAAAAATGCCATTGCACTGCTGCTTTGTTGATTTAAAGCGGCCTTCGACCAGATGCCCAGGGACCTGTTATGGCCCAAATTACAAAAATGGGGAATCCCGAGTGACCTGTTAAAATTAATAATCCAACTTCATTCAAACACCCGGATTCGGATCAAACTGGGTGAAGGGTCACACGTCTCAAGAAAAATATCAACTTTCTGTGGAGTCAAACAAGGGTGTGTTGGCCCCTCTTTTGTTTAATCTTTTTATACCTGACTTATCCCATCTATTGGACAAGGTCAACTCTCATCCCCCTTCACTTGGTGGATCCTGAATTAGTAATTTGCTTTATGCTGACGATCTTGTTTTATTCAGCCACACGAGGGTCGGTTTACAAAGACTTCTTGACCAGCTGCTTTCTTTTACATTAAGTAATGCTCTGGAATTAAATCTTTCAAAAAAGAAAGCTATCACCTTCGGGAATCAGAAGCAGCAAACCAGTGGGTGGTTCTTTGACTGCAAAAACATTGAAACTGTGAAATCATATAAATATCTTGGTATACACATTGATTCCAAGGGCTCTTTTGTAAAACAGAAAGAAGCAGTCAAAGCAAAAGCATTGTCCCTCAAAGCAGCAATGTTGAAAGTTTCGGCACAGTTACTTGGCCCAAGCTTATCCCCCCTCCTGACAGTCATGAAGGCAAAGGTTACAAACTGTTTAACCTACGGCCAAGAAATAATGCTAGGGAGCAACTCATCAATGCTGAATAAAACAACAACCAGAATCTACAAACAAATCTGGCACCTTCCGAAATCGGCATCTCCGGCTCAGATCAGGCTCGAGTTCAACCTTCTGAACCATGAGGGCGTCGGTGCAGGAGCATTCATCAAGTTGTGCCACAGACTGCGTAATTTAAGGGAAGGAAGCCTGGAGACTAAGTTATGGCAAGAAATATCAGCAGGTCACCCCAGTCAAAAACATCGATGTTTCCTTGACCACTCTTTGAAACTGCTCGACGCCGTGGACTATTGAGGAACCAATCCGCCTCAGCAGGCACTTAAATTGTCCATTAAAAGAAGTGTTCACCTCTGGTCTTTTCACCAGAACAGGGCACAATTGTCTAAACGAAAACATGCCTGGTCGATAATCACTGAGCTCAAACCCAGATCAGAGGCCCCATATCTTTCAAGCACCTATGCAGCTGTTTGGAAGAAAAGATTTATGCCCCTGAGGATGGGCGAATGGCATTTTTAAAACACTTGCCTGTATGTGTCGTTCAAATGAGGACACTAAATGTAGGGGCTGCGGTCATTACACAGAATCAATCGAGCATGTGGTGTGTGTTTGCCCAGCATTTCTCAAGGATAGAAGGCGGTTGTTGCGAGGTGAATGCATCAAGCACGGCGTTCGATCATGCCAGCAAGCTATTATATCAGCAATGAACCCCAACAACACAATGCTCAATGTTAAGTTCGCAAAATTTGTCTTCCAAATTAAAAAAAAACATAACTCTGTAGGTTTGCAGGAACCATCGTCACAATCTTCAAATTCATGACAGGTCTGGGAACCTCCGTCACCTACTCAACTCCAAGACTCTTACTGGTGGAGCCTTTGTATGTTTTAGTGAAAGTTGGGGGCGGGTTTTACACTCATCAACAATGTCATTACGTTTTTTAACATATTTTAGCTGCTTCTTGTGCAAAAATAATAATAACAATTATTATTTATACATACTATTGCATTTTGTTAAACAATTTTAATTTTTTTGTTGCATTTAAGATGAATTTTTTTTTGTTTTGTTTTTAAATTGTCATGATTTTAAGTAATCGAACAATAAACAATAATGAACTTGGGGGTCATCATTGATGACCAACTCTCCATGCAAAATCATGCCAGAACTACGTTTGGTAAATGCTTTGGCATTCTTAAGCTTTTGAGAAAAATATGCAAATGGATCACAATGGTTTGGTGAAAAACCATAGTCCAGGCCCTTATAATAAGTTGACTGGATTATGGTTATGCTCTATTTGTAGGGATGACTGATTACCTTTTCACTCAATTGCAGGTAATTCAAAATGCTGCCGCCAAGCTTATCTGCAATATGGAAAGATTTGGCTTCTTTAGTCTGCTTAACTTCTCTGCATTAGTTGCCTAGCGGCAAGAGGGCTAATTTTATACTTTTATGCTTTGCCCACAAAGCTTTGCATAATGTGGGCCCAGGTATTCTACACACCAGAATATAATTGAACAAACCTACTCAAGAACAGAGATGCTGTAGGTTGGTTTTAGCCCAAACTAAACGAATAAGGAAGACCAGATCAAAAGGCCATTCCTTCTCTTATTTGGCTGTGGTTCAATGGAACTCTTTACCCTTGTACACTTGTTCAATTGATAATCATACTAGGTTTAGGAAAGAATTGAAAACTTGGTTCTTTCCTGGTTAATGAATAGCAGGATGTTCCTGTCATGGTTTAATGACACTCTCTCAGTGAATGGGTTGGGCATCTACCGAGTGCTGTTATGAGTTTTGCGCTCTGCAAATACGAAATTAAAAAACTAAAGGGATAATATGCTTACCTGATATCATCAGTTATTACAGAGCTGCACAGCTGTTTATCCAGAGAGATTGTACGCAGAAGGTAGCATGCAAATCTCTCAGGCCATTTGTCTCAGGCAGTAGCAGAAAGGACCCTGTAGGATGTACTGTGGCTGACCTGGGAAGCTAGATCTGTCATCCTTTACCACAGTAAAATAGTCACTACGCTGCTAGAGTTGTGAATTGGGATCCTCCTTAAGAGAACTCAGATGAGGTTTCCCTGACCCCCTCACAACTCTGGACTTTATTCTGGAATTGAAGCCAACGGACACTATCTTCTGCCTCAAATACTGGATGGATTTACATTGCAGGCTTCCAGGGGACATGTTTGAGGGTGACATACCTTGGTTGAAGGGTCAACAAGGCAGACAGAGGCTACTGTGCTGGTTGAGGTAATTTTGCAGCTCACGTCCTATGGTCTGTCCTACTATGGCTTTGCAAACTGGGCAAGCAGAAATCTTTCTCCACTGAACTCCCATGGTCACAAAGGTGCACAGTCCAAGCCCACTCAGGGAGGGATTGTGGGAAACAAGACCTCAGAACTCGACAGTCAACCAACAGATACACTAATGTACTGAAATGTAAAATGGCCATACACCAATTTAGGTCATCGCACAAATTGCATCCGTGATGAAATTCTACAGTTAACAAGTGTGTTGAGATGCTTTTTATTTCGTCCAGTAAAAATGTTACAGCCAACCATGTGCGATTTGTTCACTATTGAATCCAGCCAAGGTAGCAGTTTATAAACAGGACAATAACGAAATAAACCTTCCCAGATCCTGTGCATTGACGTAAACACAGATTCCAAGTAACAGAGTTTAGGGACCCAAGTAAGTTCCAAACGTGGCAGAAGGTTTCATTGTCCGAGTAGCAGAAAGTATACTGCTTGGAGTGTAGCAACAAAAAGGCCACAGGACCCTAAGTAATGGTGTCCTAAAGCTACATAGCAGTGTGCCTCCCTCCTCGTGCCACTGTGAAATCTTCAGTGTGCATGAATACTGTTACAAAATATATATGAATATTCATATAAATTAATTTGCATGTACTTCCAAAGATTTCTTGCTTATCTAAGATCACATTAACATGAGCCCAGGAGCTCAAAAGGGCTTCCTAGCTGACCTTGACTGGACAAGCTTCAACAAGCTATTCTGTACCTCCTTAGAGGTCACTTTGCTTATCTTTGACTACATGATATGCAAGTGTTACACAGTGCAGAGCCTGCCTTTCTGGGAGGGTGCCAGTATTTCCCCATCAGAATGGTGTCAGAATGTGGGACATATTGGAGGACTGTGATGTCACCAGTTGGTAAGTGAGATGTAAGCTAAATAACTAACTTGCCTTGCTGCAAGTGATCTTTCAGTCTTTCAAATATGTATTTAACACATAGTATTAATAAAAGGGGCATTGACTGGCATTTAAAATAGACAGGGGACTGTAGAGAATGTTTTTAAAAATATACTCTGTATCAATAGACTAATTGATATGTGGCAAACACTGCAGGAGAGCCTCGGTTGGAGAATAATTTATGTGCGCCTGCACATATAAGAAGTAGTGAAGCAGGTGACTGATAAGTAACTAAGTTACTTTTTGTCAATAAATATTGACAAATGGCTAGACCCTTTGGGGGTTTTATAAATCCATTTTCAGGATACCCTATGCTAGGAGGGGGTATTGATTTTACCCACAAAAAGAAACCCTTCCAGAATATAGTAAATGGAGCTTCTGATTTGCTGGTTGCACCGGAACACAGGGAATCATTTTAAAATATGCGTAGTTATGGCATGGATGAATGACTGCATTTGAATAGGTTATTGATCTTCAGTACTGAACCTCTAGTTTTCATGATTTATATAAAAATTAGGCGCATTAGTGCATGAGAGAAGGAAATTGACCTAACACTTTTCCCTTGCAGGAGATTTTTTTTTTTTTAAATAAAATGTTATTAGGAAAAACAGTCATGGCAGTGGTACAAAGTAGCAAAATAGCGGACGTTATGTGGATCACAAGAACAAAGTAGCATAGTGTAGGAACTGGGGTCACCAGTTCCCCGGGGGGTAGCCTGGCACGAGCAGGTAGGCACCCGAAAGCTTATGTGTTAAGTGACTACACAGCACACACTCCCTGAGACAATAAAAGGCACGCAATGACTGACGCCACTCCAATGTGTTTGATTACAAATCAAATAACTTTTATATAAGATTAAGGTTCAGGAGTGGAAAATCACAGTATCAATTAGTCATTAAGGTATTTCATCGGAGGGGAGAAAAGGGGGCAGTTCAATAATCACTTAAACCTGTTACAATAACATCTCATAAGATAATTAGCATTTCAGTAGTTAAAGATTAACATTTCTTGGAAGAATTAGCATCTCATTAAACAGGAGCAAAACATATCATTAGGTATGGAGAAATCACCATGTCATCAATTAAGTAACCTGTTCAGTAGGCAAAACAATTAACTTTTCACCAAGCAAGGGTGAACTTTACTTAAACTCCTTGGCAGGATTAAAACATATCCTTCAGCAGGAATAAACAGTGCAGTTAATGAGGATAGACCAATTCAGTAAATGTAGAACATTTCATGCAGGTATTAAATACCATCCCATTACCTGGTGCCTGAATCAATAGTTCCTTAGATAACCGTAGACCTGGAGTCAACAACTTCCTATGCGGCCTAAACACTTTAGGGAAAATCAGGCAACCTCTCATGAGGCAAAAGAATAGTTCATTAAACATGTGCAGAGCATTTCATCAAGGAAATTAGACGCTGCATTGCCCAGCAGTAAACATTTCATTAACCATGTGTGGAGAACTTCTGTGGAAAAGTAAATTTTGTCATGTTCTGTGTCCCTACGTGTCATCCATCATATGTTATGTGTGCATGATTAAATATGCATATGTACTCCCTATGTTTGATTAATGACGCAATTACAGTTGTGTCCACCTCTAGTATGTCAGTTTCCAGTCCTCGTGAATACTACGAATATCAGGCCTATGTAAAGCTACGTTGCCACGTTTCTCAGTGTGCACGTTATTTCATTATAAAGTCCCCGTTTCCAGGCCTCAACAGGGCCCGGACATCAGATTCAGCTCCTGTCTCCTGAACCCTCGCTGAGGAGCGATCCAGCCCCCACCTGTATCCTCGACCTTTCACTTGCTTCCTGCCTCGCAGTGCCCGGTGCAGCTTGGCTCTGCCTCTGAGTCTGCCAAGACTATGTTATGATTCCAGTTATCAGTTTAGTCCTCCTTCTCTGCATTCCTAAGCTACTGAACTGCATCAATAGTTTCCGTCATTGTCTAGCCTTCACGTCTCCATGTTAGAGAAATACTGTATTTAATGGTCATTTAATATTCTTCATCACGCACTACATGTAGAATAATGCATGGTCCAGTCTTAGAATCAAGTTAGCCTTTCCCCTCATGACTTCTAGTTTATATCAACATGTTCCCTAAACATCAGATACTAGATAGAGTTTAGGTACATGTCGCTCCGACCCTCCAGACTTTAGTCTCTGCTCCTAGCACAGAGTTCATAGCCCCCAGCTTCTCCTAGTAATACGTCATTGCCAGTTTGCGCGCACCATCAGGTTAGAGGTCCCGGCTCCTTAGGTAGCCCCCTCCATGGTTTCCGCCCCATTCATGACGTATTCTGTTACGTTTGCATCACATGTCTATGTATACGCCCTGTTACACCCAGTTACACCTCTTTTTCCCCCTTATCTTCCGCGACTGCTACGCGTCACACCTTCTGCTCCACCCACTGCTACGCCTACTGCAATGTAATGCTATGTGTTCACGTTATGTATATATGCTGATGTATTGTTATTAAAAGTCAGCGCGCTCATCCTAGATCGAGCCCCAGCAGCTGCTGGGCCCTGTCATCCTATTCCTATGCAGGTTGTCCTGTTCCTGTCCTTAGGCTGTATTAAACCTGCAAAACTCCTACTACCTCGAATCTTGACTCTTATTTATTGAGCTATCTGTTACGATATATGTCTAGTCAAAAATAGGGTATTATTTATTTATTTACCACATAATGGCGCCCGAATAGGGACTTGCCCTTTCCCCACGCGTCGGTGAAGCCACGCCGACCCCCTGACCCTCTGCAGTCGTGACGGAACTCTT
Organism: Lissotriton helveticus; assembly: GCF_964261635.1. Taxonomy (NCBI): domain Eukaryota; kingdom Metazoa; phylum Chordata; class Amphibia; order Caudata; family Salamandridae; genus Lissotriton; species Lissotriton helveticus. The sequence goes on from NC_136068.1 coordinate 481,763,949, forward strand.
CTGTGCACCGGCAGATATTTCTGCTTCACGTATCCCTCAGGCCCACGGAGGAGACGGAGGAGGCGGTCCAGCATCCAAACGAGACGGTGGAGGAACGCGGCGAGTCCCGACCAGAGCCCAAGCCAAGAGTCCAAGGTCCGAGGTATCCGGAGGCCCACCCGTAACTGAAGTCCGAAGTTCGTCGTCCGTCGTCGTAGCAGTCCAGTCCAGTCCGAAGCTTTCCGTTCTTGCTGCCCGGTGAGTACCATTACTGGGGTAGTATCTAGACAGGGTCAATTTAAATTGACTCTGGTCCGTGGGTTGGTGGTACACAGACTCACAAACGAAGTGTCCACTTCGGTGGATACGGGTCCTGACGTGTCTCTTTAAGAGACCGGTAAGTTTCGTACTGTTTCAGCAGTGCATCTAGTTTCTGTTCTAGTCAGTTCTGTTCTCGAGAAATTTCAAGTGTTCTGTTCTCAGTATTTTCAGGTGGTATTCTGTTCGAACTGTTATTTTAAAATGTTTTTCATGTATTTTAATGTTGTGGTATGAGTGCGACGTGATTTCGTGTTTTCATTGTGTATTGTATTTTGTCCAGATCATAGTCCAGTCATGCCGCTCTTCTCAAAATTACGTCAGTTAAAGACTAGAAAGGGTCTGCTGGAAGCAGCAGTTCCAGTTCCGCCTAGGGACAGTCCAGGTCATTTTATGTATCAGAAGCATGGCATAAGCGCCATATTGTATCTAGATTTATGGGTAGAGTATACCAAACAGTTAGAAGAAAAGTATAGATGGCCCGTATCGGGTACATGGGATGCCGAGTGCATCATGAGAGTAGAGGAAGCATTATGGAAAAAGAAAGCCAGACAATCACAGAAAGATGCCATCGAGCTATGGCGCAAAGAAGCTCATAAAAGAACTGAAAAAGAAATCAGAAAGTCAGAATTAAGTAGAGAATCCTTGGAACGAGCCCAAGGAAGGGAATTAATCGAGATAGGTGAACAAGTCAAAGCCGAACAATCAGACAGACAGAGGCATGCCCTTATTAGGGGTATGTATCCTCTTCTTGCCGAGGGCTTGCCAAAAGCGACCCCAGAGGCATCCAGTAATTTCCCGCCACCATTAGTTCCGACCAAGCTACGTCACAAACAGACCGCAGCTGATATTTTTATTTCGTCCTATCTGGACGACACAGTCCCTGAATATGCAAATCCTGTTCGCGCTCCGCCAGTCCCTGTAAATCAGGCACATCCTGCTCCTCCAGACTCCGGGACACCCCATGCAGTACCTGCTACGGTACCCCCGGTCCAGCCAGCATTTCAATTTCCCGCTCCGCCACGAAGAATATCAGTCGACGATTCTAGTTTAGGGGCCGCAGGAGGAGGTCTTCCTCAAACTCCGCCGCCATACAAGCGTTTATCAGCACTCGAATTACATGCTCAAGCATCACAGCGTACTCCTAAGAGTAATAAGTCTGTTGCAGAGATCAGGCAAACCCTTGGCGAATGTGTCTATGACCCAGTTCCAGGCGAGTTTAATATGGTTTTATATTCCGTACGCGTAAGGAGAGTGACCGAGTATCTAGTCACCCTGCCGAATATGAAAGAAGATCTAGACAGGATATATCGTTTCATCCGTACAGGGGATGACCCACAAAGTATTAGTGATGCCATGTCTCAAAGGAAAGCCGAGATTCAGCGCATGATATTAAAATTCTTAATTAACTGTCTAATAAGAGAACAGGATTACCCATCTAAAGACCCGGAAGAAATGAAAACTCTAACAAAGTGGAGTGATAATATAGCCGAAGGAAAGCACAGTACCATTGGTGCCATGGAAAGTATGTACAAGAAAATCCGTAGAGAGATAATAAAGATACACGAACAGCGTAAAGCAGCACAAGTAAGCGAGAAAGAAAGTACCTCTGATCCTGAAGAGGTAGAAGACGAGAATCCCGCCAGAATAGCGTATGTAGGAAAATCTAGATTTCCAGATCGCCATTTACGTCTAGAACACAAGCCAATTTCCCATCATTCAGCACCAGAACAAGGTTCCCTAGAACAAGTATTCCAAGCTACCGATCACATTCTGAAATCACGAATCGGTTATAGTGAGTTAAGTACCATGCATGAGCAGGAACTAGCCCGATCAGCAGTCCGATGGATTACTGATTCTACCACTTTTCCAGACGAAATAGTGGCACAAATGTTTCTGAAAATGCCCCCAACCGAGCAGCGACTGGTGGGTATGTATATGATTCAGCACCTCATTACTCTGTATGAGGGTCAACATTCTGATCCAGGCCCGTTACACGATATCCTGAATGAATTACTCCAGTATAAATGGAGAGGTCTAGGTACCGATTTAATTAGTGTTATTCTAGAACAGCGCCACAAATATAGAACGTTCTTGAACCCGCATTTTGTTCATGTCTCACCCCCAGAAAGTAAATCATTCTACATAGACAGACAGAATCCGTTACGAGAAGTCCACCCAGTTAAAGGAACGGGTGGCGAAATGCAGCGAGTGTTTGTTTACACTCCGATTACAAAGATGGAACTTCTCGAGATGAAGAAATTAATTCCCTGTCATGACAAAGATCCAGCAGGGTTCCATAGAGAATTAAAAGACATGCTCCGTATGGGAGAATACACTTACCCAGATATCATTAAAATGTTAAAGGTCCTGTTGCCCGCAGGGGTGTATGAAAAGCTAAAAGAAAAAGAATGGGAGGTGGGAGAGAAAAAGATCGATTGGGCAGTTCTAGAAGCTGAAGACAAGGCACGAGTACCAGGTACCGGTCTTGGAGATAAATGTAAAGAATTACCAGAATTATTAATTCAAGTTTTACCCAGATTATTGACAACTAGAAAAGAAGACTGGGATGCAATCTCAGCCTGTAAACAGAAACAAGATGAAGATATTAGTGATTTTTATTCTAGGTTTGAAAAATGCTTTAGCATCAATAGTGGCCTCAAGACAAGTAGTGAGTCATACCCTCACCTCTTTGTTACTAAATTAGTCGAGAATTCAAGTCCACAAATTAAAAATCGAGTTTTGAAAGTCGAAAGTACCTGGCAAGCTAATACTCCGTCCCAAATGCTCCAGATGCTCCAGTACCACCAGAATAGAATCAGGGAAGAGCAAGAACACGAGAGAAAACGTATGAAAGACACGAAAATGAAAGTGCTAGTTGCACAATCTGTTCCTCACGACAGTCAGAAGAGGGGTCCAAATCAAGCCAGTCATCCTGCAGCTCCCGTTAAAGGGAACTGCAATTATTGTAAACAGCCAGGTCATTTTATAAATGAGTGTGCAGTTCTGAAACACAACATAGCTACCGGTAAAACTAAAGAAAGACCACGTCCGCCTAGACAAGAACAAGTTTCACAGACTCCTCAGTCACAGAATGCACCACAGACAGTTACAGCACCGCAGCCTATTGCTGCAACACAGCATGTCACACAGCAGATGTACCAGTATGCACAGTCTGAGTATCCAGAGTATCAGCAGTATTCATGAAACAGCCTAGAGAGGGAGGTAGGCTTGCCTCTCATCGAGATACCTGTAGATCAAGAGGGTCCCTATGTTCACAGTCAAGTATTAGGGAAAGACAGAAAGTTTTTGATTGATACAGGGGCAAGTAGGACCACAATTAGTCATGCCGAAGTTCCAGGGGCTCCGCTCTCAGGCTCAAGAAATGTTTCCCTTGGATTTTCAGGAAAGCCTATCGTTAATGAGATTTCAAAGCCAGTTACTCTAGAAGTAGGTCCATTGTCCCGCACTACTGATCTGTTACTTACTAAGTCATGTCCAGAAAATCTATTAGGCATTAAAACACTGAAAGAGTTAGGTGCAGTTATATGTTGTTCCCCGGAGGGAATACGTCTGTTCCTACGTGACTTTAAGGGTCACTATGTATTACGAGATTTTGATCCCAGACTGTCTAATGTCCCGCAGCATTTATGGGCGCAAGGTCCAACTGATGTAGGTTACATGCAAATCACACCCCATCGTGTGACTCTCAAACCAGGTGTAGTGTTACCACGAATCAGGCAGTATAGATTGCCACCTGAGGCTGTAGCAGCCTTATCCAAAATTATTGACGAGCTCATGGCTCAAGGAGTAGTTGTAGAAACTGACTCCAACGTATGTAACTCTCCGATCATTCCAGTCATGAAACGTACTGATCCAAATGCACCTCCAGTATATCGATTAGTGATTGACTTACGAGAACTTAACAAATGTATTATTCCTCAGTACCCAGTTGTCCCAGATATCTCTTCCCTGTTAACTGCTATTGATTCCGAAGCCATGTTCTTCACTGTAATTGATCTTAAGAATGCATTTTTTAGTGTTCCCATTCATCCAGACAGCCAGTTTCTTTTCGGATTTTGTTTAAATGGAAGGAGCTATATGTTCACACGAGCTCCTCAAGGTTTCACAGAAAGTCCTAGTATTTACAGTCAAGCACTTAAGAAACAACTAGACAACATTCACATGCCAACTGACACTGCCCTGCTCCAGTATGTCGATGATCTACTGATCACAGCCCGTTCTGAACGTGATTGCGAGCGAGCATCCCTTACAGTTTTGTATTTCCTAGCCGAGATGGGGCACAAGGTGTCCCCTTCTAAGCTTCAATTCTGTGTCCAGCAAGTGGTCTACTTAGGACACTTGCTGTCCAAGAGGGGTAGGCAGTTGACACCTGACCGTATCCAGTTAATAGCGAGTCTTCCTCAGCCCAGAACCCAGAAGGAGGTACGTGCCTTTATTGGCCTTACTTCTTATTGCAGACAATGGATTCCTCAGTATGCATTTCTAGCCAAGCCACTGATACAGTTAACGACACAGGAGGCAGCCGTATCGACTGTCCTCCCTTGGACATCCGAACATACACTTAGTTTCAATGAGTTAAAGAAAGCTTTATGCCAAGCTCCAGTTCTAGCCACACCGAACTACAATAAGCCTTTTACACTTTTCGTCACAGAACGTGAAGGTACAGCATTATCTGTTCTCACACAAGATCAAGCAGGACAATACAAGCCATGTGCTTATTTTTCTAGCACATTAGATCCAGTCGCCCAGGCTTTGCCTGCGTGCCTCAAGTCAGTTGCAGCCACAGCACTAGCTATCAGACAAAGTGATTCCATAGTTTTAGGACACTCCCTGACAGTACAAGTCCCACACTCCGTGGAAGTTCTTTTAAATCGAACACAAACTCAGCACTTGACAATTGCACGTTTAACAGGTTATGAATTGACACTGTTCCAGCCACACATAGAAATCAGACGCTGCAACGTCCTGAACCCTGCTACACTGTTACCATCAGTTAATTCAAATTCGGCCGCACACGACTGTGTGGAAGTAGTCAACATTACGACAAAACCAAGACAAGACCTGACAGACATTCCATTACCAGATCCCGACCTGACACTTTATGTGGATGGGTCATGTATGAGAACTAGTACAGGAGATTTAGTTGCCGCGTATGCAGTGACTACTGATACCGAAGTTATTGAGACACACCGCATTGACACCCTGTCCGCTCAAGCAGCAGAGCTAGTTGCTCTGACACAAGCCTGTATACACGCCAAGGAAAAGAAAGTTAATATTTACACAGATTCACGCTACGCATTTGGAGTCGTTCACGACTTTGGAGTGCTCTGGCAGGAGAGAGGTTTCATGACTTCTCATGGAACCAAAATTCAGCATGGTTTCCTTATTCAAGCTCTGTTAGATGCAATACATTTACCGACATCCATTGCTATCATGAAATGCAAAGCACATACGAAAGTTACTGACATTATTTCCCAAGGTAACGATCTAGCAGATCGCACAGCCAAGCTTACAGCACAGACTCCAGACACTCAAGTTAATCTAACACAGACACATACTCCAGATCTGACTACATGTATGACAGTTAAGGACCCCACCCAAGATGTCATAGATATCCAGTTACATGCTACTCCCGATGAAATCAAGAAATGGTCCGAACAAGGAGGGGTCCAGACAGATCAAGGATGGTTAACAAAGGGTAGAGCCACATGGTTTCTCCCCGACTCTATGGTTCAGGTCATCATTAATACCGCACATAGTCCAGCACATTTAGGAGAAAAAGCAATGTTAGACAGTATCCAGAACATTTGGTTCAACAAGCATTTACGAGCTGCAGCCAAGCAGAAAGTCCGTACCTGTATGATATGTTGTCAGTTTAATCCAGGTAAAAGTGTCCCGGTGGAACAAGGGGGATTCCAGCCTCCTGACCACCCTTTTGAGGTCCTCCAGATGGATTATATTCAGATGGAGCGATGTCGAGGTTTCAAGTATGTCCTTGTAGTTGTATGCGCTTTGTCCAGATGGACAGAAGCATATCCAGTCCCAGATTACACAGCCGCGACCACTGCCAAGCAGTTGGTTCGTGAATTCTTCCCTCGATATGGACTCCCTAGAGTCGTATATTCTGATAACGGTCAGCCATTCTCATCTGAGTTGATGAAGCACGTTTCCCTGTTGTTAGGGTACCAGTGGAAGTTTCATTGTGTACGCCATCCTGAAGCAGCCGGTCTAGTCGAGAGACATAATCAGACTCTGAAAATCCGAATTGCCAAAATATGTAAAGATAAAGGTGTGGACTGGCTAGTAGCCCTGCCAGTTGCTTTGTTTTATATGCGCATGGTCGCACATTCCAGATCAGGTCTGTCCCCGTATGAGGTCGTATTCGGCCGCCCCCCTAACATGTGGGGTACTCCTAGACCCCGAAGTATTACTGATGTTTCATGTAATATGCTGACAGATTACCTAGCTTCCTTGATGTCTGCCCTCAACTCATGTCGTTCACAGGTTGCCGCCGCATTCCCAGACAATACCGAGGTGGCACCGCATGAAATCGTTCCAGGATCCATGGTGATGGTCCGTAACTTTGACAGATCAAGTCCGCTGGAGCCTCGTTGGAAAGAGCCCCGTCAGGTCCTCCTCACCACCCGTACAGCCGTGAAGTTGGAAGGACGCCGCGGCTGGGTGCACCTTTCGCACGTCAAGAAATTCTATGGACTAAAACCGGTCTCTAAGAACATTTCCCAGGATATCAAGACTTGTCAAAACATTGTTCCTAAGGACTGTCCCGCAAATGACATTGACACAACCCCTCCCCTGTTAGAGAAAACTCCGCAGCAGGAGTATAAACAGAAACTACGGTCTAGTAAATTAAGTCAGCCAGTTTGATTGTATAAGTCCTCCCCTAGGTGAAACGGTTAGACTGTTTCTGACATGTATAAAATAGACCCCCATAGTGAGAGAGTCAGTCAAAACTCAATTCGATGTATCGTTTTTCTGAGTTTTATATTATTTCTCAGCATTTTGATTTCCTGCACCAGTTACGCATTTTTCCTGTGTTTTCCAGTTCCTCATGTAAATAAGCATTCTAATGCTACAGCAGAGCACACGTTTAGTGATCTGCCCCCTCATGAACTTTCTTACCGCCTCGCTATGCGAAATAACTCCTTTATCCGCATGTTACATTATTCACACCAGACCAACAATGCCACTAATTGTTGGGTGTGTGGTCGACTCCCCCCTTTCCAGACGTCGAAGGGAGTTCTGCCACTTTTTCCTTACCCTTTTTCCCATAATGGTTCGTGTGGAGCATGGTCCACGTTAACGTCATCCTCAACAGATATGTCTTTTCTTAACAGCACATGTTTCCCAGACAAGCAAGGTCTCCCCCACAGAACAGGTTTAAATCTAGAAAATGAAGTGTACAATTTAGGTAACTATTCGTCGAATTTTATGGTCCTGAATGTTCAGTCTGATACTACTCCAGACTTGCCTACTATTTTAGTATTACCAGTCAAAGGCGAATTATGTATCCGTAATTATGGTTCTGTACACGTAGGACATAGTGATTGTACTACTATTGTCAAGTATAGTGACAGTGGGAAATCTATTTTTAAAGCCTCACGTCATTCTTATTTTATTTGTGGTCAGACCGCATATGTTCGTCTGCCCCTCGATTGGGAGGGAACCTGTTACATTGCCTTCCTACTGCCACCTGTTTTTCTAGCCCCACCTGACTACCATAGGAATTCCTACCTAGTACATACTAGACACAAGAGAAATCTCCCGATTGTCGATTATACTGAAACTGCTGCAGAACAATTCATTGATATTGATAAAGGTGTTTTCCCATATTTAGGTACAGTTGTAAACAGTAAGCTAATTCGTAGATTAACAAGAACCCTTGAAGCTGTAGTAGATGAGACTGCCTCCGCTCTAGGTAACTTAACCGAAGAGCAATCCTTTATGAGAATTGTTGTGCTCCAGAATCGTCTCGTCCTTGACGTCATACTGGCCGATAGGGGCGGGGCCTGTAGAGTCATCGGATCTAGTTGCTGCATTTTCATTCCAAATAACGCGCCGTCTGTTTATTCAGCTATAACCAGACTTCATAAAATTGCCCATCTGTTACACCAAGATCCAGGCACCTGGACATGGTCCGGTTGGTTCTGGAATATAATTTCTGCATGGGGATGGAAAGTCCTGTCCTTTCTAGGTATTGCAGTAGTGATCATATTTAGCTGCTGCCTCTGTATACAATGTGGCCCTGCGATTTGCGGCATGTGTGCTACCTCTTGTATTCCTAGTCCCAAGCCCCGTTCTAAATCTCGTTCCAAGACAATTCGAGATGAACAAATGGTACTGTATGAAATGATAGATGGTATCATGAATATTGATGTTTCCTGATGGAAACGTAGTGACAAGGAGGGAATGTGGAAAAGTAAATTTTGTCATGTTCTGTGTCCCTACGTGTCATCCATCATATGTTATGTGTGCATGATTAAATATGCATATGTACTCCCTATGTTTGATTAATGACGCAATTACAGTTGTGTCCACCTCTAGTATGTCAGTTTCCAGTCCTCGTGAATACTACGAATATCAGGCCTATGTAAAGCTACGTTGCCACGTTTCTCAGTGTGCACGTTATTTCATTATAAAGTCCCCGTTTCCAGGCCTCAACAGGGCCCGGACATCAGATTCAGCTCCTGTCTCCTGAACCCTCGCTGAGGAGCGATCCAGCCCCCACCTGTATCCTCGACCTTTCACTTGCTTCCTGCCTCGCAGTGCCCGGTGCAGCTTGGCTCTGCCTCTGAGTCTGCCAAGACTATGTTATGATTCCAGTTATCAGTTTAGTCCTCCTTCTCTGCATTCCTAAGCTACTGAACTGCATCAATAGTTTCCGTCATTGTCTAGCCTTCACGTCTCCATGTTAGAGAAATACTGTATTTAATGGTCATTTAATATTCTTCATCACGCACTACATGTAGAATAATGCATGGTCCAGTCTTAGAATCAAGTTAGCCTTTCCCCTCATGACTTCTAGTTTATATCAACATGTTCCCTAAACATCAGATACTAGATAGAGTTTAGGTACATGTCGCTCCGACCCTCCAGACTTTAGTCTCTGCTCCTAGCACAGAGTTCATAGCCCCCAGCTTCTCCTAGTAATACGTCATTGCCAGTTTGCGCGCACCATCAGGTTAGAGGTCCCGGCTCCTTAGGTAGCCCCCTCCATGGTTTCTGCCCCATTCATGACGTATTCTGTTACGTTTGCATCACATGTCTATGTATACGCCCTGTTACACCCAGTTACACCTCTTTTTCCCCCTTATCTTCCGCGACTGCTACGCGTCACACCTTCTGCTCCACCCACTGCTACGCCTACTGCAATGTAATGCTATGTGTTCACGTTATGTATATATGCTGATGTATTGTTATTAAAAGTCAGCGCGCTCATCCTAGATCGAGCCCCAGCAGCTGCTGGGCCCTGTCATCCTATTCCTATGCAGGTTGTCCTGTTCCTGTCCTTAGGCTGTATTAAACCTGCAAAACTCCTACTACCTCGAATCTTGACTCTTATTTATTGAGCTATCTGTTACGATATATGTCTAGTCAAAAATAGGGTATTATTTATTTATTTACCACACTTCAGTAGGGCAATAATAAGGTAAAAGGAGCATAGATACACTATGCATTAATATCTTCCTTCCAGCATTTCATTAGAGGAACAACGTTGCATTAGGCAAAACCCAAACATTTCCTAAAAGGATTAAATAGGTCATTAGAAAGTAAAGCATGTCCTCAATCAGAGGGAACACCCCATAAGGTAAACATGACAATTTCATCATCAATGCAGCAACTCTTAATAATCATTTGCCTGCAGGAGTAAAGGTTGTGATTCTGTAATCACCACAGCATATCGCCATAACCCTGTCAGGAAAGAAAATAGCGTTTCCCTACACAGCAGTAAACATCCCAGTAGGTATTAACCAGTATGTCAGAAGGTAAATTGACACATTGCCTCCAACATGGGTAAAATATTTCATTAATAAACAACCCCTGCAGTATAGCACTTTTGCCTCTGGGCAACTGTTCCTTGGCTAGGATAAACATTTCATGAAGCCCGCCCCTGTAAAGAATACATCACAAGACATTCAATTATCCGCCCAGTCAGCAGGAGTAAAACATTTCCTTGTGTCACTGTAGGCATTCAGGAACGCTGCGTTAGGCAGGAGTACAGGGCATTCCTTCTGTAAAGCAACCCTTCCATTCAGGGGAAAACCATGCCCTTAGCCAGCACTAAACATGCCATTAGGTACTAATAAATGAGGCCTCCAGCAGAGGTGGAATATTTCCTTAAATCAACAACACCTGCAGTGAACATTTCAGTATGTCAGGGAACAGCAGGCACAAACATTCCATTTACCATCAATAACCATTTCACAATGCCGCAGTGCTCATTTCATTAGGAGAATAAGCACTAGGTTACTCAGTGCTAAACATTTCCTGGGTTAGGGCTTAGGGAACATCCTAGAATGCAAGTATGACTAACCATTTAATAAGCCCAGAATAAACCTTCTCCTTAAGCAGGGATCACCTCCACTTAAATCTATATAAACTTTGGGCCTAAGGACCTACTTCACTCCAGCCCAACTGTCTCTAATGGGCTTAGTCCATGTTCTGGCCCAGCTCAGGATGCCTTCCACAACAATTGGGGGCCAACGGGGCCCAAAAACAGTTTCCCCATGGGTGGGGGGCGGTCTCAGGCCTATCACCCGCCCACCCGGGGTAGTACCTCAATCTTCGGCTCCACGAGGAGCCCTTGCGTAGGCTTCTGGTGGAGTTTGAGGGCTCCGGCCCTTCTCGAGGCCTCACGCAGTCAGGGGAATCTCTTTCAGCCTCCCTGGGGCTCACACGCTGCCCCGGTCTTCCGGGGCCTCTACTGGCAGGTCGGGGGTTCGGACTCTCTCACAGAGCCCTCCCCAACGTTGACAAGCTGTTCCCGGGCCTTCCACCGTCTCCACTGCCCGGGAACCAATCAGGAGGCGTCTCAGGAGGGGCTCGGCCGCGCGGCCAATCACAGCGCGGCTGGGGCGTAGCCCAGTAACGCGCCCCCGTCACGTGATGCGGGATGCCGGCTTCAGGCCTCGTCAGGCCTAGGGCGGCCTGACAGGAATTTGCGGACTCCGGCGGCCCTCTCCTGGTACCGGGGTCCGCCGCAATGATGTCCCCAGAGGGGGAACCTCCTAAACCCGGACGCCTGGCCGTGACAGTGTCGAGGGCTGCAGCAGGACTTCGTGACAGCGCGAGGCAGCGCCAGATATCTCCTAGGCCAGGGAGTGACTCGGCCTCCCACTCAGGGCTCTCCGAGGACCCGGGCTGCAGCGGTGAGTGGGGGGGTGAGTTGCCACACGGTCCCAGCGCAGAGGGGTCCACAGCGCTCGAAGGAGAAGCAGCGCTTCACGGCACAGCAGAGTCTCAATTGAAAGCGCTTGGCAGAGTTAGCGCTTGGGGCACATGTATAGCGCTTTAGAGCGATAGCGCTTAGGGGCAATTTCAACCGCGCTTGGGAGGCCTCGCAGTTCTGACAGTCTGGGACTAGCGCTTCCACAGGCAGTTACCGCGCTGGAGCCTCAGACAATTCAGACAGGTTAGCAGTTTAGGGCTAGCGCTAAGCAGAGATAGCATTCAGCATTCCCTTCAGTAGACACTTTCCTCAGGACAGGCCACACAACAGTGGCAGGATAGCAAAGGGGGTCCAGGACAGGAAGAAGGGGGGCACAGGTGCAGCACAGTCCAGTACCTGGTTGATTCCCCAGCAGTCCTGTGGTAATTTGAAGGTCTTTTTCTTGGCGCTTGATGGTTTCTACGCCCTTGTAAATATCAGTTCCTTGTTACTTGAAGGGGGGTTGAGTTGGGGACTGCAGGCAGGCTTCCTCTGCAGGTCACTGTAGATGGACCCTGGGGTTCCCTACCACTGGGCCAGATCAGGGGGCTAGATTTGGACACCTCACCCAGCTTAAGAGGCAGCACCTAGATCATGTCACTCCCAGTAGCATAGGTTCCTAACTAGGCCCGCCCGCCTAAAACTCCTGCATGGGTTCCCCAGGTCAGTGATGCCCCAACTGACTGGAAAGTTTCCCCCCCCTTACTTATATAGGCCTAGGTCAGGTGACCACCCTCTAAGGCGGCAAAACTAAGCTCCGCCCTTATTCTAGAAGGTGCCAGGAGCTTTCCTACTCTAACTGTGGGCAGGCAAGGCAGGCTGGAATGGCAACATTGTTTGGGGTCCCTGCCAGCTCCTGGCAACTAGAATGCGCCTTAACAAGATCACACTGCAGTAACAGGGGTCAGTGGCAGCCATGTTGAGGGAAGAGGGCACCCATACCTTACATTGGTTTTAACAATACACAGAGCATTACAACCTCGCAGGGCCTATACAAATACATTATAAAGGGGGACATCATGAAATAAGGGAAGCAAAAAGCAAAAAATTTCAGTGAAAAGGGCCAAGTCCAACACATAGTCTATAAATAGCAGTACAAAATTGGTTATGGAAGTTAACATCTTGGATTAGTAATGTCCTTACATGGCTGAGGTAGGTCATATTGAGGCACTGTCATCGTCTTCGAGGTTTGGGGGGTCACAAATATTGCCACGAAACTGATTCCAAGCCCCCCATATTTTCTCCCACTTCTTAGGGCACCCTCGATGAATGAATACTGACTTTTCTGCCACCATTATTTCATCATACCTAGCATTACCCAATCTTGTTGTCTATGGTTTAAGTCGTTTGGCTCCCAGACATTTAGTAAACAGCGCCGGGGTTCTGGCGTTAGGGAAATATTAGTAGATTGAGATATCGTGCGCATGACTGCTGTCCAGTACCTCGCTATGTGTACACAGTCCCATATGGTATGGTAAAATGACCCCTCATCTCCGCAGCCACGCAGGCAAAATTTGTGGGGGGCAGACCCAATTGTGAATAAAGTCGTTCTTGTGTAATATGTGCGGCGTAATATTTTGAGTTGAACCAGTTTCAACCTAGAGGATATCGCTGTTTCCCTGGGAGGCGAGAGGGCCTCCTGCCATTCAGAGTCATCAAAGTCGCTCACCTCTGTGGACCATTTCTGTCGCAGCGAGGACGTCGCGTCAGGGAGGTTGTTTATCAATTTCCGATAGGTCAGTGAAGTGGCCCTATCTGGCATGTGTTCTGTTAGAAGCCTGTCTTCTAAAGGGGAGGACTCCTGTAGAGCAGTGCCAGGAGGAATGACAGATTGAAGAGCATGCTTGATTTGGAGGTATCTAAACTGTTCCTTTAGCGCCATATCATACTGTGTTTGAAGGTGGGAGAAATCTACCACCTTTCCCTTGTTCCAGAGGTCACCCACTACTGAGATGCCAATGGCATCCCAGTCCTGGAATCCTTTACTATTGCGGAGGAGGCCTAATTTGTAGGAATCCCACAGCGGAGTCATCAGCGTAATCGTCCCAGTGGATCTTAGACGTCGATTCGCTTTATACCAAAGATGCACCATGTGTTGTGTGGGTCCGATTAGGTCCGTGGGCATAAGACGGCAGTAGAGATTGCCAGGTAGGCCTCGGCTCTCCAAGTTTCGTCTGTCGGCGAGGTATGCCGGCTCGGTCTACGGAGCGTGCAACCATTAGTTTATCTGCTTAAGATGGGCTGCCCAGTAATAGAATTCTACGTTCGGAAGCGCTATACCTCCATCGTACCAACCCCTTATCAACTTATCTTGTGCAATACGTGGTGGCTTCCCATCCCACAAAAGGGTGGTAGCGGTTGCAGCTACAGCTCGAAAATAAGAGTCAGGGACCAGGAACGGTGTATTTTCAAGGACGTATAAAAACCGTGGGAGCGCCATCATTTTGTACAATGCCGCCTTACCCAAGAGAGTGAGAGGAAGTGTTCGCCAGATCTTAACGTCTCTTCTAAACCGCTCTAGGTGAGGATTAAGATTCAGGTCAAAAAATTCGGTAGGGTCAGACGTGATGTAAATACCGAGGTATTTGAACGCTGTCACTGTAGGATGCAAGGGGCAACTCGAGGGCAAGACGGGGGGGGGACTGGTCAGTACATGAAGGACGGACTTAGACCAATTAATATTGTAACCTGATACCCTGCCAAATTTTTCACATACGTTCAGGAGCTCTAGGATGGATTTCTTGGGGGAGGTGAGGTATAGCAAAATGTCATCAGCATATAGGGAAATTCGGTCCTCCCACGAGCTGGTCCAGGAGAGTCACCTGATAGAGGGTTCCCATCTAATCCATATTGCGAGTGGCTCAAGGATCAGCGCGAAGAGCAGCGGGGATAAAGGGCATCCCTGTCTTGTGCCGCGCCCAAGCGGGAAATCTCGAGAGGTGCGTCCATTGGCTGAGACATGGGCCAGAGGCTTGTTGTACAGGAGGCGGATCCATGCACAATATTTCGGGCCAAAGCCCATATGTCGGAGGACCGCAAAGAGGTAAGGCCACTCTACAGTGTCAAACGCCATGGTGGCGTCTAGGGAGAGTATAACGGAAGGCTCCCGGATGTATGACTTGTGGGCCAGAACTGCGTGGAGTCTGCGCAAGTTGAGGGCAGTGCTGCGGTGTGGCATAAATCCAGACTGATCAGGATGTACTATGGAGGCAAGATGGGGGGTAAGGCGCAATGCTAACAGCTTGGCTAGAATCTTAGGTTCTGCGTTGATCAGAGAAATTGGGCGGTAGGACGCACAATCTCTCTCTGGTCTGCCGGGCTTGTGTATCGCGACTATAGTGGCGAGGCGCTGATCTCTCGGCAACTCTCCCACCTCAAGGCTAGTAAGAAACATCTCAAGTAAAAAGGGTGCAGTCGTCTGTGCTGTCCGCTTGTATAGTTCAACTGGGAGGCCATTAGGCCCAATCGCCTTACCTGATGCTAGAGAAAAGGTTGCAGTTTCCAGTTCTTCTAAGGTGATGTCTGCCTCCAACAGGAGTGCCGCTTCAGGGGAGAGTTGAGGGATTGTCAGGTCTTTTATAAAGTCATACGCCTCTTCTGACGTATAGGTCGCCCGGGGAGCATATAGTTGTGAGTAATGATCGGCTAAAACGTCCACTATTTCGTCCGGCTTACTGACCACGGAGCCTGTAGGGGACAACAGCTGTGCAATGACCCTATTTCCTCTTTCTTTCCTGTCCAGCCAGGCTAGCATCTTCCCAACCTTGTCACCTAGTTCGTACACCCTATGTCTAGTTGCTAGAAGGCCTTGAATTGCACTCTCCCGCTGGTATGCCACATACACGGTTTGCTTAAGCTCAACCTCAAGTGAGGCGTTAAGTGAAGGGCGCATAGCCTGTTCAGTCAGTGCAGTGTTGAGCTCCTCCTCCAGATTATCTAATTCAGCCCGTTGTGATCGTTTGTGACCTGTAATGGAGGCCAGTGCTTGTCCACGCAGGACCACCTTATAGGCCTCCCATAGCGTGCAAGGGGAGTCCACAGATCCAGCGTTTTCTTGGAAGAAGTGACCAGTGGTGGCTGTGAGGTGTTTCATGATAGGGGCAACATGTAGGAACCCAGCATGAAGCGGAAACACACGCCTCCTAGAGGTCTGGTGATGTGTGTATTTCAGCAGTAGAGGGGAATGATCAGATATGCCCCTAGCACGGATTATCACTTCCTCTATTCCAGACAGGCCGTCTGCGGAAATCAGGAAGTGGTCAATGCGAGTCTGACAGTCGTGGGCTGCAGAGTAATAGGTGTACTGCCGCTCGTTAGGGTGTGTGTGTCTCCAACCATCTGTGAGCCCCAAAGCGTCCAGGAGATCAAGGAGGCGTCGCCTGCCCTGCACCCCCGGTCTAGTGGGAGATCTGTCTCGAGAACCGTCAACTATATCATTGAAGTCGCCCCCTATTAGCAATGTTGCAGTGGGCAGTGATAGTGGAAAGTTAGTCAGGGCTGAGTGTGCTTGTGCGTGGAGGGCCGGTGGTATATACACAGAGACCAAATTGAACAGTTGACCCTCCCATTGACATGTAAGCGCAGCAAATCGACCCTGGTCATCAACTCGTGTTTGCTGTACCACCAGAGGGAACTTCCTCCTGATGAGTATTCCCGTACCCCTAGAACCTGAAGAGAATTCTGCGTGAGCGATCATCTGATACCCCATCTATCCATGGCCTTGACAGTCGAGCCCGTTAGATGCGTTTCCTGCAGTAGGACCACCGCGGGGCCACAGCGTTTTAGATATTGTAAAACCAGACCTCTTTTCACCTTATCTCCAAGACCACGGACATTCCAAGATAATATCGGTAGGGCTGTTTGGGGAGCTCCGGGCTCCTGCGAATTACAATCAGCCATAAGTCAGGGTAACAACCAGCCACATTTCAAAGATATCTTTGTCCCATTCAGATCCCGCATCAAAAGGGAATAGTACCCCAATAGCATTGATTACTGCCAAGACAAGAGCGTCATAGGTACATTGGTTAAATATATCACTGGCAAACTGTACCTGTCTTCTAGTCGCATACACAGTATATACATTCCATAACATCCTGCCAAGACGTACATAAACAAGAAACCAAGAACTACTCTGCTCAGCTGCATCGCAAAGTTTTCTCCATCAGCAATGTTAAAAAAAGGAGCAAGGAAAACAACAAAACCCCAACCCTGGTTCCCACCCTCCCTCCCTGCCATCCTGCTTAGCGGACCTGTGAGGTGTTGCAAGCATCTAGAGCAACGCCTGGCCTACAAAGCTAAAATCACATACCACATTGTTGTCTCACAAAGATTGTAATCAACAAAACAGAATAAGAAAACTGCATATAGAATGGAACCAACAGTGCTGAACGCATCAGTTATCTTCCCATCCCCAATCCCACCCACCCTCCCTGCCTCCCTGCTTAGCGAACCTAGAACTGCCCGCCACTCCAACTTAGCAGAGTGCTTCCTCCCTCCCATAGCTGCAATACTTGCGTGTCAGGGGGAGAGTCCTGCAAGGCAGCAGCCTTTTGGAGTCCCGCAGGTCAACCCCAGTCCAGAACTACAAGTCCGCCCACACGTAGGCGTCCGAAGATTCCATATTAAGAAGTACAAATGAGTGTCTGCTGCATGGCCAATCCTACTCCTCCCCAGGGGTCCGTCCATGATGGGGCGCAGTGCTGCTGGCGCCCAGGTCATCCGTTGTATCTTCTCCCTCTCGACGGCAGTGTGATCTCGGCAGGAGATTTTTTTAATTCATCTTTCAGGGTGTACGCGCACATTGTAAGTTCAAAGCAGACATCACAAGACAGGATCTAAGATGAAAATCATGGTAAGCGCACTAGAAAGCTGTTTAAAAAAAGGTCAGGAGAGAAAAATTCAAATGAAGGTAAGAATATGAAGTATGGAAAATATGTTAAGTACTATAGACAGTGAAGCAGATACAAGGTATAGCATATAAAGCAGAGGCTGGTTTTGCATACATTGTCCTGTATTCTACTTGTCCCTTTTGGGCCATGCAATGCTGCAACAAATTATGGCAGCAATCTCATTATATACAATTTTTGTTATAGCATCTCTGATTATGCCAGGGCTCATACCATAGTAGGGTTTGAATACTAGCAATTCCCTTATGTTGCCATGTTTCTGCAGGTCTACATACTGGGGCTGAAGTAAGTGACTTGCATGTTTAAGGGTTTTCACCAATTCTTCTAAAATATTCTCATAATGAGAGGGGTTGGAAATGTACTCTTGACAGTGGCAGATGTAAAACTTCTTCCAGGGTTAGGAAAAAGTGGTTGGAGGAAAAGTGGGCTTCTAATTAGGCCTGGCGTTAGCCATGACCTTTTGTGTATATTAAAATTATGCCTGTCACTCTCTCTCTATCATCTGGCATCACTGTGAGTTACTGTATTCTGCTCTTTCACAAGGAGCATATTGACCCACAAAGTAGTTGTGTACAGTGCACAGAATTCCTGTGGCAATGTGTAATTTTTGAGAGCAAAAACGATTTTTGCTTCTGCCAATGCTTGTTAGAATGGTGAGGGCCCAGCAGCTCAAACATTGAAATGGTTTTACAAAAACCATGCCTAGAAGAAGGCATGCATTGAAAAAAGAAAAATCAAAAGACTGACCTCCAATTTCAGACCTACTGGCTTTGGCAATGCTTGTTTATTTTTGTTTTCTATAAATGTATTTAAACTAAGTTGAACTGATTTTCCAATATAAATATTTTGGGAAATACTAGCATATATCCTCATGTTACTAGGAGCATTATACATAGCCTCACTGGAATCACCTTCAGTAGAATAAGAAGCTTTTGGCAGCAGCTGTTAAACCAGGGGGTGTCAAAGAGGGCAATGCAGTGCCTGGGGTCAAGCTTTAATAAGATTTGTGAAGGGAGGGGTGTTTAGGAGCACGGACGGAGCAAGATAGTGTGGAGGAGTATATGGGATTGATTCACTTATTTGGCTGATGCAAACATATAGATATAGATATATTTTCCCCCACAATATCCCTCTTTTTTGATAGCAATATCAAATACCATTGTAAGAAAAATATGGGTGTATACATATGATAGAAATATCTAAAAAGTACTCATCTTTGTCTAGAATAACAGTGTTTAAATAACATGCATATATTGGCGTAGACCCATCCAAGGGGTATTCATTTTTCAACATAGATAAAATGATATACTAATACTCAATGCTTTTATATTATATATCTATAGCAATTAATTGAAATGTTTCTTTGTGTGCTTTTTCTACATCCTGTTGTATTTGGAGATATTTGTAGTCTAGCTCCTGCTCTGTAGGAGATAGAATTCTAACTGTGGAGATTGAGTGGGTGCTTTTGCTGCACCATTGCTGTGCCATGGAAAAAGGCAATAAATACAAAAAAAGTAGGCCTCACGGAGAAAAACAAATTTGTGGGTTTCTACAAAACTAGGACATAACAAATATTAAAAATTCGACATTGATGTGGAGTAGATTTGACTATCCTTAGATACATGATATTAAATATTAAAAGGCATTCACATTAATTGGTGGCTGCTCAGAGGATGAGCTGCTGTAAAATAAAAAAAACTGCTAGCAATAGATTTAGACTGGTTTGGAATATTTAGAAAATGTAGTATGGCCTAAGGGCTGCAGTGTCAAATACAAAGGCTTTCAAAAGTAATGCAAAGAGTAGCTCTAGAGACCTGAATTACATTACAGGCCTTTATGCAATATTTTGCTTTTATGCACAAGAATACTAGGAGAAAATTATGGCATTCTGAAAACTGAAATATTTTGAGCCAATTTTTAGATGCAAGAACGCACAGTGCACAAGAAATGAATAAATGATAAGGAATGAAAGTGCACCATGCCTTTCAATTATAAACACACATGCACGAAGCAGGAAAGATTTTCAGTCATGCTTCTCAAGAGATACTTTCAAATGTGATGGTACCTTTTAAAATATCACCACGGAGGCACGGACCCTCAGTCTTGCTTCTCGAGAAGTTCTTCAAACAAATAACCCACATGGGGAAAGCCTTGGGACAGCCGACTGCTAATGGGTTAAAAGGTTGAGTTCCACATTTAGAAGCCTACCAGGGCTCACAGCAAGGGTTGCCTTTGACATTTTGACCTCTGAAACTTTTTGAAAGACGAGATGGCAGCGTAGGGAGAGGAGGAGAAGTTTGCTTACTTTTTATTCATGTTTAAATCACTTAAATATGTTATGTACTTCCTCAGAGTTTGTTTATGCCCAATTGCTACAAATAGGGGTTGATAGTGTTGACAGAAGTGAAACCTGTTTCAGGTTTCCTACTGTCAAAATGGGGGAAAGAGGCTACCTCCTCTACAAATTAAGGGTAAGAAAAAATATGGTTGCTCTCTCTTTTTCGAGCCTGTCTAAACTGTCTATGAAATAGCCATGAGACATTTAATTGGCTATTCAGTAATATTGTTTTAAAAAGTGTAAGCATTAATAGCTAGTCTGTGTAAATAAGCTGACCGTGCTTATTAGAGCTGATGTTGCATAGTTTAGATCATGAAAAGTAGAACGCAGGGAAGATGCCCATGTGTTCCTTAGCAAACATTTTTAAGAAACATTTTTTTTGATTTCGAAGTGTCTGCAGTCCTGTACAAGTAATGTAAAGTCTGTCCACGCAGGGAGTTTTTGAGCATTTTTTATCTGAAGTTAGCTACTGTGTGTGTGTGTGTGTGTGCAGGGCTGTGTTTGATTGAATGGGGAACATAGTCCAGATTTGCACTACATGTAATTTACAAATAAGATCATAGCATTTTTTTAATTTTTCATTTATGAGAATGTTAAAATAAAGTTGGCTCTGATGATGTCTGAGGCTATCATGTGCCTAGGAAAATTAGGGTCAAAATTAATTCTCAATTCATGGTAATAATATTAGGAATATCACATTAGCCTTCCTGGAACTATATTGGACACCACAGATCTGTTTAGGATATCACTGTTTCCTTGAGAACTAATACCTTTGTAGGAGATATGTAGTGTGGGTTCATTCCACTGAATAGCATTATCAGGGGGTGCAGCGTAGATACCAGAGAGTAGATAAGAGTATGGTATCAGTTTTATTGTTGCAAAGTGTTACAGGATGGAGATATCAGACAAGCCCAAGGAGAATCTCATGTTTCCACTAAAGTGGAAGATGTTTCCACTAATGTGGGAGATTCCACTAATGTGGGAGATCAAGGGAAAAAAGGGAAACATTTCACAACTTTAAATAAATATAATTTTGCCAGGGTATGTATGTATATGTGTATGTGTGTGTGTATATAGTTTCTATGTTAGGTAACTCCACTACAAAATGGCCCCCAAGGAACCTATGCTCAACACATTTTGAAACTGATTTCAGTCCCTCTTTTATGTTGTTGTTTTTCAATTTTGAAATGGGCGCGCTTTTTCTAAATTGTATGGTATTTAAGTATGTTCTAGCCCATTTTCCTGTTAACAGTGAACAAGGGAGTTTACGCCCGAAACGCGTCTGTCCGACGATTGCTTTTCACCCCTGCACCTTATGATTTGAATAATAAAATCATACATCGAAGACTGGCTTGGTGACGCATATTTTGTTGTCTGCGTTCTGGTGAGCGTGCATGATCTTAAATGCACAGTGACCGGTTGGAGTTATATTCAACACAGGACGAGGTCGGTTCCTGTTTCACGCAGACCCCTTTCTCTTGAGTTGGCTGACGATCTTAAACGGACCATCAAGGATTGTATTGCTGTGAAGCAAATTGCGTCAGCCCCCTGCCTACGAGGTTATACACGGACAGAGTTCCGGTGATCGGATTTTGTTGCTGCTGAATTCACCGTCGGAGGACGGAGGCACCCAGCGAGCCACATTGGTTACCGGATATTGGCGCATGTGTATCCCGAGGCAGGTCGGAAAGGTGTCTTTTTGAGCCAGCGGTAAGGAGAGACGCTCGTTATTTGTTTCCCTTAATCGAACTGTGCATATCTTCTAAGGGGTCACAATGTCGGAGGAACGGGATCGGGAGGAAGCGTTCGATCAACGTGTTTATGCATTTGCCAACAGTACGTCAAAGTGATAATGGCAACAAAAACAAAAACGCTCCAGTAGATAAAGACAGCGATGTGAAAAAACTACTTAAGGAATTGGAAAAACACATGCGAAGTGAACTCACCAAGTGGTGGGAAATCCGCTCTTTGGAAAAATACCGTGAAGTTAACAGGGTCCCTAGAGGCTTGCGAATAATGTTAGTTCCGTGTTTTGAAAATCCGAACCCCCTACTACTTAAAGACTGGGCAGAAAGCAACCTCGAAGCATCCATGAGATTACTATGCCTCTTGGTCAAATATGCCAAAATTGACCGTGAGAAAGACCTTATAGAAATAGCTCGTATCAATGAAGAATTAAGTAAAGAGCTTTTCACAACAGACAAAGATTTGATCATGAAAACAAGAAAAGACATTAAAGAACGTCTTAGTAAACATGAAAATACAATCAAAATGAGGAAAGTCTATAAATTTGCCCGGGACGAGCAGGATTACAAAATGGGGCAAATTTACACTTTTGCGAGAAAATATGATCATTTACACAAACAACGGATATCTGGAGGCAATTTACCTAAACAAACACAGATGCAACCACAAGCCCAGGCTGCAACAGGAGGCCTAGGTGATTCCATTGCTTCAAGCTCCAATGAGAGCCTGGTGCCGAGTAGTGAAGAATCAAGTGGTGGGGGCCCAGGTGCAGAGGAAGGGGATATGGGCCAACTGTCACTGAGAGAGGAATTAGAATTTATGCGTCTACAAAGGAAGAGCACTTTACGCTCCAGAAATGTACAAACAAATTACGCAGGAATGCAAGGCGGCGACAACGCAGGAAATGCGCCAAGAGGAAGAGGGCGGCAACAGAGAAAGAAAAATTGGGTGAACAAAAAATAGGCACCGACAACACTGTTGTTAACCTCACTGACATTGAACTTGAACAGGCTGAAGTACAATTACTTAGCTTGGGACTTTCTTATTGCCCTGAAAGTAATTTCAATTACGAAAATACCAGGGTTGATGTTTTCAAGTTTATCAGGAAGCTAAAATTGCGTAAGTATTATGCCATCAAGGGCGGCTTAGCCAACAAAACTACTAACATAACCCACGTACCTAAGAAAAGTGGGCTTCAGGCCAAAGACATACCATTAATGAAAACTTTAAATTTATTACGCAATACGAATACATCTAGTCAAAATACCCAAGATATTGCCAATGAGGAAGATATCGATATATGTCAAACAACAACAAGTGCCTTTAGAGCCCCCTCCAAATTTATACCACAAATGCCTAAGGACGCCATTGACACATATGCTGAAATTTTGTCGGATGGCCTAAAGAAACTACACGTTCAGGTCAGAAAACAACAAAACCTTATCAATGTCAATATGCGGCCTTACAACACCTTGATGCAGAAATTAAAAACTAATGAAGCAATAATCACCAACCAATCGGATAAGGGAGGGAATGTTGTGCTATGGGGTAAAAAACAGTACATGGATGAAGCGTTTAGACATTTGAATGACACGACCTAAAAACTGCGAAATCCATTCAACTATCTTATCAAAAAGAACTCAATGGGTGGAAACGTGAAGGCCTTTTGACTAAGGACGAATTGAAATTCCTACATAATGATCATCCTGTGCTACCTAACATATATTTCATCCCCAAAATTCATAAGGATACCATTCCCATACCTGGCAGACCCATAGTGTCTGCAATTAACAGTCTATTTGAAAATACTTCTAAATACATTGACTATCATTTACAGGACTTTGTCACCGCCCTTCCGGCTTATATCAAAGATACTACTGAATTTTTGCAGGAAATCAATCAATGTGTATGGTCAGCTGATTTTCTACTTATGACAATGGACATTGCTAGTTTGTATACTAGTATTTCTCATGTAGACGGCCTCAGAGCTATTAAGTTCTATTTAGACAAAAGACCAATAGAGCTTTACAATCACAATGCCATGCTTGTCAACATGTTAGAACGTTGTCTTAACAACAATGTCTTTCTGTTTAATAACAAAGTGTACCGACAACTGAGAGGTGTGGCCATGGGGGCATGTTTCTCCCCCAGCTATGCAGGATTGCATATGGGCTGGTGGGAGGAACATGTCCTCAGGGTACAACACGCGGAAGCTTGGAAGACCAATATTGTAAAATATGTGAGGTACATAGATGATATTTTTATCATCTGGAGAGGCAATCTGACCGATGCACGACACTTTGTGGATGCTATCAACACTAATGAATTTAATCTTACATTTAGTGCTGAAATGAGTCACAAAAAGATCAGTTTTTTGGATGTGCAAATAGAAGTGATTAACAACACACTTACCACAAGCCTGTTCAGGAAAAAAACGGCAGGCAATTCTATCCTGCATGCACGTAGCTTTCACCCTGAGCATACTATCAGAGCAATCCCTTATGGGGAATTTCTTAGAATTCATAGAACATGCAGCTCAGTGGAACTTAGAGATCACCATCAAATGGAAGCAACACTACGATTACAGGCCAGGGGGTACAATCTTAGCGCACTCCACAAAGCAAGATTGAGAGCAAATAAAGTAGATCGTAATAGTCTACTAATGGCACCCATCCCTGATTCCTCATTAGAAAAATCCAATGATAATGATAGTGCCGTAAGATTGATTACCAACTACAGCCGTCAAGCACGCCAAATCTCCAATCTAGTGAGAGGCCAATGGCCTATCATCCTCACTGATCCAGTTCTCAAAGATATCTTGCCCAGTAAACCCACTGTGACATATCGAAGGGCGTACAGTATGCGCAATGAACTTGTTTCAAGTTCGCCTGAATTACCCAAGAATGTTGAATGGTTATAACCTAGAAAAGGGTTTTTTCGTTGTATTTCATGCCGTGCTTGTAAATTTGGCGTGAACACCAAAACATATCTCACTCCTTTTGATTCCAAACCAGTTACTATCAAAGCCCATTACACATGTAAAACTGAGCTGGCAGTTTACGTTCTCACGCGTACGTGTAATTTGCGTTACGTGGGTAGCACGAAACTTCCTGTGTACCAACGTATTCTCCAACATCTTAGGGCCATAGTAAACTGTGACCAAAGCTACCCAGTAGCACGACATTTTGACCTAATTCACAAAAGGAATTTGTCTCATCTTAACTATTTTGTGATTGATGCCGTGAAAACCAGTAAGAAAGGGGGTGATTATGAAAAAAGACTTAGACAACTAGAATCTTTATACATTGTACGTTTGAACAGTAAGACCCCGGGGGGTTTGAATATGGGAGAAGATTTGAGTAACTTTTTGTAATTGGGTAATATTCTGCACTATCTTCAACCGCTTATACATTCTGTGCTCCTTAGTAAGTTAGTTCATTTTAGCATGCTATCTACTGTAATAATAAGATTAGCCTTTCACCTTTCAGATGTTTTCCATTTCACTTTGTCTGATACTGTAGCAAATTAGGATGTGAAGTAACATCTTAAGATCATGTTTTTAAAGCATTGTTTGCTTTCTGAGGCACATTTAGTTTTTTCATTATTAGGCATTCACTTTTTGATCACTTCCTCACCATTAATTTATTAATTAATGTATTTCATTTATTTTATATCATGTATATACTGGGCTATTGTATAACATATTTGTATGCAGCGTTCATCATTTCTAAACTTACAGTGATTTAATTGTCATGCATGTTCCACTATGGGGCGACCTCCTAAGGGTTTTTTTTTTGGATATATGTTACCATTTATGAATTGTGGATAAATTAATTATACGATCATTAGGATTGCTATACTGTATTTGTACAGATATATTTTTCTATTAGGCAATATTTGTCAATAATCTTGATTGTGTTTTTTGGAATATCAATATTCCATGATATATTGATTTAAAACTGGTTATCTATCACATATCAGTTTTGTATATATATCCACTTTTAGGTATTTGAACTGTTAGTTTCTATGTTAGGTAACTCCACTACAAAATGGCCCCCATAGAACCTATGCTCAACACATTTTGAAACTGATTTCAGTCCCTCTTTTATGTTGTTGTTTTTAAATTTTGAAATGGGCGCGCTTTTTCTAAATTGTATGGTATTTAAGTATGTTCTAGCCCATTTTCCTGTTAACAGTGAGCAAGGGCGTTTACGCCCGAAACGCGTCTGTCCGACGATTGCTTTTCACCCCTGCACCTTATGATTTGAATAATCAAATCATACATCGAAGACTGGCTTGGTGACGCATATTTTGTTGTCTGCGTTCTGGTGAGCGTGCATGATCTTAAATGCACAGTGACCGGTTGGAGTTATATATATATATATATATATATATATATATATATATATATATATATATATATATATGGTTCAAATTGCAGAAATGGTGGATCCCATCAACATTACTCCAAGCCATAATCGCGCTACATTCCAACACATGGATCCGTATAAAGCTAGGGGATGGATCACACATTTCAAGAAAAATACAAACAACCCGTGGAGTGAAACAGGGGTGCGTGCTGGCGCCCCTACTTTTTAGCCTTTCACCTTTCAGATGTTTTCCATTTCACTTTGTCTGATACTGTAGCAAATTAGGATGTGAAGTAACATCTTAAGATCATGTTTTTAAAGCATTGTTTGCTTTCTGAGGCACATTTAGTTTTTTCATTATTAGGCATTCACTTTTTGATCACTTCCTCACCATTAATTTATTAATTAATGTATTTCATGTATTTTATATCATGTATATACTGGGCTATTGTATAACATATTTGTATGCAGCGTTCATCATTTCTAAACTTACAGTGATTTAATTGTCATGCATGTTCCACTATGGGGCGACCTCCTAAGGGTTTTTTTTTTTGGATATATGTTACCATTTATGAATTGTGGATAAATTAATTATACGATCATTAGGATTGCTATACTGTATTTGTACAGATATATTTTTCTATTAGGCAATATTTGTCAATAATCTTGATTGTGTTTTTTGGAATATCAATATTCCATGATATATTGATTTAAAACTGGTTATCTATCACATATCAGTTTTGTATATATATCCACTTTTAGGTATTTGAACTGTTAGTTTCTATGTTAGGTAACTCCACTACAAAATGGCCCCCATAGAACCTATGCTCAACACATTTTGAAACTGATTTCAGTCCCTCTTTTATGTTGTTGTTTTTAAATTTTGAAATGGGCGCGCTTTTTCTAAATTGTATGGTATTTAAGTATGTTCTAGCCCATTTTCCTGTTAACAGTGAGCAAGGGCGTTTACGCCCGAAACGCGTCTGTCCGACGATTGCTTTTCACCCCTGCACCTTATGATTTGAATAATCAAATCATACATCGAAGACTGGCTTGGTGACGCATATTTTGTTGTCTGCGTTCTGGTGAGCGTGCATGATCTTAAATGCACAGTGACCGGTTGGAGTTATATATATATATATATATATATATATATATATATATATATATATATATATATATATATATATATATATATATATATATATATATATGGTTCAAATTGCAGAAATGGTGGATCCCATCAACATTACTCCAAGCCATAATCGCGCTACATTCCAACACATGGATCCGTATAAAGCTAGGGGATGGATCACACATTTCAAGAAAAATACAAACAACCCGTGGAGTGAAACAGGGGTGCGTGCTGGCGCCCCTACTTTTTAACCTCTTCATTTCTGATTTGTCAGAGTTACTCGACAAAGTTAACTCCCATCCCCCAAAACTTGCTGGGATAAGAGTCAGTAACCTACTGTACACGGATGACCTGGTACTGCTCAGTCACACCAGGGTGGGCCTGCAGAGACTTCTCGATCAGCTGTCCCTATATACCATTGAAAATGACCTGGAATTGAACATAACCAAGACTAAGGCAATCACCTTTGGGCAAAGGAAATACCAAGGTGGCGGATGGCAATTCAACGGCAAAAGCGTTGACGGAGCTCATTCTTATAAGTACCTGGGGGCTCACCTGGACAGAAGGGGAACATTCTCTAAACACAGAGACGAGGTGGAAGCCAAAGCCCTGACTATCCAAGTGGCTTTTAAAACCCTTGCAAGACAACTGTCAGGTCCCAGCCTAACCCCACTTATAACTGTAATGAAGGCAAAAACTATCAACTTCCTCACTTACAGCCAGGAGATCATGCAAGGGAAAGACAACAGTTGCGTAAACAAATCAATAACAAGAATTTTTAAACAGGTACTAGGCCTACCTAAGTCCTCCTCCCCAGCTCAAATACGACTAGAATTTGGCCTACAAGATCACCAAGCAATTGGGCATGGAGCGTTCATTAGGCTTTGCAATAAGCTGCACAACTCCAGAGAGGGAAGCCTGCAGGCCCTCTTGTGGCTGGAGATCTCAGCCGGTCAAATCGGTAGCTCATTCCACGTTACCTGCAGGATTCCTTACAACTTCTAGATACGGAAGAAATCTGGACCTCTAACCCATCGCAGGAGGTACTTAAAACCCACATCAAAAGAAACGTCCGCCTCTGGTCCTTCCATTCCGGTAGAGCTCAACTGGTTCAACGTAAGCACGCCTAGTCAGTTATGTCCGGATTTAAGCCAGGGACCATGGGACAACATCTGTCAAGTACATACTCATTGCAGTGGAAAAAAAGATTTTTGGCCTTAAGAATGGGCGAGTGGCAATTTCTGTATCACCTGCCGGGCTGGCGACGTGCAAACCCAAACTTAATATGCAGAGGATGCGGGAGCAGCACAGAAACAATCGAGCTTGTGGTATGCCTCTGTGTTGCAGCTCAAGTTGACCGAAAGAAACTGTTAAAGGGCGAATGGAACAAACTAGGTATTTGCACACGCCGTCAGGCTATTCTTGCATCAATGAACCCGGAAAACCCACAGCTTAACATCAGGTTCGTCAAGTTTGTTACAGCAACAGCAAGAAAATGTATAAACATCGAGACTCTGCGAGCCACCAATGGCTAACCTACAATCCTATGCATTACCGAAGAATAGCCTACCTGGCCTCGGCATATGTTCCGACCAGTCTTTCTCCTGGAAATTCCTTAAAACACTGTATGTAGGGGGCTCACCACATAAATGGACTGACACCCCTGGAACCCCACCACAAACCACGAACTATATCATTAAAGTAAATCAAATGCTGCTCTTTATAAGTAAATGTCTGTATTTGACCCGATTAGATGGAAAAACTACAACAGATAATTAAGGTTTATAACTATCTTTATTAACAGTCTATTAGGCTTTTAAATTGACTTCTCAGATGAATTTTATTTTTTCCTATTATGATGGTATAAATGTAAACATTTTAAACTATTCATGACAAATGTTTTATAGTGCTCTCACGTTCACTATTGTAATGATTATCGAACAATAAAGCAATTAACCATATATATATATATATATATATATTACCTACTGGCGGTCGCCAGTAGGTATATATAGTTAGGATTTTTTCTCTATGGTATTTTTGAAAATTCTATGTCTAATAACTTTGGCGTTTGTGGACGGAATTGGCTGAAAGTTTCAGGAAAATTGCACATTTTGTTTCTGAGCAGCCCCTGAAAATTTGGGGGGGTTTCGTTAAGGGGGGGCCGAGAAAAAAGGGGGGTCCCAAAACACGTTTTTCCCATGCAATTTTCCATAGGGCGGTTGGACTCACTTTTAGCTCGAACGGCTGAATGGATTTCCACGAAACTTGGCAAAATTGTAGATATTGTTTGCCTGATGTGCCTTTGCTAGGTCTCAATATATGTGCTCCAGTGGATTTTGATAAATTAACGTTAAAAAAAATATATATATCTGTAACAGCGCTCCGGTTAGCGCTCCGGTCCGCGTACCTGACGCGTAACGGAACTTCGCGAAGCGAAGCTGATTGGCTCTCCGGTGTCTGTCAACATTCTAAACAGTCCGGAGCGGCCGCCATCTTGTCTCTCGGTAGGATCGAGAGACAAGAGGAGGCCAAAACAAAGGGGGAAATGACCATAAGGGGGCATAGTAGATCCTCCCAGACCCCCTAGGTTTGATGTGGAGGCTTTAAAAGGGCCCCGCGGGGCAAAAAAAAAATTCTTTTTTTTGCGTGGGGAGCGCCCGGTACGCGCACCGGGAAGTGGTCCGGGGAGCGTACTATGAAGAAAAAAGAATGATAGACTTTTCAAATATTGTATGTTTATTGATTGTTCGTTTTGTTGGGGTTTTTTTTCGTTTTTTTATTTAAGTAGCAATATGTAGGTACCAATGCAGAGTCAAAAAAATAATATACACTGTCTCCTTTGTAGATATCTTGCATGTTGTTTCAGAAGTTATTGTGGAATATGGAATTCATACCATAGTGTGTCAGGAAAGCAGAAACAATATGGAGGCAGGAGATGATAAAGAGATGTTAAATACACATTGGAGATAATATAGTTGGAGAAAGGAAGTAACTATGAGCAAAATTACTATGTAACATAAAAAAGTTGCACAGTATACTATAAGTCTGAATTTACATTATAATCAATTTGGTACTAGTTTATGAATTACATATAAAAATGATTAAAGTCTCGAACAATTTTTGATTATTAAATATAAATTTATTTTTGTGATTGTTTTTCAAAATGTAATAGAACGTCTAACATTTGACTGTCCGAAATGTCGTCATTTTCAGTGAACATAACTTCCAACATTTGAGTGTCCGAAATGTCCTTATTTTGAGTGAACACAACTTGCAACATTTGAGTGTCTGAAATGTCCTCATTTTGAAGGAGGAAATCTACAGATTGTACACATTGTAATAGTTCATGGTCCCGTGATTCATCCATGAATTCAATGTCATTTGGTTCAATGTTTTCTTGATTGGTCTCTGCAAGGACAATTTCAAATGACACTTTTTGTTCTCCTTCCATTTTGCCTGAAATTTGCATAAAAAAATATATATTTCATTAGAGATAGGGCACTGTTGGGATTAATTTTAGATAGGTAGTTTTTAACAGTGAATTTATCTTTGGGCAGTGTATGGTATCAGACTGGAAGTAGAAATATAAAAAAGTGTATGTGATGAAACCTAAGTAAATTCATAATTATACAAGACAAGCCTAAATCCATCCATAACTATAACAGAGAAGTCTATCTAAATCTATAACTATTACAGAGGGATAGTATATAACTATCAGAAAAAGTTTTCCACATTAACTTAAAGTGCACAATATACTTCAGTTTTCAAAATAACATCTTACCTTTTAAAAACAAGTTTAAGTTGTCAGTGAAAATGCTCTTGCAATGTACTTCAGGAAGTAGTAGTCAAAATGGCTGTGTTTCCCTCTCTTTCTTTATATATATTCAGGTACATAACCAATCAAATGTCAGGTAAAAAAAGTAGAAAATGAAAGTAACATTTTAATTGTTTTTCAATTCCAACACTTCAGATGTGTTTTGTGAAGTAATTTACCTCAGGGTATTTAGAGAGGTCTACAGGCTAAATGGCTAAATGGAATTCCAACCAAATTTGTGAAAATGGTAGGGATTGGTATGTAGTATGAGCTAATCTATATTTGGTGAAAGTGTCTCCAGTGGGTTTTCTGTGAATTACTTTCCCACCTTTTTTAATCGAGCGCTTCCCGGTGCGCGCCCCGGTACGCGGACCGGCAGCGTTACGGGAGTCCTCCATTTTGTGTTTCGGTAGAATTGAGATACAAGATGGAGGGCAAATAATGTTCAGAATGGGTAGAAGGGGGCACGGTAGATGTATCCTGACCCCCTAGGTTTTCTGAGGGTGGCTGAGGAGGCCCATATGTGCGAAAAAAAGACATTTTTTTTCAAATTTTCGCGCGGTTAGCGTCCGGTGCGCGTACCGGGTAGCGCTCCGGAAAGCGTAAATTGTGAAAATTAGTAAAAAAAAAAGTTACATTTAAAATTTGTTTATAGTGATCATAGTTAGGGTAGCTCTGAGAAGAGCTTTTGGGTCTGTGGTAGATTTAGGTACTTATAAGTAGATACCAATACATAGTTTTAAATTCAGGATGAAAATTCTGTTCCCCTCATCTGAGAAGTGAACTCCATCTCCTCTGTAGATATCTTGCATGTAGTAACGCAAGTTATTGTTGTACATGGAGCCCATTCCATGGTCTCTCATGTAAGCTGAAACAGACTTATTTACATGCTTCCTCGATTTCTCAATTTGTGGACAAAATTGGTTCGACCACCTCCATTTCTGTCTTTGGCATATATTTGAATATACCAAGGCAGTTTGAGGAAAAAGTGCCATCAATTGGTCAAAGGTGTCCTTTAAAAGCATTTCCAGACCTACCCCAGTCAAAGTGCCCAAGTCATTTCCTCCACAGTGCACAATTAACAGGTCAGGTTTTGGCAAATGCAAAAAGGTTTTCACCAATGGTATCAATTGGTGACATCTTAATCCTCTGTGGCCAATCCACTTGATTTCCACATTTTGTAAATTGAGGTTGTGTAAATTTCTGTTATCAGCATACCTTTGAGCCCAGTGGATGTAACTATGTCCAACAAGCCAGACAGAAAACATGGTGAGAGGAGGTTCTGCTGCAGTCAGATGAAGTGTGGGTATGAAATGGCAGTTGAAACAGTAGGAGTTTGTAATGAAACAAATGTGGAGTTTGTGTGCTAATGATTCAGTAGCAGTGATTGGTGGATTTTGATTGCTGAAAACAGAAAGTTAGGGTGCATGGATGAGTTCTTTGAAAGATGTAATTTGAATGGTCAAGAAAAAATCATTTTATGAAAGATTGCACTGGATACGCAGGTGTACTGAGAGTTCAGAGTTCAATTGAAACATTGTTGTGTGAACTTGTAAACATGAGAGGTCTTTCAGGAGGTGGTTGCTATGGAAAAAAGGCAGAAAGGGCAGAGGGGGGGAAGGGTGTTGATTTGAAAAAGTGAGGGAAGAGTTTTGATTGGGTGACATGAGAGATATGTGTGATGAATTACAGCATTTCTGTGCCATTGTTGGTTGCAGCCTCTGGAGTGCATACCTTTTGCTCTGCTAAAGAAAAATTGGTGTGTGTCTGAGACTGTTTTGAAACTCAAAAAGTATTTGCTAAGGTGAGAAAAGATTCATTTAATTTAGTTAGAGAATAGTATGCTTTAGGGAGAAAATTATGAAGAAAGTTGTGTATTTAAAATGTTGCTTTGTGTCAAGTGTTTTACAAATAGATTTTGTTTCTTTGAGTTACATAGCCATGTTAAAAGTGACGTAAAAATGGTGCATGGGCCTTAAAAATACGCTTTCATGTGTGTTAGGGCATTTTAAGTCACTTCCCCATGAATGTGGGTAAATAATTGCTTTAATTGATGTGTTTAAAAACGTTTTTTGAAATCAATTAGGTTTCTTGATATGTACTGCTAGAGTTTCATAGGTGGCTTGGGGCATATTTACAAGGCCTTTGAGTCACTTTGATGTTATTTTCCCCATTTTAATTTAGGTCATTTCCCCGTGGTGCAAGGTCCTTGTAAATATGCCCCCATGTGTGCTTGGCAAATTTAGATTTTGTTTCTTTGAGTTACATAGCCATGTTAAAAGTGACGCAAAAATGGTGCAAGGGCCTTAAAAATACGCTTTCATGTGTGTTAGGGCATTTTAAGTCACTTCCCCATGAATGTGGTTGAATAATTGCTTTACTTGATGTGTTTAAAAACGTTTTTTGAAGTCAATTAGGTTTCTTCATATGTACTGCTAGAGTTTCATAGGCTGCTTGGGGCATATTTACAAGGCCTTTGAGTCCCTTTGATGTTATTTTCCCCATTTTAATTTAAGTCATTTCCCCGTGGTGCAAGGTCCTTGTAAATATGCCCCCATGTGTGCTTGGCAAATTTAAGTACTGACTATGCACTTGTAGTCACTATGATGATAATGATATACATTTAGAACTGTGTAGGAGGCATGGAGAAACTGAGGCTTCTGTAAGTGTCAAGGGAGGTGAGTAATGTACATTGCTCTGTTGCATACAGTCCTCATCTTCTGCGTACTCTTGGATATGCTAGACTACATCTGCACAATGAGATACCTAAGCTGAGGAAACACAGGTGATGTGATTGTGAATTGAGCATAAATATTTGCACGTTTTTCAATTACATCACCTGTGTTTCCTAACATTAGGAATCACATTGTGCAGATGAGGTTTAGGCCTGTCCAGGGAGACAGAGGAGGTCTGGCCTTTGTTCAAGAGTGCAGTGGACATGACTCACTTCATTGGTAGGCCTGCACATGTATTATCTCCTCTGTACTCTTCAATAAGCTAAATTTCATCTGCAACCCTGAGTAGGCCTCACCTCAAACAAACCTCTGGATAGGCCACACCTTAACGTCATCGTGAATCAATCATTTAAAATGTTTGGGGCAGATTTATGATGGCCGTGCGCCTCTTTTCTGCCGCTGTTGCGTCACTTTTGTGACGCAGCAGTGATGCAAAAGATGCACCATGTTGCAAGATAGGCCTCACTTCATCTGCAACAAGATACCGTCAGTTTAAACTGTAAACATTTAGGACTGTGTAGGGGGCATGGAGAAGCTGAATCTTCTGTAAGTGTCAAAATTGTTGCATACAGTGCTCACCTTCTGCGTACTCTTTGATATGCTAGAATACATCTGCACAATGAGATACCTAAGCAAAGGAAACACAAGTGATGTGATTGTGAAATGAGCAAAAGAAATTGCACATTTTTCAATTACATCACGTGTGTTTCCTAACATTACGAATCACATTGTGCAGATGAGGTTTAGGCCTGTCCAGGGACACAGAGGAGGTCTGGCCTTTGTTCAAGAGTGCAGTGGACATGACTCACTTAATTGGTAGGCCTGCACATGTACTATCTCCTCTGTACTGTTTAACAAGCCTAAATTTCATCTGTAAACCTGAGTAGGCCTCACCTCAAACAAACCTCTGGATAGGCCACACCTTATTGGCATCCTGAATCAGTCATTTAAAATGTTAGGGGCAGATTTATGATGGCCGCGCATCTCTTTTGCGCCGCTGTTGCGTCACTTTTGTGATTCAGCAGTGGTGCAAAAGATGCACCATGTTGCAAGATAGTCCTCACTTCATCTGCAACAAGATACCGTCAGTTTAAACTGTATACATTTAGGACTGTGTAGGGGGCATGGAGAAGCTGAGGTTTCTGTAAGTGTCAAAATTGTTGCATACAGTGCTCACCTTCTACGTACTCTTTCATATGCTAGACTACATCTGCATAATGAGATACTTAAGCAAAGGAAACACAGGTGATGTGATTGTGAAATGAGCAAAAAAAATTGCACGTTTTTCAATTACATCACCTGTGTTTCCTAACATTACAAATCACATTGTGCAGATGAGGTTTAGGCCTGTCCAGGGAGACAGAGGAGGTCTGGCCTTTGTTCAAGAGTGCAGTGAACATGACTCACTTCATTGGTAGGCCTGCACATGTATTATCTCCTCTGTACTCTTCAACAAGCCTAAATTTCATCTGCAACCCTGAGTAGGCCTCACCTCAAACAAACCTCTGGATAGGCCACACCTTATCGTCATCCTGAATCAATCATTTAAAATGTTAGGGGCAGATTTATGATGACCGTGCGCCTCTTTTGCGCCGCTGTGCGTCACTTTTGTGACGCAGCGGCGGCGCAAAAGATGCGCTATGTTGCGACATATTTACAACTTGATGCATCTAGGCAGATGTGTCATGCTGTAAAGTCCTGTGCCACATGAAACCTGCGTCAGGTTTCATGTGGGCGTTTTGTTGCAGGGTGGGCAGTCATTTGCATGAAAGCCCTGTAAAACTAACACAGTAAAATTAAGAAGATTTCACTGAGTCAGCTTTATGGCATTGGTGAATCAAATCCTTACGCCTGTTTGAAACAGGCATAAGGAGTGATGCACCATGCAATGTGTGGCTTGCCCCTGTGCATTGCAGTAGATATGTCGCGCTTCTGACATGATTCCTGCAATGCGCTGCTTTTGTGGCACAGATGCGTGACGCATCTGTGCTGTTTTTGCTCAATGGTGCTCCGCATTGTAAATGCGGCACATCATGGGTGGCAGAGCAGTGGCGCACGTTAACTGGTGCATCCCTGGGGATGCGCCAGTTAACATAAATCTGCCTCTTTACATTTAAGTATGAGCAGGGGACACAGAGTTGGTGAGGCTTATCCAAGGTTAA
Source organism: Lissotriton helveticus (assembly GCF_964261635.1). Classification (NCBI taxonomy): domain Eukaryota; kingdom Metazoa; phylum Chordata; class Amphibia; order Caudata; family Salamandridae; genus Lissotriton; species Lissotriton helveticus. The sequence continues at coordinate 481,799,925 of NC_136068.1, forward strand.
GAAGAGATGAGTCCTGTTCACTGAAAACTTGGACATAGGCCTCACCTCCTCAGCATCGCTGGACATGGTTAAATAATATCTGCAAAATGTTACTCTTGTTAAACAATTTTACTATTATAGTCTCTGAGATTTGTCTCTTACTCTGCAACATCTCATTGTTGTTCTCTTTCTTTAAAGATAACGACAACATCAAGCATGAGTGATAATGAGCAATCTGTTGATCTCGATCTTATCATTGAACTTGTTATTGAAACGTCAGTGGAAGTAGATCCCTTGGATGATTTATATCCTGTGGATGATGAAGAATATGATGAGGATGCTGATTTGTCAGAATTGTATGACATAGGGTGGGCAGCTGACCTGCTCGAGTCTATTAACCTATAAAGACTTTTAGAAATAAATTTAAGATTCTCGAAATGAAAAGTAACCATGTAAACCGTTTCATTTAAAATTAAATACAACTTCAAAAACAGCTTGTGTGAAGTGTCTTTAATAAAATAGTGAAATATTCTAATAAAATTAGTTCAGATTCACATATAAAAGAGCACAGGTCAAATGTAGAAGCATTCCATTTCTTTGCTACTATTTGTGAGTTTTAAATTTGCCAATGCACTAAAAATTATTGTATGTAGAATTGACAACTAGTATGTTAATTTTTTGACGACTGTTATTGATTTACTGTTTGGTAATAGTGGTTAATAACATTTTTTATTATATTTTACCACAGATTCAACTGCAGATCATTTCAAAACTACACTATGCCATCGAAGCAAAGAAGCCGAAAGGCTACAAAACGTCAAAGACAGCAGCTTACTACATGCTTGCAGCAGTCCTCTACAATAAAAACTTGTCAAGTCACCAAAAAAGCTCCAGGTAAGAGAACGAAATCTTTCCTAAGAAACATTTCCAGAAAAAAAAGTATCACTACAGAACATGTTTTAGTCCAGAAAAAGAGAACGAATTTAAACGGAAAGGAAAGGCCACTCAAAAATGTTACTGCTAGAGCAGGAGATAACTCTGTGCATGGTAGTAGAAGGAAAAATCAGTTTAGGGACATTCGTAGACGAATGTTCCGCAACAGGATAATTGGCAATTTGTTAAAAAATATTAAGAAAGGTCAACAGAAAGTGGCTTTTTATAAGAGAAAGAGAAACATTGAGAAAATTATTGATCAGGCATTCGAAATTAAGCGAAAGTTATTTATTTTGATAATCAATAGAATTAGGAAACTAAACAAGGTAATTTATGATTTCAAAACAAATAGTAGATGGAAGAGAACAGTTAATCGTAGTAATTTTTGTGAAGTTTTTTCAGGAGAATGGATGCATAGTTCAAGTTGTGAGGCATTTTTTAATGAGGAGAGTTATTTCCAGGATAATGATTTGGTGCATGCAGTTGACACCAGTGGTCGAGCATATGAGGTGAAAGATGGTTGTCCGGTTGAAAAAGAAAAACTTGTGTCAACAGAGGCAGAAGAGGTGTTAAGTAATGAGGTTTTAGGAAGACGTCCTAAGGGACCAGTGTACACCTGGAAGTGTAGTAGTATTTGCAGTGTGCGACAGGATTCCATCAATTTGCTTTGTGATTTTGTACGGACATTTAATAGGAAAAGTTTAAAACAGAAAATGAAATTGTTGCAAGAATTAGATCCTTGCAGAGTGAGAGAAGTGACAGGTTTGCATGGTCATTCACTGGCTTGTCTTTCTAGGAGAGTATGCCAGAGTGTTTTTCATCATTTCAGGATGCTAGCAGTGCATCATAATAAAGTGAGGAAATTAGTTAGAATGTTGTATTATGCTAAGAGTCCAGCAATTATGCTTAAACAATTATGCACTCCTCTTTTGCATGGTTCTGAAGTAGATGTGAAGAATATTTGTGAAGAAATTGAGTTTTGTTACTTTACAAGTAAAGAGAAGAATGTTGAAATTGACCCAGAAGAAAAAGGTAATGTAGAAGAGAGTGTACAGGTTTCCAGTACAGATAATTTTCAGAAGGAAATTGCCACGTTTCAGGTGAAATCAAGTGAGAGGCCTAATTTCACTTGTGTGTGTTGTCGACGCACTTATTATAAGAATCAGACTAAGTTAGTGGATTTATATGCAAAAAGTGAAAGGGAAAATAATAGTGAATGGAAGGATTTCGCAACATACATGATGGTAGAAAATTGTTTTGATTTGGGATCGGATCAACGTGTGTGTACTTATTGTTGTAACAAATTAAATCAAAACCAGATGCCTGCTAGAGCGGTTCATAATAATCTGGAATTGGTTGAGATTCCTTCTGAATTGAAGGATTTAAATACTTATGAATCTATTTTGATTCAAAGTGTTCATCCCTTTCAGGCTATTGTACGAATGGAGCCAAAGACAGGGAAATTGCCTCCATCAGATTTACAGAGAGGATTAAAGGGAAGAGTTGTTTATTTGCCTCTAGATTTGAAGAAAAACATTAATACAATTGGAGTAGAGAAAGTGGAAGAGGAACCTCTGGTTATCTTAGTTAATGGGGTTCCGACAAAGAGTAAGAAAATCTGGCAAGATTTAGTGGATGTTAGGAAAGTCAAAAAGGCAACATTGTATTTGAAGAAAAACAATAAGTACTACAAGAATGTATATGTTGCAGAAGAGGAAGTAAGTGAAGAAGAGGATAGCGATTTGTGTGCTGGTCAAATTGAGAAAGCAGAAGCCTCTAAAAATGAAGAAATATATGAACATTATAGTGTTCATTCTTTGCATTCCAAGGAAGTCATGGGGAATGGTATTGAGTTGTTTCAAATGAAACAAGCCAAAGGGAGTCCCATTAGTGTTTGGGAGGAAAGTTTGGAAGCTCGGTGTTTCCCACAACTATTTCCAACAGGTCAAGGAGGAAGATATGATGAGCGACCTGATCAAATTCCTGCTTCTGAATACCGGACTTTACGATTGTATGCAGAAGATCCTAGGTTTCGTCAATGCATTCCCTATTTGTTTCATCTACTGTTTGAAAGCGATCTGTCTGGACTGTCATATGCAGTGAACCACATCTTGAAAAGTGGTGTACAGATGCAAAATATCTCGGCAAGGGACTTTATGGATAAAGTCAATGTGCAAGACAGTATTTTGGATTCTCACCTGATTAATATCATGGCGTGTCAGCGTGGTACTAATGAGTACTGGTACCGTCGTCATGGTGATTTAAAATGTATGCTGAGGAACTTAGGAACTCCCAGATGGTTCCTCACTCTCAGCTGTGCCGAGTATGGCTGGGAAGACTTACTTGAATTTCTACGAGAGGCAAATGGAAACATTGAAAATATCGAATTCAAGACACCCGGAGAACTGTGCTCTTTGGATCCAGTGAGTGTATGCAGGTACTTCAATCATAGATTTGAAGCTATGATGTCTTTCATCATGAACAAGAAAAATCCACCTCTTGGAGAGGTGTTGGATTTCATCTGGAGAAAGGAGTACCAAGCAAGAGGTGCTCCTCATATACATATGCTGCTATGGATCAAAGATGCACCCAAATTTGGAACAGATCCGGATGACTTAGTGATGAGTTTCATAGAACAGTATTCTACATGTGCTGTTCCAAAGACAAAGGAAGACAAAAGCCTAAGAGAACAAGTTTTACGCTTCCAAAGCCACCGTTGTGGAAAGTACTGTCGTCGTAAATTCAGAAACAAGGACAAGTTCTACACAAAATGTCGTTTCGCCTTTCCACGACCGGTGATTTCCAAAGGAAGAATGAACAGTTTGATGTCTTCGCTGCGACATAATGTGACGAGGAAATCACCCAAAAATACATACAATTTGAAAAGAAACGAAGAGTCCAAGTACATCAACGACTACAACCCAGTGATTTTGTCCATGTGGAATGCTAACATGGATATACAGTTTGTGGCTGATAACTGTATGGCTGTGGCTCGGTATGTGACATCTTACATCACAAAAAAAGAAAAGACAGAATTGAAGGATATGTGGGAGGACATTTCCCATGAAAAGAGCCTCAGTAAGAAGTTGTACAGTTTCAGTCTGAAGATGTTGTCGCATCGAGAAATCGGAGCTTACGAATGTTCTGACCGGTTGTCTTCAGCAAGTCTCTATGCCAAATCCAGGAGTATCATTTGGGCGAGTCTTGGTCTTGCTGCAACACGTAATCGAGTTCTGAAACCTGTATGGGAAATTGAGTATTTGGCGGAAAAGGAGCCAAACAGTACAGATATTTTGAAGACCAACATGTTGGATACATATTATCCAAATAGAAGCAGTCACCTCGAGAATGTTTGTCTTTATGAGGTTCTACAAAATTACATATTCAAGAGGAACATCAAAGAAGATATTGATAAAGGAGTGTATGCTGTAATTGGAAGTGAGGGATGTCTGGTCAAGCAAAGAAAATGCCAATTGGCAAACCATCGAAAATTGAGTGGCGAATCTCCTGAAAGAAAAGAGTTTTTCTATTTAGCTCTTTTGCAACTTTTCAAGCCTTGGCGATCAGAAGAGGAAATGCTTGGAGATTTCCTCTGTTACAAAGACTCTTTCAATGCCGCCAAGGAGACCATAGAATGTCCTGTTTTTCCCAAATATCTAGAAATGTTGAATGCGGAAATCGAGCAGGAAGCAACGATTGCAGCCGAGATTGCTAGAGACAGTTCTCAGGACAGTCAGAGTTCTGTTTCATTGAGTCAGGATCCACTAGGAGGACCAGTTATCGAAAATGAAGCTGCCACTGCCATGATTGAAGTGGAAAGAGTCATGGCACATGCTCAGGAGGATGCGGTTAACTTAGAAGACTTGGAAAGACAACTCAACGTTGAGCAGAGGAAAATATATGACGAAGTTACCAACCAAATTGATCATGGATTAAGTCATGAGAAGAAAGAGTGCTCATGTACGTCGTTGAAGCCTATCCGACTGTACGTGAGTGGAGAAGCGGGAACTGGAAAAAGTTTCCTCATTAAAGCAATTTCATGTTATTTGCAGAAAAGGACTGAGTCATCGCTGTCTTGTGTTGTCACCGCTCCAACTGGACTGGCAGCACATAACATTAAAGGTATTACTTTGCATCGTCTACTGATGCTGCCAGTGGAGCATGATAACAAATTACAATACCACAAGTTATCTGGAGATGCTTGTTGTGAAGTTTCCAGAGTCTTGAGGAAAATGAAACTTCTTATCATTGACGAAGTAAGCATGGTTTCCAATGTCATGCTTGCCTTTGTGCATTTGAGAATGCAAGAAGTTCTCAAAACAGAGTATGATGTGTTATTTGGTGGCAAACACATCATTGTTTTCGGTGATCTTCTGCAGCTGACACCAGTGAAAGGACAACCTGTGTTCAAAATGCTCACGCATGAAGATACCAGGAAGTGCCTAGGGAGCATTGGCAACGTTAATATATGGTTAAACTTCAATTATGCTGAACTGCGTGAAAATATGCGTCAAGCGAAGGATGAAGATTATAAGAATATTCTACAAGATGTTAGAATCGGAAATGTGACCGAGCATGGGAAAGAAGCTTTACATGCACGATTACTGTCAAATTTGTATGCAGAAGAAGACGTTGTGCCTGAGAATATTTTTCGGAAAATTACTGAGAAGAAATCTGGAATATGTTTGATGCCAACTCTTGCAGAATGTGCCATCTTCAACAACAAAATGTTGAATTTAGAAAACCAAGAGATTGTGAAACTGGAAGCTATTGACAGAATAGAGCATATGGGAGCAACAATTATTTTGTCTGAGAATTTGAAATCAAAATTGAATTAATTAGAGAAGACTATATCTAAAACTGCTGGTTTTGAAAAGACTCTGAATGTGTGCTTAAATTGCCGTATAATTTTAAGAAGGAATTTACATGTTGAAAGAGGTCTGGTAAATGGATCAATGGGTAATGTTGTTGATTTTGAGAAATACAGAAATAGAGATGGAATTGAATTTTTAAAAATTACATTTGATGGCATTGAGGAAGTACAGCTAATTGGTCGTTGCTCTGCTAGGTTTTTGCTTGTAAAAGACTTATATGTTCGCCGTAAGCAGTTTCCTGTTTGCTTGGCATATGCGGTGACAATCCATAAATCGCAAGGTTTAAGTGTAGACAGTGCATTGGTGAATATTGGCAGTTCTGTGTTCAAGGAGGGTATGGCATATGTGGCATTGTCACGAGTCAGAACTTTATCGGGATTGTACTTGATTGAGTGTGATGTCACAAACATTTGTGCGGATCTAGATTGTGTTAAGGAATACAATAGGTTAAGAAGAGAGTATGCGCCACATTTGCCTCAATATCCTTTGTTTGAGAAACGTGTGGTAGGCCGGAAACGAAGAAATGTGACCAATAGTAGGGAGGTTGTAGCAAAAAGACGAAAAGTCGATGAACCCAAAATTATAAGCAGAAAAAAAATGGATTCTGTTGAAGATGTTGTTGGTTTTCAATTTGAAAATAGTTCTGGTGTCAACTGCTATGCTAATGTAGTGGTTAATGTTGTCTTTTCTCTAGAAACTTTAAAAGAAGAGATTGTGGTCAATTCGGATCAAAGATTTTGCAGTTTGTTGAATTCTGTGTTAGAGAAATGTAGCACTGATAGAACAAAAAAAGAAAGTGTGTCTGAAGTTCGAAATCTGTTAGACAAATGTTCAGGTCAAACGCAATTCTCTCAAAATATTCAGCAAGATTGTCAGGAGTTTTTAATGTATATGCTTGATGTATTGCAAGATGAAGGTGTAGATGTAGATCATCTGTTTGGCCTTTCTTATCAATGGCAGCATGACTGCGAGAACTGTAGGGTATCAAGTACTACTAGTGTAGACTCAGAAAGATTTATATATTTCACTTTGCCAGACAGTAAATCAGTGTCCTTTAATAAGCTAGTAAAAGCAGCCGATCACAACATGGAGTGTAGCCAATGTAAGTCTGCAATGTTGTCCACATTATTTATACGAACATATGGCCAGTATGTCATTTTAATGTTCCAACGATGTAGGCCTGATGGAACAAAATTGACAGCTTTAATTAAAAATGTTGTGGCTTCACAGTTGTCAATATCAGGAAGGACTTTTGTAACTGCAGCAATTATATATCATGACGGCCCTTCAACAACATCAGGACATTACACAGCTTATTTGAAGTCTAGAAACGGCTGGTCATTCTACTATGATTCTGTTTTAACTTTAAAAAAAAATTGCCTTTTGAGCTTAAAAATTCTTACCTGGTGTTTTTACAACCAAACTTTTAGGGAAAGAATCTCGGGATTTGCTGTGAGGAATTTCAAGAGGTTCTAATGGCTCCTACACTATTTGGCCTTGAGGATAAGTGTAGTAAAGAGTAAAAAGTTATTTTTGAGTTTTAAGTAGTGCTTGAAAAAAAAGAAGGTTTTCTTACAGAAAGTGGTGGGCATGGATTAGTTAAAGGACAACAGAGTATTTCCCAAAGCAAACGGTGTTCTTACCATAACACTTGACGTCATGGAAAAATAACTGCACTTTGAATGAGTTCAGAAAAACTGTTTCTTTTAATAAGCTAATTGAAGCAGCCAATCAAAACATGGAGTAGAGGTAATGTAAGTCTGCAATGCTGTCCACATTTTTTGAACAAACTTTTGGTTATAATGTCATTTAAAAATTCCAACTATATAAACCTGATGAAAGTAAGTTTTCAACTTTAATTACAAATGTTGTGGCTACACAGTCGTTGATTTTAGGAAGAACATTTCTAACTGCAGCTATTATATGACATGATGGTCCTTTGACAACATCCACTTATTACACAGCTTATTGAAAATGTAAAAAAAGCTGATGTTTCGGAAATGATTCTCATTTGACTATGAAACAATGTTGCCTTTTGACTTAAAAATATTCTTACTTTCTGTTTTTAGAAGAAAGAATTTTGGGTAGGTAACTGGCCTATAATGATTCTAGGAGTTGATATAATTTTATGTACTGTTTTAAATTGCTTTGTGATTAAAAGTGATGTAGAGAATTAAATAATTGTAGTAGTCATAGAGGTAGTGTAAGTCTGCCTCATAGTAAGCAGTATCAGTGTCATAGGAAATGTGGAACATGAGTGAGCAAGAAGGGTAAAATATTACTAGTACAGGATTGTGAAAGTGATCTTGAACGTTTTCTTTCTGAAAGTTGCGGAAAAAGAAAATGACGGGATTTGCTTAGAAGAATTCCAAGAGTTATAAATGGCTCTTACACGATTTGGCCTTGAGGAGAAGTGCGGTAGAGAGCGAGAAGTCATTTATTGCATGTAACATATTTGTCAAAACGATAGAGCTTTTCTTTCAGAAAGTGGCGGGCTGAAAATAATAACAGCACAACAGAGTGTAAGCTGTTCATAGGACATCCTTCGACGTCATGGAAAGTAAGTTACTTTTAAGGAGTTCTGATTTCTGATTGGTTATGTTATATGGGTTTTTTAAACACAATCATTTTGATTGTGTTTTTTTTCCCCGCTGTTATATGATGAATACCTTCAAGTCACTGTTTTTAGTGAAATTTGATATATTCTGAGAACAGCAAAAATAAACCATTTAACATGTATAATTAATTCTGTACTTTGTATAGTGAATTTTAATTTGTACTCGTCTTATCTCATGCTCACTCATCTTTTACTACCTTCTATCAATCCTCCTTACATATTCACATTGCCTTTTGTTTTATTCTCTTTCACCCTTGCTCTCTAACTCCACTTATCTTTCAACCTTTGTTTCCCTAATCCAACTCTGTTTTTTTCTTTTCTCCCTTGCACCATTTTCCAGCTTTTAGACCTTCTGATTCGCTTGTCTTTTCCATCTTTCCTCCCTTTGTTTTCTAAATTAAATATTTTTGGGTTCTCCTTTTTTGGTGCAATCAGTTATTATAACTCACCCTCACTCATGTATCTTTCTTTGTTGCCTCACTCAGTCTGTATCTGACACTCTTTCCTTCACTTCCTCTGTCTCCTCTCTCCCTCACTCTCTTTTCCTTATTCACCCTTTCCTTATATAGTTTACCTTACTCACTTTCTTTTAGTAGCTTACACAACTTCAATTGAGTTTTCTCTTCTATCCTTCTTTTCTGTCACTGAAAGTATCTTCCTTTTTTTTCTCTTAGTAATTTACTCTATTACAATTTCTTTTTGTCTCTGACTGTCTATCACTGTTTCTTTCTCTTTTTTTCTGCATGTTTATCTCTAACTTTATTTCTTTGTAAAATTGGATGATTGTCAATCTTTTCCCTTGTCTTTTCTAATTTTTAAATACGTTTTAATATTTTTCAAATTTTTGTTCTTTCTTTCACAGATTGAAAGTATAAAAATAACAAGTGACTAAGTTAACGACAATTATAAGGTAAGTGTTTTGTACTCTTTTCGTTACATTTCTATCACTTTTAACTTCTATTAGTTCCACTGCTTCATTTGTTTAACCCTCAGTTTCCTGCCTTTGCTACTTCCCTCATTCCTTTTTCTATTACTTACTTACTCTACTCCTTCCACTCCTTTTCTCAGTCCCTCTGTTCTCATAGTTCCTTACTCCTGTTCACTCACTCCGTCTCTATTACTCTCACTATCTCTGACTCATCACTCTTTCACTACTTGTTCATTATGCTTTCTCCCTGTAGTTCAAGCACACTAAGGGGCATATTATCAACACAGGCGATAAAATTATCGCTGCTTTTATCGGCAGAAAAATGCCGCAAAAGCGGCTTTAGCGGCAGATTTCTGCCGCAAAAGCGGCTTTAGCGGCAGTTTTCTTCCGATAAAAGCAGCGATAATTTTATCGCCTGTGTTGATAATATGCCCCTATGTTATTTACATTTCTTTGCTGTTTCAATCATTCCTTTTCTGTCACTTCTTCTTTTCTGCTTTCTGTTTTTTCTCTCTGTTATTCCACATGTTTTAACCTTAGTCACTATCATACATCTTGTTTTATTCCTATTTACTTTTGCTCACTGTTTTCTTAACACTTTCCCTCAGGATTGTTCTTTTAGTCCGGTTCTATCCCTACCTCTGATTCCACATCCTTTACTGTTTTTCTTCTTAATTTGAACATTCACTCACATTCTCTAAGAAACTCTTGTTTATTATTCTTCTACTCTCCTTTTTTTCTTTCACTTCCTTATCTATTTTGTTTTTCACAATTATACCCTCTTCCATCTTTTCTTCGGTAAATAGATCTATTAAACAGTATCTCTGTGTTACTCCCTCTAGCTGTCTTTCTTTTAACATTACTCTCTGTTTCCTTCCCTTATACTTACTCTTCTTTTTAAAAAAAAAAAAATGTTTCTGGTTCGCTTCCGGTTCGCGTACCGGCGCGCGAACCGGGAAGCGAATCAAAAGAAATAGAGGTTGCCAGAGTGCTAAACATTCTAGCAATTTTTTATAAATGGGAGGTAGTTCTGAAAAGAACTTTTTTTTATTGTTTTTGTTGTTTTATATTTTTTTTATTATTTTTCTGAAATTTTTTTTACTTTTTTTGTATTTTTTGAACGGTTTTATATATTTTTTGTTTTTTTGGGGGGGGAAACGAAAATGATTCATTATAAAGGGCTCAACAGGAGCAACAAAAAAAAGATAATTTATTTTCTGGGGCGTTTTGGACAATTATGATTGTCAATAGCTACATTGATTAAATTTATGCTACTTTCTCTGTAGCAAATCAATTGGCCGCAATAAACGCACACTTGTTTCACACTCCCAAACTTCATCTGTATATTTGGGACCGTCTCCCTTGCCTCTGGTCCCGTCACTGCCTCTACATTTGATGTTCTGGCCACAGGAGGGGGGTTATCCTGCAGGTCACGTACCTGCGCAGCACTATAATTAATAGGGTGCCACCTCTCCATGTGGCGATGCATGGTGTAATTGCCATAGCTATATTTCTTATCTGTCCCTCTGGACAGAACTTTTTTGCAGATAAGGCAAGTAACATAGCGGGCATTTACTTTTTTTTGGCCCCGGGGATATTTGAAAAATTGCCAAATGAAATTTTCCTTGACATGGGACCTCCTAGGCTCTTCAGGCAAAAACTGCCTCTCTTGCTCCTCTTCCTCTTCTTCCTCTTCTTCCTCCTCTTGCTGAACGATAACCTGAGGAGGTGCTCCTCTCTTCCTAGGAGGTGGTGGTGGTGGTGGGGGTGCACCAGCTGCAGCTACAAGACTTGCCATTTCTAAGTAATCAAAAAAGGTCTTCCTCTCACAAAGTTGAAAGTCAGAGTGAGGAAACAAGGAGGGGTTTTCATCATTTGGGAAAAAAATAGTTCTAAACCAATGAAAAGTGTTATTTTTAGGTCACATGACCTAGCCTTACATCATTAGGAAACCAAAAGTGAAATGAACCAATGAAAAGTTTTATTAACAAGTCACATGACCTGTTATGCTTACGTTACGCGCTCCGCGCCGCGCCCAGATCGTTTCCGGGAAGCTGCGCTTCGCGCCTCGCTTCGCGCACCGGAGCACTTCCGGGTGCGCTAACGCGGCGCGTCATATGACGCATTACGCGACAACGCGATACATCGCGGTTACGCGACGCGTCACGATGTTGTTTTCTAACGCGGCAGTTGCGCAAACGGGACGTTTACCGGTTCGCGGACCAAGTCGCGGCACCAAATTGAGCTAACGGGAAGCTACACGGTTCGCGGACAGGGAGCGAAACAAAAAACAATAATACAAAAAAAATACAACAAAAAAATTGCATTAAAAACATATAAAATATATTTTTCGATTTAAAGAAGAATACATTTTAAAGCTTTTGATATTTGCTATTAAAAAACCATTGAAATTCACTGAAAAAACCATAGGTTATAGACCATATATAGTTAGGAATTAGCATTTACAAAACCTTGAAAATTCACTGAAAAAAACATAGGTTATAGACCATATATAGTTAGGAATTAGCATTTACAAAACCTTGAAAATTCACAGAAAAAAACATAGGTTATAGACCATATATAGTTAGGAATTAGCATTTAAAAAACCTTGAAAATTCACTGAAAAAACCATAGGTTATACACCATATATAGTTAGGAATTAGCATTTACAAAACCTTATTTTACTCACACAAAACCATTGAAATTCGCATATATAGTTAGTTGCACTAACTATATATCGCGCACCCGCAATCCATTGCTGATGATGTCACATATTACATCATTCATGACATGGTCAGTGACATCACTGATGACATCACTGATGACATCTCAAATGACATCACTGATGACATCACTGATGACATCTCAAATGACATCACTGATGACATCACTGATGACATCTCAGTTGACATTACTGATCACATCACTGATGACATCATTCATGTGATAATACGATGAACCTCTACAGACTCTAATATAACCTTAGAAACACTCAGTCATGCAAATAATCAATCACACCTCAATTTTCTCAACTATACAGTTATACACACCTTACTTATTCAAACATATACTAACACTTATTTACTCTCTTATACAATCACGGATACAAGTTCACATTGATCCTTACAGCCACTCACACATTCACTGGCTCTTATGCACAGTTATTTATATATGTCAACTCTCACATGTACTGTGTTTTACATATGTACTTACTTTGACATATAGCACTGAGATATCCAATCACTCACCAATACACTTATGCACACAATCAACCACCCATACAGCTGTTTCCACATGCACTTTTGGACCCATACATCTAGTGAATCAACTACTCACACATCTATGCACAGAGTCATACACCTCCCAGCCACCCACACACACACACTCAGTCTCCCATACAAATACTTGGGCATCCAATCAATAACCCATATAGCCACTCATATAGCTACTGATCAACACATGCAGCAGCTTGCACAACAACAGACATACTGATGCACACTTTCAGACAGTTTAGTCACTGACCCATGCATTCAGTAAGACGCATTTAATCACTCACTCATACAGTCAATCACGCACCTACTAAAACCTTCATCCAGACACTTATACATCCACTCATTCTTCAATATGTAAAACATATTTAAACTTTACAGAAACACACAGTCACTGGATGATGTCATCAGTGATGTCATTTGAGATGTCATCAGTGATGTCATTTGAGATGTCATCAGTGATGTCACTGACCATGTCATGAATGATGTAATATGTGACATCATCAGCAGTGGATTGCGGGTGCGCGATATATAGTTAGTGCAACTAACTATATATGCGAATTTCAATGGTTTTGTGTGAGTAAAATAAGGTTTTGTAAATGCTAATTCCTAACTATATATGGTGTATAACCTATGGTTTTTTCAGTGAATTTTCAAGGTTTTTTAAATGCTAATTCCTAACTATATATGGTCTATAACCTATGGTTTTTTCAGTGAATATATATATATATATATATATATATATATATTACAGCAAGGCGGCTCCCTTTTCCTCCGTTAGGCGCTACTTGATTCTGGTCGCGTTACTCCGGCGGTCGAGCCTGACCGCTATAAATTCAACAGGTTTCCCCAGCAAGGGGAAGATGGAGTCGCAGAAAGAAACAGGCTGTAGGCGTTCTAGAGTGTTGATTTTCTTTTAATCCATTAATCCATCGGGGGTTGTAAAACAATATAGTAACCAACGCGTTTCGACAGCGTCCGCTGTCTTGCTCACGGTCAGTGTACTGTGCATCGCTCAACAGTTTTAAAGAACCAACAAACAACATGATTACACCCGCCCCCTTGTCACATGGTACATGACCCACATGTTCGGGATTCTGGGACTTGTAGTTTAGCCCTATGATGTCGTGTAATACTTATATGGGTAATTGCATTTGAGGGATTGGAGTAAATTAGATGTTACTAATCCTCCATTAGCCACTGTTGGTTCTGTAACCGCTATTTGCTTGGGGAGTACTGCCCTCCAGTGGGCAAAATTTACCATTAGACATGTTGATACATCACTAAACAACCTAAGTATAGCCCTCCAGTGGGCATTTCCACCTGTACATATAATTCATGATTCAACATTTAGTTAATTAGCAATTTAAGTATGGCCCTCTAGTGGGCATTTTGGCATGTCATAATTTATGGCTAGTCTATAGGTACTTGCCCAAGTGAGCTTCAAACAAAGGTGAAAAAATTTTGAAAAACTGGTGGGGGAGTGAAAAAAATAAAATTTGGGACAAATCTAAGTTAATTATTTAGTTCATGGCAGGCGGAAGTTTTTACGGAAGTCAATTATGTTCATTTAAAGGTGTATGTAAAGTTCCTCCGATTGATTTAACCCTAATGGGGTCATGGTTCTGAAACCAAGGATATGTTTAGATTCCTTGCGGCGTAGTAATTTTTCATTATGTCCTCCTCTGGGTGATGGGTTCAGTGTCTCAATACCCCAGAAACGCAATTGCTTCCAGTCCCCATTATGCGCTGACTCCATATGTTTTGCAACCGCGTTGCTTCTGTCTTTATGCACAGTTGCACGTACGTGTTCGAGGATCCGTTTTTTTAGTTCGCAAATTGTGCTACCAATGTATCTTAATTTGCACGGGCATTCAATCATGTACACCGTGTACCTACTGTTGCAAGTTATACATTCATTGATTTTCCAGTTTTTTTTAACTGGCATGGTTATTTCTTGAGTTGGTTTAGCAATTTCACAGGCTTTACAATGGTAGCACTTCACGAATCCTTTTGTTTGTAGCCAATTTTTTCTTTTTGCTGGTGGCTGGAAATGGCTGTGAACCAATTGGTCCTGGAGGTTTTTAGCCCTTTTGTAAGTCACTGTCGGGTGTTTGCCCATCCTTTTTCCTATGATTGGGTCCAACTGTAGAATCTTCCAATTCTTCTTTAAGATTTGGTTTAGTTGTTTTGTTTCTCTACTGTATGTCGTGATCAACCTAATCGGCTCATCCTCCGTTTGAGTGGGGATTTCTTTAGGTTTCAGGCTGTCCGGTCTTGTGGTCTTATTTGCTCTTTCCCAGCAGTGTTTTATTGTATGTTGGTTATATTGTCTCTTTTGGAAACGCATCGCCGAATTTTGGCTCTGTTTTTGCCATTCATCTTCTTCGCTACAAATTCTCCTGAGTCGTAGGAATTCCCCGTAGGGGATGCTTGATATCAGGGACCGTTGGTGGAAACTAGTGGCTTCAAGTGTGGCATTTGTGGCTGTACTTTTCCGATGTAAAGTGGTCTCCATTTTGTTGTTTTTAATGTATACTTCGGTGTCCAGGAAGATGGCTTTATTAGAGCTGATGTTGTGAGTAAATCTTATGCCTGGCGTACTGGAATTCAGTATTTCAAAGTACTCAAGGAATGTTTCTTTTCCACCGTTCCATATAAAAAACAGGTCATCAATAAATCTCTTCCAGATTATGATGTGTTGTGTAAATGGTTGTAATTTGGTATTCCAGGCCACTGTTTCCTCCCACCAACCCATGGCGGTGCAAGCGTAATTTGGGCTAAAGGAGAAGCCCATGGCTGCTCCATTCTTTTGCCTATATATGGAGTCCCCAAACAAGAAGATGTTGTTATTCAGTAAGTATTGTGTCATATCCATCAGCATGTTATTATGATTTGCGTAGTGTATATTGCGTTCCTGAAAGACATGTTTACAGGCGTTCAGACCCATCTCATTGTCGATGTTTGTGTATAATGAAATCACATCCATTGTGATCATTATAAATTCCGGCTGCCAAGTGATGAGCTTCAAGTTGCATAGGAAATCAGTTGTGTCCCTGATATATGATTTCAGTTGTTTCACATGAGGATTTAGAAAAAAGTCTATGAAGTTAGACAGCGGTTCCAGCAAGGAACCGTTTGACGACACTATAGGTCTCCCTGGTGGCTTCGTGGCATTTTTGTGGATCTTGGGTAGGAAATATATTGTTGCTGTTTTTGGGAAGTCTACCGTCAAGTATTTGGTCTCATCAGAGTCTAGCAATGATGCATTTTCCCATTGTCTTATTTTTCCATCCAGAATCCTCTTTGTGTCATAGGTTGGGTTGATGTCTAGTTTCTCATAATAGTATGAGTTGTTCAATTGGATCATGGCTTCCTCAATGTATAGTTGGCGATCCCATAGGACGATATTCCCGCCCTTATCGGCCATTTTGATTTCAAAATTTGATTTGGTTTTGAGTGATGCCAGAGCCTGCCTTTCATTCTTTGAAAGATTATCATTATTGATGTTTTTTATTTGGATGTTGTATAGGTCATGAATGACCGCCTCCTGGAATAAGTCGATTTTGTTCCCTGGTGTAAGTTGGGGGTAGAATTTGGATTTTGCTTTGAGGCCGCTTGTTCCTGCTCCCAATTGTTTTATTGCTGATTCCAGATTGATGTCCATACCCTCTTCCGCATTCAAATTTAATACCGTTAGGTATGCTTCAGATTCTTTTGCCAGTAGTGTCGACATTGGTTTGGGCTGAGTTTTAGGTATTTTAGGTTTGTTTTCCCTCTCAGCGAAGAATTTAGCCAGTTTGATTTTGCGGATATATAGGTATAGATCAATCCGTGTTTGGGCTATGTCTATGTGTGCCGTGGGGCAAAAGTTTATTCCCTTTTTAAGTAAGGAGGTTTCCGCCTCTGAAATTTCCATTCCGGATAAATTGATTATCTGCAATTCCTCATTCACTTCCCCCTCTTTTGTTTCATCAATCTGGTTTCCGTGCCAACTTTTTCGTTTGTAACTGTTTCTCCTGTGGCCCCTCCTGGTGTGGGTTTTGAGAATCTTGGTTGCCATGTTCTTCCTCTTCCCCTGGCTCTGCCGCGTGTATTTCTTTGCGCCCCGTGGCTGTATTCCCATTGTCGTTGTGACAAGACTAGGCGCATATCCCCTAAAAAAATCTTTTGTTGGGGATCCAGGTTGGCTTCTTCCTCACTGAGGTCAGCTGATGTTAGTGACGCCATGCTGGATGATGAACTTGCTTGATTTGTTCTTGGCGGTCTGAAGGGGTCATATTTTCTGGCGTACGTGAATATGCGACCTTGTGCATAGTCGTTAGCGTCCCTTTCAAATTTGGTTTGCTTTCTGATTCTCACTTCCTCTTCATGCTTTTCAATGAAAAGGGAACAAAATCGACTTATTCCAGGAGGCGGTCATTCATGACCTATACAACATCCAAATAAAAAACATCAATAATGATAATCTTTCAAAGAATGAAAGGCAGGCTCTGGCATCACTCAAAACCAAATCAAATTTTGAAATCAAAATGGCCGATAAGGGCGGGAATATCGTCCTATGGGATCGCCAACTATACATTGAGGAAGCCATGATCCAATTGAACAACTCATACTATTATGAGAAACTAGACATCAACCCAACCTATGACACAAAGAGGATTCTGGATGGAAAAATAAGACAATGGGAAAATGCATCATTGCTAGACTCTGATGAGACCAAATACTTGACGGTAGACTTCCCAAAAACAGCAACAATATATTTCCTACCCAAGATCCACAAAAATGCCACGAAGCCACCAGGGAGACCTATAGTGTCGTCAAACGGTTCCTTGCTGGAACCGCTGTCTAACTTCATAGACTTTTTTCTAAATCCTCATGTGAAACAACTGAAATCATATATCAGGGACACAACTGATTTCCTATGCAACTTGAAGCTCATCACTTGGCAGCCGGAATTTATAATGATCACAATGGATGTGATTTCATTATACACAAGCATCGACAATGAGATGGGTCTGAACGCCTGTAAACATGTCTTTCAGGAACGCAATATACACTACGCAAATCATAATAACATGCTGATGGATATGACACAATACTTACTGAATAACAACATCTTCTTGTTTGGGGACTCCATATATAGGCAAAAGAATGGAGCAGCCATGGGCTTCTCCTTTAGCCCAAATTACGCTTGCACCGCCATGGGTTGGTGGGAGGAAACAGTGGCCTGGAATACCAAATTACAACCATTTACACAACACATCATAATCTGGAAGAGATTTATTGATGACCTGTTTTTGATATGGAACGGTGGAAAAGAAAAATTCCTTGAGTACTTTGAAATACTGAATTCCAGTACGCCAGGCATAAGATTTACTCACAACATCAGCTCTAATAAAGCCATCTTCCTGGACACCGAAGTATACATTAAAAACAACAAAATGGAGACCACTTTACATCGGAAAAGTACAGCCACAAATGCCACACTTGAAGCCACTAGTTTCCACCAACGGTCCCTGATATCAAGCATCCCCTACGGGGAATTCCTACGACTCAGGAGAATTTGTAGCGAAGAAGATGAATGGCAAAAACAGAGCCAAAATTCGGCGATGCGTTTCCAAAAGAGACAATATAACCAACATACAATAAAACACTGCTGGGAAAGAGCAAATAAGACCACAAGACCGGATAGCCTGAAACCTAAAGAAATCCCCACTCAAACGGAGGATGAGCCGATTAGGTTGATCACGACATACAGTAGAGAAACAAAACAACTAAACCAAATCTTAAAGAAGAATTGGAAGATTCTACAGTTGGACCCAATCATAGGAAAAAGGATGGGCAAACACCCGACAGTGACTTACAAAAGGGCTAAAAACCTCCAGGACCAATTGGTTCACAGCCATTTCCAGCCTCCAGCAAAAAGAAAAAATTGGCTACAAACAAAAGGATTCGTGAAGTGCTACCATTGTAAAGCCTGTGAAATTGCTAAACCAACTCAAGAAATAACCATGCCGGATAAAAAAAACTGGAAAATCAATGAATGTATAACTTGCAACAGTAGGTACACGGTGTACATGATTGAATGCCCGTGCAAATTAAGATACATTGGTAGCACAATTTGCGAACTAAAAAAACGGATCCTCGAACACGTACGTGCAACTGTGCATAAAGACAGAAGCAACGCGGTTGCAAAACATATGGAGTCAGCGCATAATGGGGACTGGAAGCAATTGCGTTTCTGGGGTATTGAGACACTGAACCCATCACCCAGAGGAGGACATAATGAAAAATTACTACGCCGCAAGGAATCTAAACATATCCTTGGTTTCAGAACCATGACCCCATCAGGGTTAAATCAATCGGAGGAACTTTACATACACCTTTAAATGAACATAATTGACTTCCGTAAAAACTTCCGCCTGCCATGAACTAAATAATTAACTTAGATTTGTCCCAAATTTTATTTTTTTCATTCCCCCACCAGTTTTTCAAAATTTTTTCACCTTTGTTTGAAGCTCACTTGGGCAAGTACCTATAGACTAGCCATAAATTATGACATGCCAAAATGCCCACTAGAGGGCCATACTTAAATTGTTAATTAACTAAATGTTGAATCATGAATTATATGTACAGGTGGAAATGCCCACTGGAGGGCTATACTTAGGTTGTTTAGTGA
This sequence comes from Lissotriton helveticus, assembly GCF_964261635.1. Classification (NCBI taxonomy): domain Eukaryota; kingdom Metazoa; phylum Chordata; class Amphibia; order Caudata; family Salamandridae; genus Lissotriton; species Lissotriton helveticus. The sequence continues at coordinate 481,819,207 of NC_136068.1, forward strand.
TGTATCAACATGTCTAATGGTAAATTTTGCCCACTGGAGGGCAGTACTCCCCAAGCAAATAGCGGTTACAGAACCAACAGTGGCTAATGGAGGATTAGTAACATCTAATTTACTCCAATCCCTCAAATGCAATTACCCATATAAGTATTACACGACATCATAGGGCTAAACTACAAGTCCCAGAATCCCGAACATGTGGGTCATGTACCATGTGACAAGGGGGCGGGTGTAATCATGTTGTTTGTTGGTTCTTTAAAACTGTTGAGCGATGCACAGTACACTGACCGTGAGCAAGACAGCGGACGCTGTCGAAACGCGTTGGTTTCTATATTGTTTTACAACCCCCGATGGATTAATGGATTAAAAGAAAATCAACACTCTAGAACGCCTACAGCCTGTTTCTTTCTGCGACTCCATCTTCCCCTTGCTGGGGAAACCTGTTGAATATATATATATATATATATATATATATATATATATATATATATATATATATATATGTGTGTGAGTGTATGTATATGTATATATATATAAGTAAATTTGACCGAGACGAGGAAGACTATGCCCAAGGAAGGATTGTGACCTTCGCCAAAAAATACGATGCACCCTGTAAAGAACTTCTGAAAAAGAGAACAACGGATGCACAAGTAGAAGTGGCGGAGACACCAGTGATCTCAGAGTCATAGGTCACTGAGAATGAATTATCCGAAGACGAGGGCAGAAGTCGTTTAAGATAAGGTCGAGTGCTTACTCCTTTTCACGAGGAGTTCAAACTGATCCGCCAGTCTCGACAGAGTGGTGGGGCGGGCAAGCCACCCGAGAAGGCCACACGAGGAAGACAAGGAGGGGGCAGAGGAGCCGTGGGGGCCAACACTTCACCACCTATCACAAGAAGCAAGAGAAACTACAACAGGAAACAACAGTAATGGGAGAAAATCTCACCATAATCAATCTAACGGATAAGAAATTGACTGAGACGGAAGAATCTATACTCCAATTGGGACTCAATTTTTGCCCTGATCGGGATCTAGAATTCACACAAACACGGATCGATCTGTACAAGTTTACTCGCAAAGTGAAACTCCATAAATTTTTTAAAACTAAGGTGCAGACTGGTGCACAAAGGAAGAAGACCGTTAGAAGTACAGAGACTGATTCTTTGACCGGGAAAGACCTTAATGCCATCATGGTGTTGGAGGACTTGAGAAAGGATGATCAAGGGATCACCTTGACCTCTGTCAGCAGATCCCAGCAATTGGCTATCACTGGAATTGAACAAATTGGAGGACAGACGTCATTCAAACCTGTTTCACAATTCACTCCACAATTAGCCAATGATGCTATAGATGTTTTCTCAGAGGCCGTTCTGAAGGACCTTAAACAGTTTCGAGGGAAACAAAAATACACCAAAGTTAAGACTAACAACTTTTCGAAAGAACAACATCTAGCATTGAAGAAATTGAGCCAAGATAAAGACATTATCTGCAAGCCTGCAGATAAGGGCGGGAACATTGTCCTACAGAGAAAACTGAATTACAACCAGGAAGCTCTCCGTCAATTGACCAATAAAGACACTTATCTACCCATTTCCAACAAGGAATACTCATTGAGTATTGAGGAGTATCACCTGCTGATAACCAAGTGGCATAGTAAAGGCTTATTAGAAATGGATGAATTTCTTTTTCTCAGACGTCTAAACCCTACAATTCCAACCTTTTATCACCTTCCTAAGGTGCATAAAAACAAGGAAATGCCACCGGGAAGACCTATTGTGGCGTCGAAGGGCTGCCTAACGGAACATTTATCGATTTATGTTGATTTCTTTTTGCTACCTTTTGTAAAACCTTTGACGTCGTATATACGAGACACTACAGACTTTTTGGAGAAACTGTCATCTGTGCAATGGAAATGTGGTTACACGATGATGGTATTAGACATTACAAGTTTGTACACCTCAATAGATCATGAGGACGGCTTGAAAGCTATGAAATACTTCCTAGATCAACGACCATTGAAATTCACCTTACACAACACTCTTGTACTAGAATTTGCTAAATTCTGTTTAACCAATAACATCTTTTTATTCCAAACCCAACTATACAAGCAAATGTCGGGCACGGCAATGGGCACCTGCTTCGCCCTCAGCTATGCGAATCTTTTCGTTGGCTGGTGGGAGGAGCAGGTGGCCTGGGGGAGAATCAACGCCTCCTGGTCTGAGCAAGTGATAAGTTGGCATCGATTTATCGATGACCTATTTATCATTTGGAATGGTACCACTGAATCTGCCAAGGAATATATGAAGGTATTGAATCAGAATGATGTGAATCTGGAATTTTCAGGAGAAGTGAGTGAGACATCCGTAAATTATTTGGATGTCAATATCTACATTGAATCCAGAGAACTGAAAAGCAGGTTATTCCGCAAAGCGACTGCTGGCAATTCTGTATTGGTAGCGGCCAGTAGTCATCCGACTAATCTGGTACGGAGTATCCCCTATGGGGAGCTCCTCAGAATCAAGCAGAATTGCACTGATGAAGGTGAATTTCAAATTGCCGCCAAACAGAGTATGGAACGCTTTAAGGTCAGGGGATATAGCGATGACATTCTTGCTAATGCCTATAAAAGAGCCAATGCCATAAAGCGCGAGAATCTGTTTAAAAAGAAAGATGCAAAAACTAAAAAGAACTCTAACAACAAGTTCCGGTTTATAACCACATATTCAAGAAATGCCTCCTTATTAAAGAAAATTCTAAGAAAAAGTTGGCATATTCTTCAGACAGATGAGAGTTTGGCCGCTGATCTCCCTTCCAATCCCTTGATAACATTCAGGAAAGCAAGGTCCATAAAAAATGAGTTGGTCCAGAGTCATCTGGTGGATATTCCCAAATCACCTTTTGGGGCAATGAAAGGTTTTTTCCCTTGCGGGAAATGTAAGGCCTGCAAATCGAGCAAGAGGGTCCTTACCTATGACATTCCAGGGGTGGGTCTCCAGAGGAGAATCAACAAATTTCTCACATGTACTACACCCTACAGTGTCTACTGTCTTTATTGTCCCTGCGGTCTTCGATACATAGGGAGTACTGTTCACCCCATGAAAATTAGGATACTTGAACACATGCGTGCCATTGCGAATTTCGATGAGGGATACCCTGTTGCACGTCATTTTGACCAAGTACACCATCGCAACAGGGACCTCCTCGGGTACTTTGGTTTGGATTATATTCCCAACAACCCTAGAGGGGGGACAGACTCACTAGACTCCGTAGACTAGAGTCGAGATACATTATTGACTTGCAGACAAAGGTGCCAGGGGGATTGAATATGCATGAGGAACTTGCAGTCCATTTGGGCGAATGAGGACCCCCTTGGAGGTCATATTGCTCTAGATCACCTTGCTGCTTATTTGCTGCACTTTATCATACGTATATATTGACACTGCTATTTCTTACAATCTGTGATTTTCATCTCCCTGTTTTGAATTGATTAACCTATCATTTCCTTCCCTTTTGGATGAATTTTGAACATGGTGTTCTCACTGTATATTATGCACCGCTTCTATGAATATTAATTGACAGATTGTGCGATGTGAATGCATAAGGATTTATTTGGTTTTGTGTGGTCATGCCCATCCGTGGACTTTATGAGTTAAAATACGGATTTGATTTACTCCGTTGAATTTGAGTTGCTTTACGATATTTATTTTAAAGCACAGTACTTTTTCGACCCACATTGATTGAATGCCATATGTATAACGACATGTGGAAATGGCGCCCATGTTGCAGACTCTAATTTTAGAGAGTTTTTTGTCCTTTATCTGTTTCCATGCACACTGGTTATAATGATGTTTTGAGTGACGCTTTGGTAAACATAGAAGAAGGTTACGACCGAAACGCGTCTGTTTTGCTGGTTGCTGTGTTTATTTCACAATAAACGATTCAAACGCCCCCCGCGAGTGCTTTATTCCTGTGGAGGATTTACCACCTTTTGGAGTTGAGAGCGGCAATATGTATATATATATATTTTTTTTTTAAATAAATGGAATTTACTCACAGATACCTAATGATAGGTTAGAACAGGGCACTTGCTGCTTGCAGCTTCAGTAAGGATTCTTTGTTGTATGCACCCCCTGTTGAGCACGTGTGGATGTGTTGAGATATGATGAATGCTGCTGTTAGACTGCAGTTTGTTACATGTGAAAAGGAAATGGATGGGTGTACACATAACTAACAATAAGGTTATTGATCTAGGGAATGGAGAGGTTTGAAAAAAAGCCCTCACCATAAAGTGATATTTAAAATAAATAAGATTTTAAAAAGAAAGGGTGGTGAAAACATCTGTTGTGCCTGACACCAGTACGATATTATTATTTATACCTGTAGAGTATTTTTCTCTCCTCAGTGGGTTTTAGCATTAAAGTCCATCCACTGGGTGAAAACCTCTGTGCCATCATACTGGGATACCAAGTCCACTTCGTTCTCTGTAAGTCCCAATGTCAATGCACAGGCAGTAAAGAGAGACTTGAAACACCTATGCTGATAACCTACTTGTGACATCTCCATCACTTGAGACCTGTGAAAGCCTGTGACAAAAGACACTGTAGCTCTGCTGAACTACCTCCAGGAGAGAAGAGAAGCCTCATTGTCAAAATGCCAATGCTGCTATAAAGAGGTGACTTACCTGGGTTTTGTGATATTCCAAGGTATACGACGCATATCACCTGACAGAATTAAATTGTTTCAGGGCATTCAGCTCCTGCCAACCAAGAAAGGAATGATGTCCTTCCTGGGGATAGTGAACTGCTGCCACCAATGGCTAATTAATGCAGATGCTAGGACTGTTACAAAATGAACTTGCAAACTGTTTCAAGAAATTGAAAGAGACATTGTGTACTGAACCTTCATGGGGACTGCTGGACAACAAACTGCCTTTCCATCTCTGTTTCAGAGCAAAATAACATTGCAAATTAAGTGATGCTGCCGATGGTGTGCTGACACAGCTGGAAAAGAAACGCCTGTGGTACACAACTATTTGACTTTGCTTTCTGCAGTGATTATGGGTCCCCAGCTCTGATGGTGGAGAGGACGGCTCTCATTGTGTTGGACTATACCTGTATTGTCTAGGTGCCACATTTGGTATGATTTTTGTTGTCTGGATCAACACAAAATGTTCTGCTGATAGGCACACAGGTTCTAACGGCATTGTCTAAATGTCATAATAAGATGCCCACCTGTTAACTTGTCAAAAGTATAACCTGCAATAGGTTATTCTGAAGAGATCCATTCTCTTAGAAAAAAAATATGACCCCTAAGTTGGTGTTGAGATTGTAGAAAAGGGCACCACGCCAAGATTAGACACCATTAAAAAAGGTAGACTATAGGAGTGGTACACTGATGGTTCCTCCAGCAGACTGATAGACACTGATTACAGAACAGGGTATGCTATAGCAATAGCTGAAATGGAGCTATGACACTTGGAACATCTACCCTATAAGATAAGCTGTGACAAAAGCATGAATACTTTTCAAAGGGTAAAACTGTTAAACATTTAAACTGACTCACATTATGCTTTACAGTTCTTATTTGTGGCAAGATGTGGAAGTACCACGGATACATAACAGAAGCAGGGTGCCTTATTAAAAATGGTCCTTTAGTAAGGATCTTGTTAAAAGCAATATTATTATACACCAGGAGAGCGGTAATAAAATGTGAAGCCTACACAGGAGCTAATACTAAGTTAGCCGAAGATGATGCCATTGCTGACACAGCATTAAATGAAAGCATGTTACAGCCAGTGCAGATGGGACTAATGAATAAAGCATTCCAAAAATACAGCTCATTCAGAGACAATTCTTGCAAGCTAATGTAAAGGAAGCACAATGGTCTCCAACAACAGATGAACATAGAGGGAGGATTGATGATGGATGCAAGCCGAATAATGAAGAGAGTATGGGCCTACCAGGATGAGATAGATGCCTGTGTCCACACGCAGTATGTTCCTTTCCCTTACGAGACTGGAGCAGGGACCCTCTGATATTGCACAAGGGAGGATGAATACGCAGATGCATGGTGCGTCCCAATGAATGGATTTAAATATTTGCTGGTGTGGGTGGATATGTTTTCAAAATGAATGGAGGTGTATCCAACAGGGAAGAATAATGCAGCAACAGAGGCACAGTACTTCAGTAAAGCCATCTCTCCAAGTCTAGGGGCCCGCCAGGGCATAAATAGCGATAAAAGGAGATCACTTAGTGACTACATTTATGCTGAAGAGGTTGGTTTTGGGAATAAAGTATAACATGCATGCCCCATACCACCCTCCAACTTGAGGCCAGGAGGAGTAAATGAACTCCAAAATAAAAATAAAAATGAATAAATAAATTAGTAAAAGCAACTGATGGAACATTCCTGAAAGGGCCTTGTGCTCTGAATTTAGGACTGCCTGCAATGTGGCAAAGACTTCTAAAGCGATTATGGATACATGGTCATTGCGAGAAAATTAAAAGCTGTTTCTTTTAGTTCTAGGTCGACTGGACCACAAACGGTGTACCAACGCCATGAATGGATTGAGGGGAGAAGATGCAAGGCAGCGCCCCAACACCTGAGAGGACGGTACCAGAAAGTGATGACCATCTGTCAGCAGAGGACCTGAGCAACACAGCAGTCAAGAAGAGGACAGACAAGACCATTTCCACGATCCATGAGGGCCCATCATAAAGTGTCAGAGGGACACGACATCGACATCTACTGATGCTGTTGAGTGAAGTACACATGATGGTCTGCACCTGCAGAAAAATAGACTGAAGAGGACAACGCAGGGCAGGTCCGTGACACTGCCCCTGAACAAGACAACTGCGGACCAGGAGGAGAAGGAGATGACCGCTCACTGCGTGCCTTTAAATTACTGACACTTGCAAAAAGTGCCCAGGAACTGAGCAACTAAATTAGCACTATGCATTGCACAGAGAAAAATATTTGTTTGACACTTACTGCTGGTATCACAACAGCCTGCTGATATAATACTGATCTCATCAAGATGTATCAATGTAACAATACGTGCATTGTATGCAAACACTGTGTAATGCCATCCAAAGATATGTCACTGTTTCCTTCAGATATATATATATATTGGTTTTACAATAATGTTGGATAGGTTTTTCCAAAAGAGGGGATTGTTACAAAATATATATGAATACCCATATAAATTCATTTGCATGTACTTCCAAAGTTTTCTTTCTTACATAAGATCACATTAACATGAGGCCAGGAGCTCAAAAGGACTTCCTATCTGACCTTGACTGGACAAGCTTCAACAACCTATTCTGTACCCCCTTAGAGGTCACTTTGCTTGTCTTTGACTACATGATATGCAAGTGTTACACAGTGCAGAGCCTGCCTTTCTGGTCTGCCCATATCTGGCTGTTTTGCATGGTGCAGACATTGCACATCCATGTCAGCCATGTTTGGCTTGGTGCCTTGTTCTAGTTCCGCTGACATCGCATTACTTTAGGTATATAACACCTAGAAATCTGTCACTCTGGGAAGAAGCGGTCTGAGAGCCCCTAAGGTGGCAGATCTGACTTCTTCCTTGCTAATTAGCAATGATGCATACTTTTGGTACCATTAAGTATATTTCACTCTGTTTCTGAGCAAACCTGCTATGTCTGGTGAGTTTCATTCATATGCTCCTGGGAGGGTGCCAGTATTTCCCCATCAAATACTACCAAATGTACCATTTTGTGGGTATACACCATGCTCAGGTTGGTTACTCACTTTTCCTCCCCTGAGAACATCCATGTTCCCAAGCCCAGAGCTAAATTAAAGGCAACAGAAAAGTGGTCACACTTGTCGGTTGTCCAACATAATTCCTTTTTTTTTTTCTGGGTGTAAATATTCTAGTCAATTCCGCTTAATTTCGGCTCAAAAGGCCAACAAATGACATAAAAGACATTATTCATTGTAAAGCAGTAATTAAAAGTGTAACTATGATTGTAATCCAGTTCATTGCAATTCAGAAGAGTTCTAAATACAGCAGATTTTAAATAAGTAAAAACTGTATATAGATTTAAAGGCGTCACTTTTGGGGTATTTAAATTACACTTAGTTGACAAAACTTATTGTGATGCAAGCCCTAAGAGCAACGGGATAATGCATGCCATGGGATGTAATAGCCAGGCTAGGGGACTTTAGATCAGGGTTCATGACTAAAAAGGTTTGCGCGTAGTAAAGCATTTTCACAACCTCGTAATAATACTGAAATAAATGCCTGTCTATGGAAACAAGACAGTCTCATTAGAACCTTCCGGTATTCTTCTGAAGTTGTGCCGCGGTCAAAGGGTAGCGAAACACAATACACGGGCGGGGTAAGTCGCAAACCTTTTCACTCGAATTCATGTGCAAGGAGCGAATTATGGTTTACGACACTCTTGTGAATTTTTAATACCGTATAACATGTTTTTTCCTTTGAAATACCGGTTTTAATTGTGTTTTTCAAACATCCCACACAACAAGCCGCAATCTAATACCAGAAAACAGGCTTCAAAGTGGAACTGCAGTTATCTTGGCTGTATGCCACACATTCCTTTGCTTACCACTGCTTCCGTCCTACAAGCTAACCTGCTAAAGTTTTTCAAGACGATTAAGTATTGTGCTTTCTACTGAACCATTGAGTAATGATTACAAAGACCCTGCACACACGAGCTGCATTGGTTTTGCGTACGTTTCTGCTCTATCACAGTGTTACGCATGGAGGGCGGAGTTTTGGCATGTTTTTTTTTTCATTGGCTGACCTTTTTAGGTCGAAGCACGACCTGCATTCAATGCGAAGCATTGATTGCAGTGCTTCGACAACTATTGTGATCACTTTTTAGGAATGTGGACACGACTCAGACGCGCGCTTTTGCAGTCTCAGTTTTGACCGCGGGAGCGCGCGTCTGAGCCGCGCCTGCGCAGATGAACTCCCAGCCCCTGCTTTCGCGTCGCTCTGCTCGCATGCATTAATGGCACACACACACAGACACAGCCAGCCCCCACCCCTCTGCATGCACACACATACAGGCGCACACATAGACGCACACACATACAGGCGCACACATAGACAGACACACGCACACACACAGACACACGCACATACACATACACGCGCGCACCCCCTCCGCCCACACTTACCAGGGTCTTTTCGTGTGTCCCTGTCTCCCTCGGCAGCCTGCGGTTCAGTCTTGACAACAGGTGGGGCTCTCCACGACCACGGGAGCTCCGCTAGTTCACAGGCAAATCTTCCGGCTGATTACAGAAGCGCGGGGCTCCCGTCCGCTTCCTGTTTGCGGCCCCGCCCCCGTCCCAAAACAAGTTGCCTGGCTTCCGTTCTAATCCGGACTGCAGACATAAAGCCCACAGGTAGGTCCCCGGGTTTCCTTTCACGGGTAATACCTTGTCTTCTTCTGTGTGTTATTTTTGTTATCAGATTGGCGTCCGTGCCTTCTTTAGGGAGTGCGCAGTCTGTGTGCTGACCATCACTGCGACTTGCCTTGTTGTACTCTGATTAATCATTTATATGACGTCTAGTTCCCAACAGTCGGCGATGTCTTTGCGTGTTTAGACACAGCAAGTGCATTTGTGCCAATAACGTAACAAACCTGCAACCTTGAATGGACCCTTGTCCCTGGAGCGTTTAGTCTTCAAAGGGCCTATCCCTGAAAAAGAAAACACATCGTGTCAGCACGGAACACGATAGCCGAGCGAGGTAGATGAGCATTCCTGATGAGTGCTGGCTAGAAAGCACAGCGGGTTAAGTTCTTGCTGCAGAAACAGGCATGTAACAAGATGCTCACAGCTGGAATCCCACTGTGCCCAATTATACTTTTCATACTAAGGAGTGCTGTGATATTGATACTGAGTTAGAAAATAGTAACAAAAGTTTATTAAAGCGCTATGAAACTAATCAACTGCTTTATCAAGCGCTCTACAGAGCCCAGGACAGTATTTTAAACATGGAGATGTCGAGTTCTCATTTTCAACCAGCAGACAATTGTACCTAATCTGGAATCTGTGAAACTGACTATAAAGAAAGCAAGTTCTAGTTTCCCTACTTGGCAACGGGTGACCATGGTTGGGTGTTCTCACTACTCGGTGCTCTTGTAATTTCTGTGCTATTACAATTTATTTCTAAATAGCGTTTCCACTCGATGCCTCAGCAAAGAGGCCACCAATTGAATGAGCAGTATGTGAACTTGCAGTAAGCAGGACCAGTGTGCGTTTTGTTCTGCTGAGATCGGAAGCTCTGATTTCAACAGATTCATAACTCTTTCACAAACACTTAAAGGGACAGACAGATACCGATTAAAAAAAAACGCAAGCAGTACACCTAAACAATATATAGCTTGATGCATAGACCCTCAAGCAATAAGGTCAATGGCAAATCCCAAACAGTGTTCTCTGCCTACACCTGAAAGGCCATTCCCGGTTAAGGTAACACAATTCCGAGGGCCTTGCACAGATGTCCGTATACCACGAGTTACACTTGGAGCCACTGTCTTTTCTTTTAAAAAAGTCTAAAGCAGTTTGCCTTCTGGGATTTGTAGTTCCACTTTTTACACTGCACAGCGTGGGCCAGACATGCGATGTCGCCCATCCCTCCTTTTGTTTTGTATCCACAAGCGCTATGGGAGTTTGTCGGCAGCAGTTTGGACTGTGTTGATGCATATTTAGAAAGCCTGTTGCTCCCTGACTTTGCTGTTGTAGGTGAGCAGTCCCAAGTCCATTTAACCCACTATCTGCTGTATTACAGCAACTAAAAGCTACACATTACCTGTGAGTAACAGAGACCACAGAGCGGAAACCGATTATACTGATGAATGCACCTCACTTTTATTTGATGAATCGTTTTTTCCTGCCCTGGTTATATTTGAGGGGTTAGCGCCAGGATCCCCCATCCACCACCACCCCTCCCCCACATTACATTGAATGCGGACGGTTTACACCATGTTAATTGCACGCGGGTGTGTATTGATAGAGTGACAGAGGCAGGCAGGCCTATTACGTGTACTCCTGTGACAGCTTTTCAGTACTGCTGCGCTGCACTCCGCCCCCTTCATGTCTCTTCTTGACTCAGCACTGCTTGATTCAGGGCTAACTTTATGCGCCAAGCTGGGGTGCTTATAGCTCGTCCCCACTCACACGTGATGTGCAAATCTGCTCTACTTCATGCCCATGCAGACAGCTCCCCCAGAAAGTAATCCCCTGAAGGGATCTTTTTTAAAGCTGCAGGTTTCAAAATCATTCCCAGGAATGACGTGAAATGATATTGTTTTATAAAGCACACTAAAACCCAAGGTACCAAAGCGCTATTGCGAGACAGACTAATCTACAGAGTCAAACCAACCAAGAAGGGAACTGTAGTGAGAAAACCAAGTTTCCAAATGCGTTTTAAGGGAGTCCTGATTCAGAATTGTGAGTGGGCTCTGCCTTTCATCCTTCTGAAGTAGATAAAGCAAGCAGCATGCATTAGAGCCACACCTCCCTCATTTACTGATCTGATTGTTCCCGAACCAGGTTTATTTCGCTTTGCCAACACCCGCCACAATGTTTGGAGCAGGTCTTCGAACCGCATGCACAGAAGACCTCTCTCCCATCCGTCCAGTACATTACAGATGGGACACAATATTTCACGTCCCTTCAGCACCCTCACACACCCTCTCACACCCTCTCATACCCTCACCCACTCTCACACACCCTCACTCACCCTCACACCCCCTCACCCTCACACCCCTCACCCTTACTCTCACACCCCCTCACCCTTACCCTCACCCTCTCACCCTCACACACCCTCTCACCCCCTCTCACCCTCACACGCCTTCTCACCCTCACAAACCCTCTCACCCGCTCACCCTCACACCCCCTCACCCTCACACACCCTCTCACCCTCATTTACCCTGTCACCCTCACACACCCTCTCACCCTCTCACACCCTCACCCTCAAACCCTCTCACCCTCAAACCCTCTCACCCTCACACACCCTCTCACCCTCACACACCCTCTCACCCTCACACACCCTCTCACCCGCTCACCCTCACACCCCCTCACCCTCACACACCCTCTCACCCTCATTTACCCTGTCACCCTCACACACCCTCTCACACCCTCACCCTCAAACCCTCTCACCCTCACACACCCTCTCACCCTCATGTACCCTCTCACCCTCACACACACCCTCACACCCCCATACCCTCACACCCCCTCACCCTCACACCCCCATCCTCACCCTCACACACCCTCACCCACCCTCTCACCCTCACACACCATCTCACCCTCACACATCCTCTGACCCTCATACCCCCTCACATCCCCTCACCCTCACATCCCCTCACCCCCCCTCACCCTCCCTCACACACCCTCACTCACCCTCTCACCCTCACGCCCCTTCACCCTCACCCCCACACCCCCTCACACCCCCACACAATCTCAAAACCCCCTCACACCTCACGCCCCCTCACCCTCACACCCCCTCACCCTCACACACCCTCACTCACCCACCTTCACCCTCACATCCTCTCACACCCTCTCACCCTCACACACCCTCGCCCTCACACACCCTCTCACCCTCATGTACCCTCTCACCCTCACACACACCCTCACACCCCCATACCCTCACACCCCCTCACCCTCACACCCCCATCCTCACCCTCACACACCCTCACCCACCCTCTCACCCTCACACACCATCTCCCCCTCACACATCCTCTGACCCTCACATCCCCTCACCCTCACATCCCCTCACCCTCACATCCCCTCACCCTCCCTCACACACCCTCACTCACCCTCTCACCCTCACACCCCTTCACCCTCACCCCCACACACCCTCACACCCCCACACAACCTCAAAACCCCCTCACACCTCACACACCCTCACCCTCACACCCCCTCACCCTCACACCCCCTCACCCTCACACACCCACCCTCACATCCTCTCACACCCTCTCACCCTCACACACCCTCGCCCTCACACACCCTCACTCACCCCCACTCATCCTCACACACACTCACACACCTTCACCAGCATAGCATAACAAAACAAAGCATAGGATAGCAAAACAAAACATAGCATAGCAAAACACAATAAAGCATAGCATAGCATAACAAAACACAACAAAATATAGCATAGCATAATAAAAACATAGCATAAGAAAGCAAAGCATAGTATAACAAAACATAGCATAGTATAACAAAACACAACACAACATAACAGAACAAAACATAGCATAACATAACAAAACATAGCAACATAATCTAAAACAAAGCATAGCATAACAAAGCATAGCATAACAAAACATAGCATAACAAAACATAGCATAACATAACAAAATATAGCATAACATAACATAAAACAAAGCATAGCAAAACAAAACAGCATAACAAAACATAGCAAAACACAACAAAACATAGCATAACATAACAAAACACAACAAAACATAGCATTGCAAAGCATAGCAAAACATAGCATAACAAAACACAACAAAACGTAGCATAGCATAAACAAACACAAAATAGCATAGCAAAACACAACATAGCATAGCATAACAAAACAAAGCTTAGCATAGCATAACAATTAATAGCATAGCAAAATCAAGCATAGCATAATAAAACACAACAAAACATAGCATAGCATAACAAAACAGCATAGCATAACAAAGCATAGCATGGAAAAGCATAGCATAACAAAACATAGCATAGCATAACAAAACACAGCATAGCATAACAAATCAAATCATAGGATAGTAAAACATAGCATAGCATAACAGAACAAAACATAGGATAGCAAAACAAAACATAGTATAGCATACAGCATCACTCCGCACCACCACAGCATCACTCAGGGGCAACACAACATCACTATGCGCTACCACAGCATCACTGAACGCCACAGCATCACTCGTTCGCCATCACAACATCGCTCAGCGCCACTACAGCTTCAATCTGTGCAACCATTCAACAACACCTGGTTCAAATATGTTCTCTCAATGTTTCAAGTTTTATTACAAATGTAACAAAAAGATGTTAATATTTCACTTCTGTTCTTGGATTTTCATCACAATAAAATACACTGAACATAATCTTCACAAAAGTTATTTACAAAACTTTAAGCTATTGACATTATAAATTACAATAACTTTTATTTAAGTATTAATTATTGAAAAAATTAAAAGCCATTGTTATTTGTAATATCAATACATGTAAGTCACGTAAATACAACACATATTGCATTACAAATGCTATAGGTGTCACATTGGCGAAAGTGACAGAGGCAGGCAGGCCTATTACGTGTACTCCTGTGACAGCTTTTCAGTACTGCTGCGCTGCACTCCGCCCCCTTCATGTCTCTTCTTGACTCAGCACTGCTTGATTCAGGGCTAACTTTATGCGCCAAGCTGGGGTTCTTATAGCTCGTCCCCACTCACACGTGATGTGCAAATCTGCTCTACTTCATGCCCATGCAGACAGCTCCCCCAGAAAGTAATCCCCTGAAGGGATCTTTTTTAAAGCTGCAGGTTTCAAAATCATTCCCAGGAATGACGTGAAATGATATTGTTTTATAAAGCACACTAAAACCCAAGGTACCAAAGCGCTATTGCGAGACAGACTAATCTACAGAGTCAAACCAACCAAGAAGTAAGGGAACTGTAGTGAGAAAACCAAGTTTCCAAATGCGTTTTAAGGGAGTCCTGCTTCAGAATTGTGAGTGGGCTCTGCCTTTCATCCTTCTGAAGTAGATAAAGCAAGCAGCATGCATTAGAGCCACACCTCCCTCATTTACTGATCTCATTGTTCCCGAACCAGGTTTATTTCGCTTTGCCAACACCCGCCACAATGTTTGGAGCAGGTCTTCGAACCGCATGCACAGAAGACCTCTCTCCCATCCGTCCAGTACATTACAGATGGGACACAATATTTCACGTCCCTTCAGCACCCTCACACACCCTCTCACACCCTCTCATACCCTCACCCACTCTCACACACCCTCACTCACCCTCACACCCCCTCACCCTCACACCCCTCACACTTACTCTCACACCGCCTCACCCTTACCCTCACCCTCTCACCCTCACACACCCTCTCACCCCCTCTCACCCTCACACACCCTCTCACCCGCTCACCCTCACACCCCCTCACCCCCACACACCCTCTCACCCTCATTTACCCTGTCACCCTCACACACCCTCTCACCCTCTCACACCCTCACCCTCAAACCCTCTCACCCTCACACACCCTCTCACCCTCACACACCCTCTCACCCTCACACACCCTCACACCCCCTCACCCTCACACACCCTCTCACCCTCATTTACCCTGTCACCCTCACACACCCTCTCACCCTCACACACCCTCTCACCCTCTCACACCCTCACCCTCAAACCCTCTCACCCTCACACACCCTCTCACCCTCATGTACCCTCTCACCCTCACACACACCCTCACCCTCACACCCCCATACCCTCACACCCCCTCACCCTCACACCCCCATCCTCACCCTCACACCCCCTCACCCTCACACCCCCAACCTCACCCTCACACACCCTCACCCACCCTCTCACCCTCACACACCATCTCACCCTCACACATCCTCTGACCCTCACACATCCTCTGACCCTCACACCCCCTCACATCCCCTCACCCTCACATCCCCTCACATCCCCTCACCCTCCCTCACACACCCTCACTCACCCTCTCACCCTCACACCCCTTCACCCTCACCCCCACACACCCTCACACCCCCACACAACCTCAAAACTCCCTCACACCTCACACACCCTCACCCTCACACCCCCTCACCCTCACACACCCTCACCCTCACACACCCTCACTCACCCACCCTCACCCTCACATCCTCACACCCTCTCACCCTCACACACCCTCGCCCTCACACACCCTCACACACCCTCATTCACCCTCACTCATCCTCACACACACTCACACACCTTCACCAGCATAGCAGAACAAAACAAAGCATAGGATAGCAAAACAAAACATAGCATAACAAAACATAGCATAGCAAAACACAATAAAGCATAGCATAGCATAACAAAACACAACAAAACATAGCATAGCATAATAAAAACATAGCATAAGAAAGCAAAGCATAGTATAACAAAACATAGCATAGTATAACAAAACACAACACAACATAGCAGAACAAAACATAGCATAACAAAACATAGCAACATAATCTAAAACAAAGCATAGCATAACAAAGCATAGCATAACAAAACATAGCATAACAAAACATAGCATAACATAACAAAATATAGCATAACATAACATAAAACAAAGCATAGCAAAAGAAAACAGCATAACAAAACATAGCAAAACACAACAAAACATAGCATAACATAACAAAACACAAGAAAACATAGCATTGCAAAGCATAGCAAAACATAGCATAACAAAACACAACAAAACGTAGCATAGCATAAACAAACACAAAATAGCATAGCAAAACACAACATAGCATAGCATAACAAAACAAAGCTTAGCATAACAAAACATAGCATAACAAAGCATAGCATAGCATAACAATAAATAGCATAGCAAAACAAAGCATAGCATAATAAAACACAACAAAACATAGCATAGCATAACAAAATAGCATAGCATAACAAAGCATAGCATGGAAAAGCATAGCATAACAAAACATAGCATAGCATAACAAAACACAGCATAGCATAACAAATCAAATCATAGGATAGTAAAACATAGCATAGCATAACAGAACAAAACATAGGATAGCAAAACAAAACATAGTATAGCATACAGCATCACTCCGCACAACCACAGCATCACTTAGGGGCAACACAACATCACTATGCGCTACCACAGCATCACTGAACGCCACAGCATCACTCGTTCGCCATCACAACATCACTCAGCGCCACTACAGCTTCAATCTGTGCAACCATTCAACAACACCTGGTTCAAATATGTTCTCTCAATGTTTCAAGCTTTATTACAAATGTAACAAAAAGATGTTAATATTTCACTTCTGTTCTTGGATTTTCATCACAATAAAATACACTGAACATAATCTTCACAAAAGGTATTTACAAAACTTTAAGCTATTGACATTATAAATTACAATAACTTTTATTTAAGTATTAATTATTGAAAAAATTAAAAGCCATTGTTATTTGTAACATCAATACATGTAAGTCACGTAAATACAACACATATTGCATTACAAATGCTATAGGTGTCACATTGGCGAAAGTTATAACTATTGGCATTGTAAATGACAAAGCTTTTAATTTCGCTATTTTCAAAAACAAAACATAAATAAAAAAATTGTCATTTACAATACCAATAGCTTAAACTTTCCTAATGCGAGACCTATTGCATTGCAAATGCTTGTTCATTTTGTTAGTAAAATTAAACATACCGCCCCGCACTCTGTGCTCAACACTGGATTGAAGTTCATATTAGCCGAATACAGTGTCGATATTTTAAAACGCCGCTAGAGGGAGAGCGTGCCTACGAATTGCCGTCCGGATCTTAGTCAGCTAATTTTAGCCTGCCCCCGAGCAACTTTGTAACAAGGGCTTAAATAGGTGCATTGTATGCACTGATTTTATGTGAGATTTTAATCACGACAAGAAGGCTCACATTACAGCCATGTAACTGTTTAATTACCCTTCCTCTCCAGCAAGAGACTGAAGTGTCACATCGGAATACATTTAGAATATCCAATACGGCTCACTTCTCTGAAGCACTTTCTTTTCTTGCTACTCCGTACTCGACATAAATGCCGTAAATAATACATTATTCTTTACATTAACTTGATTTTATTTTCAGAATGTTAGACGTTTTTGGATCGATGTAGCTTTTGGAGTGTAAGTATAATTTTGACCTTGTTTTTTTTTCACTTTTTCTCTTACTCTGATATTTCTTGTTCATAATATTCGTTCCTTTTACTAATTTATTTTGCCAGTACAATCTGTGCCCTTGTTGTGTTTATATATTGTTTTGTTTCCAATTAGTAATTCGACCCTTCGAATTGGTATCTTCATTCAGCTTTAGCAGCCTTTGTTTCGTTTTAATCTCCTGTTTTGTCTCAAGGTGCGCCAGTTGGAGGTTCCCTCCGCAACGCAGCCCTCACGCGGCGCTCTCCATGACACGCTGTTTCACTGCCGTCTCTACAGCCCCTTTCACATTGACCCTTCCTCTACTTGCTCTGCCTGGGTGCGCACGTGCTACATGGCTCAACAAGCATTTGCAAATCCAATAGGTTTCGTTTTTCCAGTGCTGTGTGGCAGCTGCTACGGGCTTTGCCACTTACGGTGGCAAGTTTTTATTAATGTGATGAGACAAAAAAATACAAGCCCTGCATAAAGTGGTGAAGCAAAGAAAATTTAGTTACCCGAATGTTTTAACACGGAAGTATATAACTTCACTCAATCAAAATGATATGGTAAAGAAGTTCTGTTCTAAGAGATGGACAAACAGAAGAGGAAAGAAAGCCATTGAATAATAAGCAAGCTAATGAAAGTGACAAGAAAGCCAACCAATGATATGGAATGGGCTGACCCAAAATCTCATTATACATGCTAGAACAACCAAATGGTTCCATGGGTCAAATTTTTCCAAGGATCAACTGCCCCAAGTAGCATACTATTAAATGATTCACAAGGTTAGTAAACTCTGCAAATGCAGTGTCTTATTCCATCAATAACAAATAGCGGGAGTCAAGTTCTAGTGCAGACCGAGGCGTTGCTTCAGGGGGCGGGGGTACTTGGAGTGTTACATCCCCCTAAAAAGTTTATTAAATAGTAGTTTGGTACAAGTGCTATGACAAATACACAGACACACACATACACACACACACCCTCTCTTATCCATGGCTTTAAGTGGGCTGGTCCTCGCCTCACCGGTGCTGAGCGCTGGAGGCAGTATTTTAAAGGGGGCTTCGAAACGGGTCTCTATCGGGCTCTGCTTTGTGCCCTGGCACAGGCGATCCGTTTTTTTCCGACTGCAGTGAGAAGTTACGGCATGCCTCATGTCGTGTACCATTTATATAATGTATTTTAACAAGATATCCCAGCGTGATTATTAAGAAACCTGAAGTTTACAACCCCAAATCTTATTGACCAAGCTGGGTGCAGGGTGCAAAAAGTGCTCAGTGTGTGATATATATTTACAAATATACATACTACAAGAACAACGCAGGGTATCCACGTGAAGTAGCCCACAACATCAACATGACTACATGAGCCTCTTGAATTGTGTTTCAATCATAAGCCTGTGCGAATGTTGATGTTTCGACCCATATGGAATGAAGCTGGGGGTCTCATAAGGACAGCACCATTTTCATTTCTTGTGCATCACATTGTGGAACAATCCAGACATTGCATTTTATTTTAGTGCGACCGGTATTGAGTAAAGGAGTCTGGTTGTGTGTATCGGAGATTTACACTGTGAATGTTGAATGGTAAGACATACAGTGGCAGTGAAGAAGCCTACATCCAATTAAGGACACTAGGCAGACAGCACTGCCCTGATAAGACCAGTGGCTTAAAACCATATGGGTCAGACCGTTGACATTTCCACAAGGTTATCATTCCCATACTTCATTCTCAAGGGGGAGGAGGGGTGCTTCAGAGCTATGAAACTTCATCCCTCCTTCAATACAAATACATTTCTCCTTTGAAACATTAAAAAAATGCTTCCACGGACATTTCCAAATTTGATGTTATTCACTTGATATTGAGGGCTTGATTTCGATGTTGGTCGAAGTTACCTCCAACCGACACAGTTACGGTGTGGGACCGCCTGACCATAGGTCAGCAGTTCCGCACACCTCATTGCAATGCGACTGCACATGGTGAGGTCACAAAAGCCCACTTATTTATGGGAGCTTAGCGGAAACTGCCCATAGCACAAGCTCCCATTGAGAAATGGGAGTTTGTGTAAATCCTTGCACCTTGTGCCAGGCACCTCACAGTGCCTGTCACATAGTGCTGGGATTTTCAGGGGGGCACCATACCCCAGAGTCACAATCGGAGGACAAGGAGGTAAGGGGGCCCTGCTAGGGGACCCCAAAGACACTTTCTGATAGCAGTTTCATGTCAGAAAGGGCGACATGGAACTGCTGTTGGAAAGTGTCCTCATAATCCAGACGGTGGAAACGCCGTCCATGATGGATTATGTGGCCATTCACACTAGCCGACGGGCTCCATGAGCCTGTGTGAACCGGGGCTGATTACCCGGTTGGTTTAAACTCTGACTGCTATCATTGTAATACACCGGTTGGAGTTTAAACCTACGATGTCAGTTGGAAAGCCTACGACCAGCGGTCAGAGGCTTTCTGACTGACATTGAAATCAGGCCCTAAATGTCTACATGTTTATAGAAGAACTGTTATGTTAATTTCCCATCTACTTTTGAATAAAACCTTGAGAAACGTTTGAACAAATGGATTCTGCTAGATAATGTCCTGCCATCAAGAAAACAAGCTCCTGTTGCATATCTGCCATAGATCTGTATACCAGTCATAATACCATATAAATAAAAAAAACATCACTGCTTTTACTCTTCTTATTCAGTGAAGGTGTGCTTCTTAACAGTCTCTCTTCTACATTACACTTGCCGACAGGTGCCTCATTCAAATACCAGACCATAGCAAGGTTACAAACATACACTGCCATGAATCACCAGATTTAAAAATAATGTAATTTATCATCGAAAAATGTTTATTTTTTTTCAAAACCATTTATATTGCTTTTTCAAAAAGTAAGATAAAACTCTCTCCAGACATTGGTGACATAGTTATTATCATGCTTCAAACGACCTATTTCAAACATTTGTATCTCATTTAGAAAACTCCTCACCCTGTTTTCAACCTTAGGGAAAAAATCCACCCCTAGCCCCTTTCTAGGCCATTTAGTAATGTGATTGAGTAGGCACACCTATCTACTAGGTCTACTATCTGGGTACACAGTAGTAGTAAAAAAAATAGAGGGGTCAGTTTTAATGGGTAAGGGGAGCTGTGGTTGATTGAATACTCTTTATACGGTGGGTATTTTAGGCATAGCAGATTCTCTCGTCGGGCTTAATGAGGTTTATCGGCCTCTCTCTGTTTCCTTGCAGACCTGGGTTAGGGTGTCCCACTGTCCATCCATCAGGTGCTTATTCAGCCCCCTATATTGCTCCCTACAGAGCCCATTGCTCTTTTCCTCAGTCCACTATTCTCTTCTAGTTGGCTAAGAGGTGGGTGTGGGGGGGGTTTCCAGGGCACAGTTATGACCCTTTTGGCTAAAAAGCTAAGCGAATAAATGTGGCTATAACATTACCTTCCTTAAGCATGGGGTACATTCCCAATAAGCACACCATCTGTCGAATATCTGTCCAACCTGTTGTACAGGTTATGTAATTCAGCCCCAAATCCTTGTACTACTGTGCAGTCCCATGTCATATGTTTGAACTCCGCAAGCACATTATGGCATATAGAACTCTCGGATGGTGTTCCAGGGTAGAAGAACAACTTACTTGCCTCCAGTAATTCTCTTTTTGGTAGGGATCCTTTGTAGTCGCAGATTTCTCACCTTTTGAATTTTCACCAGGTGTTAAATTGGATCTGGAAACTTTCCAGCAGAACGTCTGTACATTGGAAAGTGGAGCTTTGCGACTAGACACTGATGCTGTTCTACTCAAGAAATGACGTGTGAGCCGATATACGTACCACTCCTGCACGCTTACATCAGTTGCTCTCTACACTGTCTGTGCTTCCAGACTCAGAGCCTCAAAGCAGATTGGGAGACAGTGCGCACATTTCAAGACTTGGGATCTTATTTATTGATAAAGTCCAATCAAATAATGGGAGGACAAAAGGCTTGGCGAGGAATCTGTGGCTAGATAGAGTTTCTACCAGAAAGAGTGCACCAAAGGTAAGTAACTTGTTCTTTGATAGACTGCTAGCCACAGATTACACAGCATTGGAATAGATACCAAGGCAGTACCCATTTTGCAAGTGAGTCTGTTAATGGAATCAAACTAAAAAGCCCTGCAGGATCAAGCCTGCAAAATGCACATCCCAGCGAACTTGATTGTCCAGGCAATAATGCTTTGTGAATGTATGGAGGGATGCCCACATAGCCACATGGACTATGTGTGCCAGTGGAGTGGTAGCAGCTTTGGCCTTGGTAGAATGAGCCTGCACTTCTTCCGGAGGGTGCTTTTTGGACAATGCGTAGCCACTCCTAAAACAGACTACTATCCAGCAAGAGATGGTTCTCTTCTGCACTGCCTTGCCTTTTTCCCCTCAAAAGACCCCCCACAAAGAGCTGATCGACTACCCAGTGAATGCTCAGTGATCTCTTGGACTCCAAGCGATGAAGTCTCATCTCCTTAAAGGGGTGAGGCGGAGCATAGAACACCAGCAGGGTGATGTGATGACCAATGAGGAACAGTGTCACAGCTTTCAGCTGGAAGGATGCCTGTATCTGTAGAACCAATCAGTCTGGGAAAAAGGAAGTGCATTCACACAAACAGCCTTAAGCACACTCTCACATTGTGCTGAGGTGATGACAATAAGCAATACAGTCTTGATAGTAAAGAGCCATAAAGGACAGTTGTGAAGTGGCTCTAATGGAGTGCATATATATGTACATATATGTATACATCAGAACTAGATTAAGGTCCCATTGGGGCATGACAAAAGAAGAAGGGGCAAATGTGTTGTCAGCCTTTCAAAATTATATCCCAACTGGTCACTTAAACAATGAGGGCTGACCTGACAAGAAGGCCAAGAGATAACCCTTAGCAGAGCCTAAAGCAAAACATTGCCAGGCAAGAGAGATAGAACAAATAACAGAATGTCTGGCCTGGAGGGTTCGATCTAGCGTGTGCCGCACCAAGCCACAAATTTGTCCCAGTGACAGGTGAGTCGAGGGATGCCTGGCTGCCAAGATGACATCAACCACCTCTGGAGGAAAGTCGAAAGTGTTCAGCTGTCATCGCTCATTCTCCAAACATTAAAAGTGGAGATTGCAAAGGCTTGGTGTAGAACCATGCCTTGCTGCTGCTACAGCAGGCCTTCTTGGAGGTGCAGCATTATCAGGGGACATATGCTCAAGCCCAGGAGTTCAGGATACCATACTCTGAGTCCAATCCAGAGTCACTAGGATGGTTTGAGCCCGGTCTGTCCTGATCTTGAAAACTCAGGGCAGGAGTTGTATCAGCGGTAAGGCATACAGGATACTCAAGCTCCACTCAAGGTGGAACCCGTCTCCTAATGGAAGATGCCTTGGAAACTCCAAAGTACATAAGTTCGGACATTGTGCATTCTAGTTGCCATTCATGATCTGCCTGGCATCGAAGGCTGAGCTTTCCCGCCATGGCATTCAATTATCATGCCAGGTGGTTCACTAGCATTTAAAACTGCTTGATGGGTCAGCCATTTCCAGAGGCACAAGGCCTGATGGCACATGGCCCATGACCCCACCCTGCCCACTGGCGTATCGAAACTAGAAGGGCCCCCCTACAAGGTACATGGAGGCCCCCCTCCAGACTCAATGAGGAGCTCCCCAGCCAGAGTATTGTGATGCGGGGGCCCCTTGCAGCCCCCCTGAACTAGGGGGGCTGCAGGGGCCTGTGTTACACCACTGACCCTGCCCTGTTCGTTGCAGTACCACATATTGGTGGTGTTGCCCATGAGCACCTGTACCTGCATCCGGTTGATGGACAGAAGAAAGGCTTTCAACATCAAGCAGATGGCCCTCAGTTATGGAAGGTTTATGTGGACCTGGGATTCTAGTGGAGACCAGATGCCTCTTATCTCCAAGTCTCCCAGATGCCCCCTCCTATAGAGAAGCAATGCATCAGTCACCACTGTCCGCTCCGGATGAGGAAGGGAAAGGAGTGTGCAATTGATCCAATCTCAATACACTAACCATCATCCCAGATATTTTGCAGAATCCTCCTAAATCTGAATGTAGTGGGACAGGTTTCCTGGATGTTGAGTGCACTGGGAATTCATATCCCACTGTAGATCCTACAAATGCCACCTGGTGTGCTTGACCAGCAGGATGCAAGAGGTCATCAGCCCGAGCAGCCTCCAAGTCAACCTCTCTGCAACCAGGACTGAAGCTGAAAGTTCGGGAACAAAGCCTGCATGTCCTGGACTCTCTCTCCCAGTGGAAATGCACAAGACCAAACCGTTTGCAGAATGGCTCTAATGAAGGGGAGTCCAATGCGACTTCAGCACGTTGGTAGCGAACGTCAAATATGAAAGGAGGTTCACTGTAGTTTAGAGGCGGTTGACAACTGCTTTGGGCGAGCCCACCTTCAACAGTCAGTCATCAAGGTATGGGAAGGCTGGCACCCTTGACCTCTGAAGGTGTGCTGCCACCACCTCAATGACTCTAGTGAAGACCTGAGAGGCACTGGTGAGACCAAAGGGGAGCACAGCAAACTGAATATGCTCCTCTCCTACCACCAACCACAGGTAGCGATGATGGGAAGGCAGGACGTGTATATAGAAGTATGTGTCCTAGAGGTTCCACACTACCTTCCAGTCTCCATGGTCGAGCAGACAAGACCTGTATTTCTCCTTCTGGAGGAAAGCTTGGAGTGGGCACATGTCTAGAATAGGCTGAACATCTACATCCTTCTTTGGCACCAGAATGTAAAGGGAATAACGACCCCAACCTACTTCTGGCACAAGCACACTCTTGATAGCACCTATGGACAGGAGGGCTTTCACTTCCTGTCACAAGATGGAGAGATGACTCTGTCAGTTGTTAAGGGAATGGTGGAAGGTGTGGTAAACAAGAGAGACAGGTTAAAGGGAATGCTTTGGGGAAAATCTGTAGGACCCACCTACCCAAAGTGATCTTTTTCCAGCCCGGGAAGAATCAGAGGATGCTGCTTCTCCCAGGTGGCTGGGTACCTGCAAAGGCACGCTAAAGAGGTTTGGCAGGAGCGGCCATTGGGGAGAGGGTGTGGTGAGCCGGACAACACACTGATCTTGGCCACAGGAATGGCTGGCACCACAGTCTCTCGCAAAACAGTTGGGTTCACTGAGGGGGTTGGTTAGTTCGGTGGTAAGAGACTCCTCAGCCAAAGCCAAGAAATGAGTGATGGAACTATGTAGGAAAGTGGGTTTCTGTTGCAGTAACCCCCCCCACTTTTTGCCTGATAACTGATGTACTTTTCCTTGGTGTGCCCTGGGTCCCGGCCAATTAGGTACCCAGGGCCTGTGTTCCTTCACTAAAAACTGTACTAAAGCCTAAACCCAATTGGCATCTCGGGCCACATGTCAGCCCCTGGTAAATGGTACCCTAGGTACCCAGGGCACTGTGACCGGAGAAGGCCCCTAAGGGCTGCAGCACTTATTGTGCCACCCTTAGAGGCCCTGTGTCCTGACACACACACCCTGCCCTTTCAGGCTGAGTGCCTGGGTGCAGAACAGAACAAAGAGTCAACATGGCACACATCCCTGTGTGCCATACCCACAAAACGCTGCCCTGGCATACCTCAGTCACCCCTCTAGCTGGGTGCCCTATGCCAGTGGTGTGGGTTCAGGTGCATGAGCCTCCTCCCCCCAGGATGGGCAGGGGAAGCTTCAAAGGCATGCCGCCTTTGTGAGCTTCTCCATGCCACTTGCTGTACTCAGCAACTGGCCCCCACCGGTTCTGACCCCCACTCTGGTGGGACGACAGGCGGGAAACCCAAAGGGAGGAAAGGGAGTATGTCAGCCTCTGCCAACCCCACCCCTCAGGTGGGGGAGGCGAGGTGAAGCACAACTCCCGGCTCTCGCCATCTTGAGGATAGGGGGTGTACTCACCCCAGGAAAGGGACCCATTGGTACTTGACCTTTCCCTACCTGTAACACCCCTAACTTAGTTTTTAGGGGCACCCTGAACCTTCTTTCCTCAGATCCCAATTCCAAAACTAACAAGTAGAACAAGAAGAAGAAGACCCACCGTGCCGCTGCTAGCAAGAGGACAACACCAACTGACTTCTCCCCAGCCCTACCGGCCTGTAGACCCTTGAACCTTCTCTTGCTTAACCCTGTTGTCTCCTGTGGTCAGCAACCTCAAAAACCCCGGAGGACCTGACTGCCTTGGTCATCCAAAGACCGGTACCCCCATGAGCAGTGGTTCTGCTTAAAGATCTACAACCCCTGGTGCCAGCCAGGAACCGCAAATCCAGCACACTCTGCACCCGCCAAGCCCGGCCTGTGCCTGAGTGAACAAAGACCACAAGGACGTCCTCCTGGTGATTGTGACCCAGAATCCAGCACCCAATGACTCTCCTAGATGCTCCTGATGACGCCTGTAGTCTCACAACAAGGGACCCCTCCAACTGCGACCAGCCGAGGGTAAGATTTTCTGACACCAAAAGACACCCATGCACCCGGCACCACACGGCCCCCTGTGCCCAACTCCTGGGTGTGTACCCAACCTACAGTTTCCCAACTTACCTCTCAAAGTAGTGGTCGCACCTGAAGAATCTTCGTCCCTGAGCTTGCAGCCTTTGTTTGTCTTGCAGCTTTCCCATTGAAATCCGTTGGGCGCCCGACAGCCTAAAAGCACCCTGCACCCAGCCGCTGGAAGTGCAGCAACTGTTCTATTCTACTTCCCTACTTGTCCTGTGTAAATGACCAGGAGCTCAGCTCCCTCAGCTGCAAGCAGCCACCAACCAAAGACCCCCTACCTGCCATAGTCTAGCACTGGGCCTACTCTCTCGGCACCCGGCTGCCCCTGTGCCGCTGAGGGTGTAACAACTGTATCTACCTGAACCTGGGAGACCCCTGAGCCTATCCGCAGACCCTTAACTCTGCCAGTCAAGTACCTACCTGAAAGCCGATAACTCACATTTTCTCCATAAGGTAACATTGACTGGTTTTCACTTAGAAATTCTTCTGTGTTCAGTTTTGCAACTTTGAAATATTCACTAAAAATCATCCGCTGAACAAACGAAATTACTCACCTGTTATCAGGAGAGATCCCAGGGCTGGATCTTTGTGCCCAGCACTGACCCTAAAAAGTAATTACAACTGTGATTTTCTGCTTACCTGATTTTCTCCCATGGTTTTACCAGAAATTCTTCTAAGTGTCGATTTTTGAAACATACAAATATTTCTTAAAAATCGCCTGTGTAACATAAACAATTTCTTTCAACTGTTTATAGGAGATGCACCAGGGCTGAATCGAGGATCCAGCCAGAGTAAGAAAAACATACGCAAAGTAATTGAAATTGCATTTTACTTAAAATTCCCATTGAGCTCAATGTTATTATTGTGTTAAGTATATGTTGCATATTGCAACAACTATATCGATTGCATTTAAAAGTCTACTGCTCATTGAAAGTATTCAATAGCAACATCTCATTCTGGGAATGTATTTTTATACCTACTTGTGGTTCTAAAATAAAAACCAACATATTTTTATATACAAAACAATTGGCCTAGAGTTCAGTTCTTGAGTGTGTGAGAACATTTGCTGACTGAGTGTGTGCCACAAATGCTTTGCACTGTCCTCTGATACTGCCTTACTACTCGACCAAACTACCAGTTTTGAGAGTAAGGTTATATCTAACTTTAATCTCTGCCAAACCTCTGGGGACTGTGGAGTCTGTGCACACTGTACCTTACTTTGGTGCAAAATATACAGAGCCACTTTCTTACAAACTATTGCAGTTGGCGAGGAGGCACGGAAAGGCCCAGAGACTGAACGGTAGCCTGCTCTACATGAAGCGCACAACAGTGAAATCAGCTCTTTGGGCACACCACACTTGTGCCACTGAATCCCAAAGGGCATGTGAGAAGCGTCCCAACAAACAGCTGGTGCAAACAGATCAAAGGGCCAAGCTGGTAGGAAAAAAAACAATTTGCCGAATATTCCCACACGCATGGATCCCCATCAGGAGGAGTGGTGGGAAATGGGTTGAGATTAGAGCAGCTGGTAGAAGCCTGTACCACTAGGCTTTCTAGCGATAGCAGCTGCGAAATAAAAGCTGGGTCATCAGGAGCAGGGTGATGGCATCTTCCAATCTACATTTTGATTGGGGAGTCAGGACAAGGTTTGGCCCTAGCCCCCAAAAATGTATCCGGAAGTACCTAATTAAATGGAAAAAGTGTCTCAGAAGATGTTTGCCCTGGTTGAAGGACTTCTGATAAGACAATGTTTTTTCACCAAGTTGGGGGGGAGTTTGAGGTTAAGTACTTAGACCGCCCTAGGCATCACCATGGCGTAGGAAGCAGATTCTCTGTGGCTGGCGCAGAGGGAAAAAAAGTTCTTTCTCCAGGGAGATATCAAGGCCAGTAGTCTCCTGTAAGTCCTTGAACCAACTGTCATCTTAATAGGGCTGAGTGAACTCATTACCTGAGCCATATACATTATACTAATCAATCCCAAAAAGGCAATGCAGATAATGAGTATGTGATAATTCAAGTGGTGGAAGCGGCATCTCAAATGTATTCGGGCACAGCGTTGATCAAGGTCGGACCGGCTTGAGAGAGGACAATTGGGCCACTTCTTCAGGTGGTGAAGTTGGCATCGGTGCTTATGTGCCCGAGGCTGCTGTCAAGCATGGGTGTGGTGCTACAAGCAGGGTCGGAACTGGAGACAAAGGCAAGATAGTTTTGGAGGATCCAAGAAGCACTGAGGGACAACATGCCAGAGGTATCCCTGGTGGAAGGCATCTCAGCTCCTTGGGGCTTATATGCATGCAAATGGAGTTGGTAGGGATCCAAAGAGCCGGAGCATGGACGCGAGGACCTCTTCGATCTGCTGCGACATGGCTAAAAGGTCCGGAAACTAGAGTGTACCGGAAATAGCTATGAGAACGGCTCTGAAGTCAGCTGGGTTCTGAAGTAAGATTAAGAAGAATGGCACCATCCCCAACGATGTCTCAGGTGCATGGGAGTAGCACATGAGAGCAGAATCCGGCTTCAAATTCTTGTTTCTTACTCTTAACGGAGGTATTAAAGTAAGACAAACACCAACCTCTGGAGCGGCCCAGTTTACTTTGGAACCAAGAACAAACCTTTGATGTGGACCTTGGCTTGAAACAGAGTCTTCTTATGCTTGGGGACAAAAAGCTTTGCTTCACATTCCCTGATGGCCGTCTGCTTCATCGACGCACAGGTGCCGTAGGTTTTAAAGTCATGGCTTGACCACAGACACAACTGATGGGGATATGTCACAGACATTTTTTACAACTGTCTCTCCCTCTTGCTCTCAAATGCCTATGTCTCAATCCTAGATCTATTATTAAGCATGCAGTCTTGCACGTATCTCGAACAGTAACTGGCTATGCCAAAAAATGAACACACCATGGAAACCTCTTGCGGGGGGTCAGCTTTTGACAGCACTTGTACTTTAGCAGGATCTGGTGTCATGCCCCCATCAGAAAAGATACGGCCAAAGAATTTTAGCTTTGCCTTATGGATCTCACACTTGTCTGCATTCAAAGTCAAACCTGCTTCGGCAAGTGAACTACAGACTTGTGAAAGAGCTTTATTGTATTCTTTTTGTGTGGCTCCGAAAAACAATGTCATCACTGTAATTGAACAGGTTCATTACAGGCTATATGATACATTGAATGGCATCTTGAACCAGTTCTGCAGCAGATGACACACCAAAATGTTACCTTTTGTATCGAAACAGACCAACATGAGTAGAAAAGGCTGTAATGTACCTGCAATCTTCATCAAGTTATAACTGATGATAACATTTATTTAAATCAAGACAAGAGAATACCTTTGCACCATTTGATTGTGTTATGTCAGCCATGTGGATGTCGCTCTCAGTCAATTGCCTTGTTAGCTTGACGCATGTGAATGCATACGTACAGCTACTTCACCGTCCTTTTTCGTCACTACCACTATGGGAGAAATCCATGGCGTTGTACCAGTGAAAAACTCAATAATATCATACTTAAGTAACAATTCAAGTTCTTTCTCAACAGCCTCTTTTAAATGAAAAGCAATTTGTCTACATCTTTGAGCAACATGAAGGACATCCTCATTAATATGCAACTTCACTTTCATAGTCTTAAGTTTTCCCAAGCCATAAAATAACGAAAGGAACTGACTTACTATTTTGTAGTGCGCATTCATGTTGTAATTCACAGAAACCAGTCCCATATCAGCAGCTGTGCTGAAACTGAGTAGACGGGCCTTGAAACACATGGATGGGTGCTTGTACCTTAATTTTCTCGTGTTTCATTGTCGCTACACAAGAACATTGACTTTTTAAGGGCATCAGTGCAGCCTATTTATACACTTTGGTTTTCGATGAAGTTAGTTGCAGTAAAGGAGATAATTCATTGTATTTCTCTTCACGCATAATGTTTATCGATGCACCGCTGTCGATAATGAAAGTTATTGAACAACCATTTACTTTCAGTGTAATTTTAGGAGAATTTTTGAATGACTTTTGTGCTTTGGCATCTTCTGCCACACCTAAAAGTTGGAGCACATGGATTATCAGAGTAAGTACGCGGATTTGAGTATCCGTGCGCGCTACAAATGCATTCTAACATAACATAGTTGTCAATTCACTAATAAATTAGCAAAGAAAATCCCTCTCCTTGTGATATTGGTTATAATGTCCTTTGTCAGATGAAGTGCTGGAATGCCCCAATTTTTTCTTCTTCCAAGGTAGTCTCTTCCCAGATCCCTACAGTAGGGGTGATGTCAAAGTCACCACAGACAATCAATGAATATTTGGCAAAATGATTTAGGGTAGATTTTAATCCATCACTTCTTCAAGGATTGCCAGATAGTGTGATCCATATGAGTTCTGACTAGTTGTGATATAAACATTCATAATGTCCACAATTTGAGTGTTTTATTCCAGACTTCTCAATTTGCGTATTTGTTCCATTTTACAATCTAACTTTATGAAGACCCATGTTGCTAGCTATATATATATATATATATATATATATATATATATATATATATATATATATATATATATATATATATATATATCCAAGAAAGAAGTGACTCAAACAGATAGATTCACCAAAGAACAAAAATATATTTCCACTACAACGTTTCAGCTTCCGCCTTCCTCAGGTAGTTTCAAGATGGTAAGCTCAGTGGCTGCACAGATGACACAGCTGAATTTTCAAAAAGCATCATGAGTGAAGATTCCATTTGGAATGTGGAATCAATGCAGTCCTGAGAGTTCTTGAGATATGCAGTAATCAGGATGTATTGTCAGTAATGTTCAGTCCATCTGGATGCAATGATTTTAAACGGTACATCCAGAAGTTTTCCCTGGAGTCCAGTAGTTCTTCCTTTGAGACATGTTCCACGGGGAAAATCTTCAAATCTGATAGTGAATGATCCACAAGGTTAAAATGATTGGGTACAGGCTGGTCAATTTTCTTATTAATTATTGCTGATTTGTGGTTCCTGAATCGTGTGCGGAGGTCATTCATTGTTTGGCCTACATATTGTTTTTTACAGCTTTGCCGTTGGCACTGAATCACATAAATAATGCATGTTGAGCGACATGTAAGATGCTGCCTTATTGCATAGGTCCTTCTGGTAACATAACTAGTAACTGATGATGTTTGTAAAAGGTATTCACACGTGATGCACCTTTTAGAGTCACAGCAATGAACCCCTGGATTTGTTACAGCTTGCTTCAGTTCAGCTCTCACAATAAGAGATCGTAAATTTGGAGCTCTGCGGTAAGCAATGACTGGCGGTTTTGGAAAAACCTTTTGCAATTTTTCACAAGTGGACAGTAAGGGAAATGTTTTTTGCATTATATTTCTGTAGTTGGGAGCTGATGGATGATAGTCAACTACAAATGGAGTTCTGTCACTTTTGTTTCTGGCGTTGGTATTCCAAATAAGTGCTTCTCTGGGTAACTGCAAAGACTTGCCAATTTGTTGCTGTATGATATGCAGAGGATAGCCTCGCCTTCTAAATAATGTAGCAAGCTCCTGTAGATGGTCTTTACAGGTTTCCTCATTGCTGCAGATGCGTCTTATTCTGAGTGCTTGGCTGTAGATGATGCTCAGTTTAGTGTGATGAGGGTGACATGAAGTCCAGTTTAGATACAAATGAGCATCTGTAGGCTTGTGGTACAGATCAGTTGTAATTTTGTGTTCATGAATGGTGACTAGCACATCCAGAAAAGGGAGATGATGCTTCTGTTTGGAATTGCTGCTGGTAAATTTGATGGTAGGATGGATATTGTTGATATTAGCTGTAAATTGTTCTAATGTTCTACTTCCTGCATTCCATATTATAAATATGTCATCAATGTATCGTAGCCATACCAGTGGTTTGATGCTAGAAGTAGCAAGTATACTGTTCTCTAGTTTGCCCATGAAGATATTTGCATAGGATGGAGCCATCCGAGTACCCATGGAAGTACCTTGTATCTGCAGATAGTGTTTACCATTGAATGTAAAATTGTTGGATTTAAGGATAACTCTAGCAAAGTTGGTAAGCACATTTGTTGGTGGTTTTTTCACAGTTCTTTTACTAAGAGCTTCAGATAACGCCATAAGCCCATCCTCATGTGGTATATTGGTGTATAATGATGTAACATCAAATGTAGCCAGAAGAGTATCATCATCAAATGTGTAGGTTTGGTTTAATTTTTCAATAATCTGAAGGAAGTGACTGGTATCTTTAACAAATGATGGAAGTTCCTGTACAATGGGCTGGAGGTGCAGGTCAACAAATAAAGATAGTCTCTCAGTGGCGGTGTCATTGCCAGAGATGATTGGACGGCCAGGATTGTTCATTTTGTGAATTTTGGGAAGCATATAAAATCTCCCAGGTCTTGGTTGGGGATGAACAAGTATATCTGCTGTTGTTTCATCAATGAGGTTTAAGCAACTGTACCTTACAACCATGTTTTTAATTTCTTTGTTCAAATCTTCAGTGGGATCAGTTTCTAAAGGTTTGTAAGTGTTGGTATCCATTAGTTGTCTCATTCCTTCCTCAATATAATCACTTACTTTCATGGCAACCACTGCACCACCTTTGTCTGCCGGTTTTATAATGACATCCATTCTCTGTTGAAGGAGGTGGAGATCTTTTCTTTCTTCTTTGCTGATGTTATCAAAAATCCTTTTAGGTGTTGATTCCTTGATGTGTTTGTTGATGGATAAAATGTATGTATCAAGAACAGGATTTCTACCACATTGAGGAGTCCATGATTTGGGATGGCGGAACTTCTTAAATGGATCTGGAAGGTAGCTTGGCAGACCAACATTAGAATTATTGTAAAAGTATTCTGCGAGTCTGCATCTTCTCTCGAAGGTTTTTAGGTCTCTCATCATGTTGGCCGTATTATGGTCCTTCGGTACAGGACAAAAATAGAGGCCTTTGCTCAAGAGGTTCAATTCACCTGGTGATAGGAGCCCTCCAGTCAGGTCAATAACTGAGTCAGATGTCTGGAAGGGTTGAAGCTGGCTGATGCTATGCAGTCTTTTTTGTCTTATAAATCTTCTGTTCTTTTTATGCTGTTTATATGTTTATATATATATATATCTTGCGGCAACAAGAGCTTGCCGCTTGTGACTGTTTTGTGTTTAAATTTGTGTTTAGTGGCTGCGCCCGACTTGAAAGAAACTTAAACAACTTGAAACTGCTACAGAGTGAAACACAAGATATGTGCGTGTGCACCATACATTTAAAGACTAAAACAGCCCGGATAGGCACTGACTTTAAATGCACTTTGTGGATTTCAGCAACCTGAACAGACGCCAGAGACAGCCTCATGAAGATGGTGAGCGCATGTCTTTGCCTATTGTGTTTCGTGCTGATGCGACCCTCAAATGGAGAGGGTCTGAGGGCTCCTTTTGCCATGTCTCATATTCAGCAGTTTTCACTGCTCGATAACACATCAGTGTAAATGAATGTCGTGCTAGCTTAGGAACTATGGCTAAGTCCACAGACTGGTTAATGTGTTTTGTGAATACAATCAAGTGATTGAAATAACAGCACTGTGCAAAAAGATCAAAAGCATCTCTCCTCTATTTGAAAACTCAGATAAGATCTTCATAAGATGTGGGGTGCCTCAGAACTCTGAATAAGAGATCAACCCAGCATGAACTTCAATGTGGGATAGGAACAGGTACTACAAGTACCAGCATACCCATCAGGGTATAAAAGGCATGAGTAAGAACATTATAATGGAACACAGACTCAGCTGCCATGAGCAAGACAGTAATGGTTGAAACGCGTTAGTGGAATTTGATGTATTGCAGCGTCCTAATTCATTGTCTGAATTATCTTGAGGATGCTGGTCATATCCTAATGACTACACCAGCAGCTAATGTACGTCGCACCAGCAACTAGAGCACGCCGCAATTTATGTAGGAACAAACTCACAAGTGTAAGTAACCTTTGTGAATATGCCAAATAATATCTCTTTAGACTTTAATGCAGTCAACAGTTTTTAAAACCTTGAGAACTGTTCAAAAGAGTATTTAGTCATTATTTTCCTTCATGAGATGTGCTTGTTAAATACCTCATCTCACATCGAATTTTAAGTCAATGGCTTTACACTGACTCACTAGCCAAGAAAAAGAATAGACAACTGAGTTGCACAATCCCTGTAAATTGTAAAACTACCTTTTACATATTCCAGAAATGAGCAGAATATCAATCACTATTAGAACAACCCTTACATTCATACAGCAACTTGAACTGTTTGTAAGTGCAAGTGCATCACCGAAGCATTATACATTCTTCAACAATGTAAAATGTGTCATCCTTTTCACTGAACATTTGGAAATATATGCACCTTATAAATCTCCAGTTTAGATAGAAATTGTCAATAGCACTACTTGACACCTCTTTACCGCAGGCATGTGCACAGAAATCCACAGATGACTAATGTATTGTAAGAATAAGCTTCAGTTTTTCTCACATATTGTGGCAACAGGACGTTGATTTCAACTTCAACCTATTGGTAACGCACATCTGCAACTCACACTAGTTGCGCTCAGTCGCTACCTTGTGTAAATGAAGTACTACTTCCATTTAAAGTTTTACTGGTGGTTAAATTGTGCACAATTTTACTTTTACCACAGTGAATCAGTCTTTTCTCAACTACTACACTATTTATCATATACACACATGAACATAGTCAATGTTTGCTCTATTTGTTTGTGGGCCCTTTACTACCTACTTTGTTTCCTTAGGTGATCTAGCGGTTTATAGAGGAATTTGAGGAGCAGTAGCTCGGATGATGTAAACAATGATGTCATTTGAGATGTCATCAGTGATGTCACAAATTATGTCATTTGACTTGTTGCGAGTGATGTAATATGTGATATCATAAGCAGTGAATGGTGGAGACCCAAGTTATAGTTAGCTCAGTAAACTATAACTAAGAATTGCAGTTTTTTTGTTTGTTTTTTAAACATTACCTTGCGAGTCTTTGTAACTTTTTAAATATTTATTTTTGTTTTTTTCAGTATTGTTAAACATATGTTCTAGCTAGGTGAAAATATCAGTGTAAACAAAACATTTAACCTAAAAAACACTGAAATTCACCAGCTATAGTTATTTCAGCCCCTGCCATGCATATTATTATTTTTTGTTTGGTCCAGAGGGGGCCACTCGGGGTCCCTCCTCCCCCACAAGGTTCAGGGATTCAGGATACCTCTACCCTGCCCCTAATATCTTATTTTTAAAAAAAAATATTTAGGGCAAGGAGACTGAGTCCCCGTGTCCTGTAATTTCAGCCACAACATTTCCCTCATGTGGTGGCCAACCAATTAGAACTGGAGCTCCCACTGGACTCGCAGGAGCTTCTAGATGGGTAGCGAGGCCCCCTCGGCCTATCAGATCGCTCTATTACATGAAGTTCCTTGATCACGAGATTCCAGCGAGTCCTGAAAACCAAAACGTATGCAAATTCTAAACCTTAATTTCTCATCAAATATTGAACAGATTTACACACAAATCGCAAAAACAACCTTTCTCAGTAAAAATCTAGATATCTGCCAAAATTGGTGTTATTCCGTTCAGGCGTTTGGGCTGTAGCGCTGTACTAAAGTCCCTACGGAAATTGGATTGGGAAATTCTGTTTTGTAACCCTTCTTTTTTTTCAGTCCCAACTTGACCGATCACCCTGAATCTTTCCAATAAAAAGCTGAGATGGATGAACTTTGCTTTTGGCAAGTCTTGTGAAGATTCATTAAACGGTTATTAGCAAACCAAAAAACGATCTTCCTACGGTAACTTCATATTATGTAAGGTCTAAGGCTACATACTGTACTCCTGGAACTGTTTCACAAAATTGATTCCTCCTCCCGTTTGTGTTTTGATGTAGCTGTGAGTGTCACATAAGCTGTGTTTTTTTCCACCACGCCTTCCTTTTAGAGTACTGTAGCAGATTCACTGTCCAACATACTCTCCGTCTAGGGGCAGCTTTTCCTGCTCTCGTTTTGTTGAGAAACAGTGATACTTTTCTTATTTTCTTTTTATTTATTTTTTTATTTTCAAGACTTTTATATAGCGCTGGCTAGACCCGGAGGTATCAGAGCGCTTTACATGTGCATCAGATCATAGTTACAGGTTACATCATAACAAAGGTTACATAGTTCTTAGAGCATGGCCACATAGTTACTGGTAAGGTCGAGATAAACAATAAGCACAAATACGTAAGGGGAGAAGCAGGTAAGGTGAGAGATTCAGGGGAGGGGGGGTTGGAGCAGGGGAAGTAAACAGATAATGAAGGTGGGAAAGAGGAGATTAGGGTGAGAGGCACAGCATGGGAAGAGGAGGGGAAGGGTGACTGGTACACAAACCGGTAGACGAGTCAAGGCAAACGTCCAAAGTCCAGTAAGCTGTGATCCCAGGGGAAGTGGTATCACTTCCCTATCTCTGTTGAGAGAGGCTCCCTTTGCGCAGTGGACTCTCTCAGAGAGGTCTCCGAGACTCCAAGGCCTACATACTGGATCCTTCCCCAGAAAGGGGAGAGGGAGTGCTTTGGCAAGGGGTGCCATACCATACCTCAAGTGAGAGTGGCTCCCTTGGCGCAGTGGACTCACTCAGCGGGTTCGCTGAGACTCCAGAGTATAAATATTGGATCTTTCCCCAACAAGGGGAGAAGGTGTGCTTATTCAAAGGGCACAAAGGACAGGGGGTAGGCAGAGTAGCAGGCAAGGGGAGAGAATTCGGGGGAGAGGGGATAGGAGCTAGGGACGAGACAATGAGGAGAGACGAAAAGAAGTCTGTCTAAAGACCGACTGGGTAGGTGAAGACCAAGGAGGGAATCCACGGCCCATCTCCCCTATAGCTAAACTAAGTAGCTCCATCGGGCGTCAGACAAAATAGTTCAGTCTCAATACATTAATAGAGGAGGGAAGGATAGACATAAATGGAGGGCGGATGCGGTAGGAGACTGCAGGAGAGACGAAAGGAAGTGCAAAAATGTGGTTCTACAATATATAGGAAAAGATCAAACAAGAAAACATTATATCAAACAGTCAGCAATACATTAGGGGAGGAGAGAGAGGAGTGAGAAAGTAGTGGGGGGGGAGGGGAGGAGGGAAAGTGAGGTTGGCTAGACCCAAAGGTATCAGAGCACAATACATGAGGATCAACAATGTATCAGACAAGATCAACAATTACACAATACATCAAAAATAATAGGCAATACATTAGGAGAGGAGAGAAAGGAGAGAGAAAAGGATTGGAGGGGGCGGGGGAGGTAGGAAAGGAAGGAAAGAGAGAAAAGACAACAAGGAGAGACAAGAGGAAGTCTGTCTAAAGACCGACTGGGTAGGTGACGACCAAGGAGGGAATCCACGGTCCATCTCCCCTATAGCTAAGCCAAGTAGCTCCATCGGGCATCAGACAAAATAGTTCAGTCTCAATACTTAGAAAGAGGGGGGAATGTAGAGACATAAATGGAGGGAGGATGTGGGAAGAGACGACAGGAGAGATGCAAGGAAGTCTGGCTAAAAACTGACTGGGTAGGTGACGTCCAAGGAGGGAAATCCCCGACCTGTCTCCCCTATAGCTAAGCTAGGTAGCTCCATCGGGCATCAGAACAAAATAGCTAGATCTCAATTGACGAGGGAAAATTCGTAGATAAACAGGGTGAGGGCCAGGACAGGTGAGGGCAGAGGTTATTAGCAGGAAACTGGAGAAGAGTAGAGCGGGGAGGGGTAGCGGACGGACGGGCCACACAGGCGCACACGGGTAGATGGAGGATCGCCATAAATCAGGAGGAAGAAGAGGGCAGGTCAAATGAACAGGGCTAAGCGAATTACAGTTTCAGGAGTCCAACCGGGGAAATGGGTAGTAGAGCCCCCGGAAAACGCTGCTAGTTCGTTGTAAGTTTCCATGGATCAGCTTTGAATCATTCTAAAAGTGGGTCCGTTCCTTCTCAGGTGCCCTATAAGATCCAGCCGGCTAGGGGGTCAGCGCAGTCCCTCACCAGCGTGTAAGGGCTCCAGCGACGAGTAGGGAGAACACACTGTTGGGACTGATCCCCCCGGTCCCCTTGGACGTGCCTGCTTAATAGTGAGCTGCCGATGGAGGTGGTCGGTGGTGAGCTAAGTCGCCATTTTAAGGTCAGGCACAATACTGGTGGGGGCTCCGTGATGGGCAGGTGGTCCGCGCCCCCCCCCAGGCATACAGCAACCCCTGGGGGGGGGAAGCCCACTTCTACTCACAGTCTGTATGGGGCTCGTTGCCCTCAGCACCTCACGACCGTATCCGGGGGAACGTCACCGATCGCCGGGCGCCACGATGGGGTCAGGCAACCTCGGCTCCAAGGACGCTCCCCGTGATTTATGGCTGAAGTCCGTTCAGTGCCCCTCAGCTGCCTCCCAACGGCGCATTGTACAGTCACAGCCCCGTCCAGCCGTGTGCGAGCCAGGGCGCTAGCCGGGCATCTCCCGCAGTGTCCAAAATGGTGGGGGCTGTAGGGACTCGTCCGCCGCTCTATGGCGCGCAGCAGCGCCACTCGTACCAAGGTCCGCCGCCGATGAGAGGGGTATGCTCTCAGTAGTCAGGACAATAACCCGGTGATCCTCAACTGTCTTGTGCTGATCTTATGTAATATGCGGATGTAGACGTTCCGACACAGGATCATGCCGCTTTTGGTGTAGCAGGAGGTGCCGATCTCGCCCAGCTGGACCTTCATATGTGAGATTTGGTCCTGTTCCCAATTGAAATGTTTCATTTGATTCTCCTCCAACTCCAATCGAGTCTTCACATACTGATCGTAATTTCCATTGTAGTATTTCAGCTTGCGGTTGTGCATGTGAATGATGTTTGTGCAAACTCCATTCAAGAAGTCTTTTCTTAAGTGTGTCAGATTCCTGCTACATTTAAATTGCCAATGAGTCACATTTTGTTGGTTGTCCTTCAAGGACCCACGGCTGGAGTACTAGGTGGTGGATAGGAATAGTTCTACCAACACTACAGATGCATAATCTTAAATTGTTTGAGGAAGATTACAAGCCTGGAGGAGTTTAGCCTTAGTTCTGTTCCTATGCTGTGGGTTTCTTTTGATGGGCATTAGGAGTTTATTGACTCTGGTTCGGAGTCAAGGCAAGATAATGTGGAACTCTTCTTACCACACTCCTCATTTGTTTTCCTGACGTGGTTGGTATTGGTAAATCCTTTCCCTGAGTTCCTACATGTGACATGATATCATTTTTAAGGGGTGTGAGCTGGTGGTGTGTCGCAACTGGGTTTCTTGGGCGGGGTTTCTTGGTTACATTAATTGCGTGTTTTTTTCCGCTGCCTGTGGTGCAACATGGAAAAGTTATACATAAGGTGGAAACAACTCTAACTGCACATGATTTAATCCCTTGTGATTACTGTGCTAAGCGTGGGTCCTTCAACAGCGCAGGTTATGGCATCAAACAGGCGGCAAGAACTGTCTTTCTTAAAGTAGGTCACAAACGTCCATGGAAAGTCTCTGAATACATCATCTTTTCATAAGACACCCACGCGAGAATGACTGTGAACAACACTGAACAAGGGCGTTGCTCATTGCAGGGAAAGTTGCATTAGGATGGTGACGGCTGCAGTTGATTTTTAGACATTTGAGCACTGTTTAATGGCAAGCTGTCTTTACACAGTCCTGTTATTTACGATGACTTACCATGGAGATTTTAACACATGGAAATTATTAATTGCGATTTAAAAGAAATTGTTTATAATGAATTGTGTGTTTTCTTTTAGGGGTTTTAACCGAATAAAGATATTTTGAATGAATTATATGTTGTCTTTTATCGTTTTTAACCGATTAAAGATATTTTGAATTACATTAACACCCACAATGCACCTAACATACGTGAGGGGGGCCTGTTCCGTAGCTTTAAATGCTGCAGGTGTTCTACACATACGAGAAGTTTGCACTGCAGCTGACCCTGCTGTTCGGACCCTATCTGTGCCAGAAGCTCGCCCAGCTACTTTTCCTTTAGTACTTATGTACATGGGCGTACAGCTGGAAACTAAAATTGAGCCTTGGAAAATATTTAACACAACCACCATATTGTATCAAGGGAGGCCTACCTTTTGGAGGGGACTCTAAGAAGGAGGTCCTTTTCTCCAGCAATGAAAAAATGTTTACAGCACATTTGAAAAAATATTGTCTAAAAACCACAGGTTTTATATGCGGCTGTTCGAAAAAGAAACACATGATGTATTCTAATGCTTCAAGGTCTGGAACAGTACCAAAAGAATTATTTTTCCACAACAGAAAATCAGGTGCATGCGCCTGTAATAAAACTGTGTGCTGCTCCCTCTGGGGTATTTTGTGGGTAGATCGGTGGGGCAATAAGGCTATTTGGCTCCTCCCAGCATGAAAATACTGCCCGCTGTCTTAGAGCTGACTGGGGAGGTTTCTCAATCTCATACAACCAGCCCAGCTCATTGGGGTGCTAAGAGACAAACCCTCTCTCCCATTTAGTCCCTTTTCTCCCTTCATCAGGCATTCTTTCTTTTCATCCATTCGTCAACAACTCCAATCAAATTTAACAGACATGTCCCAGTCTATCGAACAATAAATGTCATTTGTGAAGTATGTCCTCAAGTCTAAACTCTAGTCTGCCATTTTTCTTGCCAAACCCTGAAATCTCACTAATCGACCTTCTATATGCCAATATTTATTGCTTCCCATTTCCTGGCTACTCTCAAAACACTCCTAAGAAAAAACTGACCAGCTCTGAGTCTTGCCTCTCAAATCCTCCTAATCCAGCTTGATAAATTGCAGCACTATACCCTATACCAAATCATCCTTTCCCAGGTATAGTATGTTCAAGCCCAGCCAGGACAGTACCTTTCAAATTACAATAATATGGGCATAAATTGCCTCCATCGCATGCCCCCCTTTTCCCGACCAGTCCGGTCATGTCCTCATGTGACAGTCCCGAATACTATCCTTCTCAATCCAAATAACTGGCTAACATATCCATCACTCAAATTACTTTCATATTTCACTAACGTAATTCACCGCTCATCCTTTATAGGTTCCAGAGTAGCGTGCTACTAGCCGAAAA
Organism: Lissotriton helveticus; assembly: GCF_964261635.1. NCBI lineage: Eukaryota > Metazoa > Chordata > Amphibia > Caudata > Salamandridae > Lissotriton > Lissotriton helveticus. The sequence continues at coordinate 481,860,708 of NC_136068.1, forward strand.
AGCATTTTGACGCCTCGTCAGGGATAGTAAGCTCTATATAAATGAAATGAATTTGTACTTGTAAAGCGCACTGCTGCCCCAGCAACAGGGCGCACTGGTGCTGTACTCATACCGCTGTGGAAACCTTCCTGGCTTTTCCCTGTGAAATGTCCACTCCTGGGCACCCCCACGGTGAAGCCAGGCATCCTAGCACTGTTGGGGCCGTTGTGGAGATTAAGCAAGCTATTGCCCAGTGTTGCAGAGTGGGACCCATGATTAGAATAGGCACCGAGGCGAGAATTATCAGGTCCGGGGAAATTGAGCTCAAGACCCGCCGAGGCAGGAATTGAACCCTGGTCCCGAGCCAGACCTCTGCATCAGGGTCTGCCGCTCTAACCATTGAGCCACACTTCTCCATAAATGCAATTGCAATACAAAACCCATACCTCTTATTACTTGCATACAACCCCCACCCCGATTTCGCAGTGGAAGGACAGCGCATCCTCATCTCCAACTAATTGCCTCTCTACACTCTGCTTCCTGAGTGACAAAAGCATACCTTAGCAGGTGGCACCAACACTACTTGTGCCTTACCTGGGCTCACAAACACCTGGAAAAATTAGTCAATCGCAGGGTGCGTACAGGGCAAATCATTCATTCAAGCATATCTTTTTAAGAAAACTACAGCCCCTCTCCTCTGTAGGCCTGTCTTACTCTGCCGCACCACCACATGCACCTAGGCTAGTCCCACTGTCGCATCTTCTAGCCCGAGACCTCTATTGTTGCTTTTATCCACAACCTCACATATTCTGAAAGCTTCAAAACACAGAATGGAAACTAGAGCTGAACAGCCTCCTTCCCCACAAAGGAGCACATACTTTCCTTTTTCGTCATAGCAACATTTTCAAGATAGGTACAGTAATCGCTCTTCTGTCATTCACTTTACAACTCTTCTCTTTCCGACCTCTCTGATGTGTGCCCCAAACTACCTACATGTTGGCTCACAACTCCAGATAATTTCCCCATAGAATACCATTACTACCAGTTCCTCACCCATGATGAATATGTCCAAATTGTGTTATTAATTATACTACCTACGGTCTCATTTCTCAACATAAATGTCATTTCTGGCTGGCTAATTCTGCCCTCCATATCATTAATGCCAACACCACTGGGAAGAATGACAGAAACACTAAAGTATTTCTGTGGTTTCCACAACTCTGGCTATTCTTCAGCACAACAAAGTGCATTCCATCACAGTTCAAAGCAACCTGTATCCTCTCCTTTGGAAAATGTTGCTTTTGTCCACGTCGGATGGAAAATGGCACTATGTTCCGTTGCCAAGCTCAGATTCTCTGTCCATTTAGCTGCTCTGGGCACTATGTATCGAGTACTGAAACCAACCTCAAACCCCCTGTCAATGATCAGTGATGACTGCCAGTCTGGATAGTGAGCTAGCCACGCCCTCATCTCATTCAGCCTAGCTGAGGTACTGACCTTTCACCTGTAACTCTTCAAGGGCCCCTCTCCCTGCCTGTTGCAGTGAACGCATCTTTCCTGTTTAGAATAGAACTGTCCCAGCACGTTTTTGCCCCCACATTTATAGCATTTGTGCTTAAATCTGGAGGTTGACCTGTAACATACAGCTATATTAAATGCCCAACTTATGACGCCTCATGATGGCTTTTGGTGTATCTCCAGTACTCCCTAGGAGGGACACCCTGGAAAGAGGCTGTATAGGATAAGCAACCCCACCGTTACCATGCATTGCAGAGATCAGTCTGAAGGACACATCTATGGAAGCCACAGATCACTTGCCGTTCTGCAATATCACTTTTTGGTTTTCACTCATCTTTACACAAAACTCTTTGTCACCCTGAAACCATGTTTTTCCTCTCCCCCTAAATATGTTGGTGCTGCCTCATGAAGTCTAAATGCTTAAATAATGTTACACAGGGTGCTGTGAATTTATTTCAGTAATTACTAGCAAAGATGATGAAATGTGTCTATGCTTATGATGAGTACCTTCAATCTTCAGGTATGCCCCCTTTCTTCCACTTTCGAGTACTTCTTTCACTGCAAATCATCATGTTAAAATGTAAAGATTTCTGCGTATATGTCTGACCACATCTTTATCCTTTGTGCCTTGAATAACATGCGCACCCATGGGTTTTGCAATGCCTATGTCCAGTAGCTTCTGATCTCCTCTGTAATCGCCTCTTCTGTTATTGCCCCCCTCCCGTATCAGCCTTCCTTTGTGCATCTCCCTGTTCTAATGCTTTGAAGTGTCCTTGTTTTGTCTGCTGGGCTACCTTTTGTCAGTTATTTAGAAATGAGGACCTCTCTATCTTTCTTTAAATCGAATTCTAATGCTTTCCACCCACTGCTTACCATTGGCCTTGTGTTTCGTAACTGACATTTGCTTGCTTTCTATTTGTTGGCTTCATTTTAGGCTGTCCAGCAGGTCTTTGTCCCTCCTGTGGAAGATAGCCTGTTTATCACCTCTCTCACTCGCTCCTTGTATTCTGCCATAAATGCTCGCTTTCTGGGAAATCTTGTTTTCTTTTTCTTGAGGCGTTCCACTGGAGTACATATGTTTTCAGTTGTCTCCTTTCTATGCTAGTTCACAGCAGTAAATGTTCTGTACCACTTTGGAAAGGTTTCTTTGTTCCTATCTTTCTACTTGATTGATTCTACTTATCTCTGCCACTACCAGTTCATCAATCTCATGTCTCCGTGAGGAACAATGTTCTGTTAACGAGCTTGTTTATGTTGGTCAGTGCTCTTTACTAATAGCATAACTTAAACAATCCTCTCCCTCAATGTCAAGCCCATGCCATAAGCGCTGTAAGTAGGGGGTGATGAAGCACTCCTAAAGTAACTGTGCTGGAGTTCAAACTGAATGAGTTGGAAATAGGCCTATTCTGCTTTTATTTTGTCACATTTGCTGTGCATTCAAAGACAGGGATCAAATGTCGGGCTCTGTTTTCCGAAGTAGGTTGGTGTTTACTTTTCTTTTTCTGAGTTCAAAGTGAGAGAATTTATGTAGAAATCTGTAGTGTAGCTCCTATTTTCCCAATAGGCTCTGCGCATTGGAATAGTACCTACAGCAGTAAAGGCCTAGGCCAGACGTTAACTAGGTCTACTACTGTCGATACTAGACTTAATTTTTGGGTTTGCCAGCTAAGCTCAGAGTTCGCTAGAAACTTTCTCGAATGTTCAAGGAAGGATTAACTTCCCTGATTAGACAAGAAGGGATTTAGTTTCTGACAACCATAGAACATTACAACTTTGCTCTCCCCTAATCAAGAGTCAATCTCGAGAGTCGTGTGAGCACAAGGCAATTATTTTACTCAGTCAGTACGTGCATTCTTAGTCTCATCAGAATGTAGAGAAAAGGAAGAGACGGGCGTGTTCAATAAAAAGGTGTTATTTATTGATCAGTCTCTTTTCTCGTACAAGAGAAATGGATCGATATTATTGCAATACTTATAGTTAAGTAAAGTGCATACATTAGAAGCAATAGTATAAAATAATACTGTAAAAACATTGATATGGTTTCTGAGCCATATGATGTTTAAAATGATTAAAATATATTTACATACACATATACATTTGACTAAACGTACTCAACTGGTGTTTCTAAATACGCCTACCCCGTGTACCTGACCTAAGTCTAATGCGTGGGCGGGAATAGAAAGTTACAGTTTAAGTTAAGTTTGTTTTTGCCAAGTGAATAACTAAAGAATTCTCTGTGAGGGGTTATTCAGTTCTGTACCTGGAATTTAGGATGAATGAGGAATGGTATCTCTTTCTCTGCTCTCGATATTCCAGGCTGCCTGCGAGGGCTGCCCGAAAGCGCCGGTGCTGGGTCTCTCGGCTTGAGATAGCAGCGCGTCTCTCAGCGCATCAGGAAGGCGGGGCTGCGCCAGCGGGGTCTGCTTCTGCTCTCGGCTTCGGCAAGTATGGCTGCTCCGTCTTGTCACCACGCGTGTGTTTGCATAGGGCAAGGTCGGCAATATTTATACCTTAAAGGTGCCGAGATTGACGTAAGGATGGACATAGGTACGTCAATAAAGATGTCATACGACTTGCTCGTTAGCACATTCTTTTGCAAAAGTTCTCTGTGAAATCAAAACAATGGCCGCACGGATTGTCCAGGTTGTCATAGGTTTGATTTGTTATGAGAACGTCGTATGCCTTATCAGGGGCTGGAGGAATGTCGCTTGTCTAATTAGATCTCAAGCGTTATGACCTAATCAGATAACACGTTCCTGTGCCGTAGTGTGACTGCGTCAGATAACGGTATCTGCATCATGGGGGTTTTCTTGCCTCATGGGCTGACTGTTAGTTAACTTGATAGTTAGTTTAACCAGAATAGGGTCAGGAATAGGGGGACTGATTCAGAACCTATAGAAATACACGACACCCACTCCACGCTAACTATGGTCATATCTACTAATCTATGCATAGTATAACATAGTACAACATACTATAGAGTATAGTGTATACCTTACCACCCCAAAATACATAAATGCATTTCGAAATTTTCAAATATACTGAAAAATTGCAGTCATATATATTGTATGCACTTAAGCTATGAATTAAATGCAAAAGTAAACACGCATTTTTATGCATTATTGCTAATTGGTATATGAGAAATACACATGAAATGGCTCTTAATATGGCTATACAGAAAGGAAGTTCGAGACCATTTCATCACATAATAAAATATTTGTGAACATACCAGCGGGCAGCTAAAGTCTATATAAAGTATCTAAAAATAGAAATCTTAGTTCTCTAGGAATAGTTTCTTACTTTAAGCAGAAGATCAGTGTCCCGGAAAAAATATAGGAAGAAAAATATTTTAGGGGCTTGCTACAAAAAATTGCTGTCCGTGAACTGGATTGTAATTGTTCATGTGACTTTATTTTTAAAAGTTGAAGGCCGAATTCAGGGAACGCCGTGTGCGAGTTTACTCAAAAGTCTCTATTTCTGTTCTGGAGAGAACATCATATCATTCAGGCTTTCGAAAAAACTGTCAACAGCTTCATGGGAAAGTTCCACTAAGTCGGGAATAGGTGTAACCATGCATTCGTGCGCATGATTGTCTCCATTGACATTCTGATTCGCATTGCTGACAGAAGGTCGTACCTGTTCGATGTTGCTTTCATCTTGAACTTCACTACTCTTCAATCGCAGTGGTGAAGATTCCAGGAATGCCGTCATCAGGATTGGCAGCCTTTGAGGGCAGCACAAAGCGTGAACCTTGGTAGGAACCAACAGTGTATCTGCATCCACTGGCGCATCCGATTGTAGCGTCAGACAGGTGTCTAACACGCATTCTTCTCCGCATAGCAGACACCTTAGTACAGGTAAAACACACCTTTGCCACATTGGTCGAAATGATAGAAACCAAGTCATGTTCAGGTCTCTAAGCCGGGAGAGTCCCAGGATTTTTGATATCCGGTCCCGGTATCCAATGGCTAGGATCGTATCTTCCATTGTCGCGAGAGTTTGATCTGTGACATGGGTTGCCATAACGAAAAATAAGGACTAGGAATAGGATTCCTGCAATTAGTCCCAGGATCAGGGGAAGTCCGCCAAAAATCGAATGGACGAAATCTGGAAAAATACCCAGTATGGCTTTGAATGGTGTTAATGCCATCGAAAATACTTTCTTAAATACCCCTGAGATCCCATTGGTATCAGAAATATTTAAGATTTCGCTCAGGATTTCCGCGAAATGTACGGGGGAATTAGTTGATAATAATGTATGTATCTCTGCAGTCGTCCTTGCGACTTGTAGATCATACGTTTCTTTTGATGACGTGAGCCTTGTAGGCGTCTGAAGAAGCACTGTTTTCATTCTGCTTAAAGTATCTATTCGAATAGAAGTAATTTTCAAACTGGGCCATGCCCTTGCCTCCCTGTCTGGAAAGGAGCTGGGGAATAAAGAACGTCCACAGCACTTGACCTTCGCCGTTGTAGTTACTAGATAAGGAGTCCCGGGCATAAGACTGCAACATCTGCGGTCTACAATAAGAATGTAACTCCCATTATAGAGTCTTTGAAAGAATGGTTCTATTTCAGTTGCAGGTGCGCCTTGCTGGTGACATGAAAGGTTGTATGAATTCCCTTCACAGGCTCCATGCAAACTAATTCCGTTACACAGAAGCGTGCCGCTTAGTGACATAGCACAATTGTTGCCACTAAGAAACACTTTCTGTCCTTTATTACTGACACATGCATGTGAATAGGGCAGGTTCCAAGTTGTTTTAAGGTACCCCTTTCCCAATTTCTCGTACATGCCAGCCTGTATATATTTTTGGCAGTATTGAAACCTGAAGGTTGAGATTGGAATATTTATGATTCCGTGGATTATCCATTCACTGACAGGTCGTTCTGACATTGTCATTGGTAATTGTTGGACAGGCCACGTGTAAGGCTTGCTCCCTCCCCGCACGACCAGGCCCGAGCCCCGCTCCTCAGGCGTTACACGCAACAACAACCCGTTTCCCGTCTCCTATAGGGCCCCTGCCCCTGAACATCTCCACATCGTGGGCCCGATTCCCTACCGGCCCTCTCGCCCGGCCTGGGCGCCATCTTGGACACGGCACCACGAGGCCGCGTGGCCTCCGATCAACCCTAACCCTGGGCCTGGCCAGGCCCCGACATCCCGGCACCACCATCCACCCAGGAGGTGAGCGGACTACTTGGCAGGTCAATGGGAGAAAGAGGGGTCGATGGCTCTCCCCCGCCAGGTGCCGATCGCCCCCAGCTCCCCCAGGCGCTGGCTCCACCCCCCTGCTGGGTGTCTGGACTCCCTCATCCCGGACCTCCCGACCTCCCAGTGCGAGGGTCCGGACATCAAAGGGCGCCAGACCTATAACTGGCACAGCTCCAGAGCAGGAAGGGAGTTGTATCCTGGAGTCGAGAGACGCAGTGAAGAACTCATCCTTGACGGACTACTGGCGCTGCCGTAGCCCTGCCTTGCGAACTACCGATCTGCCTGCTGGCGCTGCCGCGGCTCTCTGCACCCATCTTCATCGGGACCTGCTGGCTCCGCCGCGGACCGTCACTACCTTCAACCATCCCGGGACCTGCTGGCTCCGCCGCGGCCCGATCATCTAGAACGCCGAGCTCGAGGATTGTGAGCTAATTCATCTACCACCACATCCCCCAGAGTGGTAACGAGACTGTCCCGCTACCCCCCTTACCCAACCAAGAGACTAGAATAGAGGGGACCCCGGAGTCCAGACCTCCTTGTACCACCTCACCGTACTTAAAGAATTGCTTATAAAGTAACGTTGAACCTTATCCTTGTGTGGTGTACGTCAGTGGGGGGGGAAGTTATTTGTCTGTACGATTGCTGGAGACGGATCTCCCCGGAGACCTCTCCCCTTATCCTCGGCCGACCCTCCCGGTCCGTCTAACATTGGTGGCCAGCGACGGGATCCGAATCAACGCGTAATCGTACAGAGAGTAGCTCACCCCACGACAAAACCACAATGTCAACCAAAGAAAGCGGATCCACCGAAAAATTCCAGATGGAGAAATTGGAAGAATACAGCCATCGTGAGTTGAAACAATTCTGCATTGAACTAGGTATCGCTACCACCGGTCTGAATACTAAAGACGATTTCAAGCACGCCATTGAGTCATGGGCAGAAACCGGGGCCGTCAGACCCCCGGACCAAAATCTCGCAACAGCAGAGAAAGACACCACGGCTCCCGAGGAGCGAAGAACGGGTCTCTCGCAAGATGAGATCCAAGAACGAGAAAGAAACCGACTACATGAGCTAGAGATGGCCCGGCTCAAAATGGATGGCGAACTCAAATTAGCCGAACAAAAACTAAATCTGGAACATCTGCGGCTCCGAGAAGAACGGGAAGAGAAACAGAGACAAAGAGAGCTTGAAGAGAAGAGACTGGCGTACGAACACGAACGCAAACTAGCTGAGATAGACTTACGCAAGCAGAACAAAGAATTAGGAGTGCCCGAGCAACCGCGCCCCCCGGGGGTGACAGAAAGGAAGGTACACATCCCCAAGGATGTCGTTCGAGAATATTTCCGAGAGGACGACATACAGCAATGGTTCAAGGCCTACGAGATCGCTATGACCTCCCACCGGATCGATCGAAGCGACTGGGGAGCCGGTCTATGGGGGAGGTTCGTCAATGAGGGCCGCGATGCCCTGCTACAGCTCCCAGACCATCTGATGACCTCCTATGACCACATGAAAGCTACCCTCCTCACCCGCTATGGGCTCACACCCGAAATGTACCGCCAGAGGTTCCGAAACTGCACTCGGATCCCGGGCACAACTTGGGTGGAATACGTGAACTATTTCAGCCGGGCCTTCGAGGGGTGGATCAAGGGAAGCAACGTAACGACTTACGAGCAACTCTTCAATCTCATGGTATGGGAGCATCTATCGAACAACTGCTTCGTCGAGCTCAGGCAGCACCTCCTCGACAGTAAATTAACTGATCCACGACAGCTTGCCGCCGAGGCTGACCGGTGGGAAATTACCCGAGTGGGCCGAACTGGGCCCCATGAACAGAACCGGAACAACCACGGTCAGCACCGTCCCCGAGGAGGAGGAGGGGGCCAGGGACGAGGGAGAGACAACGCCCCGGCCGCTCCCGCTACCAGCACCCCACCCCCGGCCAACCGGGGCAACACCCCGGCGCGGCCGGGATACAGAGCCAATGTCACGTGTCACCGATGCCAGCGAGTCGGCCACTACGCCAACGACCCGAATTGTCCACAGAGCCAGACTCCGAGACCCCGCCAGATGGCTGCCGCCGCCCTGGGGGAAGAACAAATCTACGAAGAACATGAGGAATGTGAGCAAGAACGCCAGGAATGGGAACCAGCCGCCATGGTTCTAGCGTGCCTAGGGGGAAGAGACATGGTCCCGCGGGTCCCCCTACCCGCCAACACCCGGAAGTACAGTCAATGGGTGAACATTAATGGACGCCGGGCCGAAGCCCTACGTGACACCGGGGCCAGTGTAACGGCCGTCCGATGTCACCTGGTGACCCCAGAACAGATTCTGCCGAACGTCCTCTGCCCTGTCCGTTCAGCCGACAATTCGGAGAGTCTATGTCGGATGGCTTGCGTCCCCTTCGAGTGGGGAGGAGTCTCCGGCATGTTGGAAGTGACGGTCCGAGATGATGCCCCCGTAGACTGTCTCCTGGGAAATGATCTTGAGAGTTCCCCGTGGGCCGCCGTAGAGAGGAGAGAGCACCTAGGGATGTTGGGCATCCCGGATTGGGCGTGCGTAACCACCCGGTCCATGGCTGCCCGTGCCATCCCCCGACCCGAAGAACCTGAATGGCCGGCACCTCCTCCCCCGGTCGCTCCAGACACCGACCGTGCCGTCACCCCAGAACAAACTCCCGAGGGGCTCGTTCAGCCTCAGGACCTTCCCGGCCTGGATCAGTGGCGTCAGGAGGGGGGGCCCACCCACGAACAGTTTCGCCACGAGCAGAAGACCTGTCCCTCCCTCGAGGGACTCCGCCAACAAGCCCTCGCCCAGAGTGCAGGGGATACCTCCGGAACCCATTGGGTCTATTGGGACAATGACCTGTTGTACAGCGAACAGAGAATCGCAGAGTTAGGGGCCAGTCGAGTACTAGTGGTGCCCCTCCGCTTTAGAGACTTCTTGCTAAACCTGGCCCACGATGTCCCCCTGGCTGGCCACCTGGGTCAGGATAAAACCTACAGTCGCCTGGTGACCCACTTTTTCTGGCCCAAGATGAGGAACGACGTACTCCAACACTGCCGATCTTGCCCCACGTGCCAGGCCAGCGGGAAGAGCGGCCGCAAGCTTAAAGCACCTCTGCAACCTTTTCCAGTGGTCACCACCCCGTTCGAGAGGGTGGGGATAGACATTGTGGGACCCCTGGACCCCCGTACAGCACAAGGACATCGGTTCATCCTAGTACTGGTGGACCACGCCACCCGCTACCCCGAGGCTGTTCCCCTGCGAACTGTGACAGCCCCGGTAGTCGGCCGGGCCTTGATGGGGATCTTCTCCCGGGTGGGCTTCCCCCGAGAAGTCGTCAGCGACCGGGGCACAAACTTTATTTCAAAATACATGAAGTCCCTCTGGCAACAGTGTGGGGTCACCTACCGATTCACGACCCCCTATCACCCTCAAGGAAACGGACTGGTTGAGCGGTTCAACCGCACGCTCAAAGGGATGATTGGGGGGTTGGAAGAGCCCCTCCATCGCCAGTGGGATGTGCTACTACCGTGCCTTCTCTTTGCCTACCGAGAAGTCCCCCAGAAGTCCCTCGGCTTCAGCCCGTTCGAACTCTTGTATGGGCACCCGGTGCGGAGGCCGCTCAGCCTAGTCAAAGAGGGCTGGGAAATGCCCCCTCTAAAGAACACTCCAGATGTTTTCAAGTACCTCCTAACCCTCCGCAACCAGACCAGACGGTTCAGAGAGATGGCAAAAGCAAACCTGGAGGCCAGTCAGGAGGACATGAAAAGGTGGTACGATCAGAATGCATCCTCCATCGAATTTGAACCCGGCCAACAAGTGTGGGTAATGTCTCCCACCGAACCATGCGCCCTGCAAGACAAATGGACGGGGCCCTTCAAAGTAATCGAGCGCAAGAGCCCTGTCACCTATCTCATCGATATGGAATCTTCACGAAACCCTCTCCGGGTCCTCCACGCTAATAGACTTAAACCCCACTTTGTACGCTCAGAGCTCAGCCTCTTGATGGCAACCGACAATGGAACCGAGGAGGACTCCGAACCCCTCCCTGACCTCCTACGGTCTCGGGAGAAGGACGGCTCCGTGGACGGGGTCCGACTCTCGGAGGCCCTCACCCTGGAACAGCGCCAAGGCTGCCGAGACCTCCTGCTGCAGTTCGCCACCCTGTTCTCCCTCACCCCAGGGGTCACCCCCTGGTGCTTACACGACGTGGACACTGGAGACAGTCCCCCTGTCCGCCATCGGGCCTACCGCGTACCAGATCGGGTACGGGCCTGCATCCAAGAGGAGGTGGCCAAGATGCTCACGCTCGGGGTCATCGAGCCCTCAGACAGCCCCTGGGCCAGCCCAGTGGTACTGGTCCCCAAAGCGGCCGCCCCCGGCGCCACGCCGGAGCTTCGGTTCTGCGTCGACTACCGGGGCTTGAATGCGGTCACCAGAACAGACGCACACCCCATCCCCCGAGCAGCTGAACTAATCGACCGCATGGGAGCTGCCCGCTACCTCAGCATCTTCGACCTGACAGCGGGCTACTGGCAGATCGGTCTCACACCCGGGCCCAAGAACGATCTGCATTCTCCACTCCTGATGGCCACTATCACTTCAAGGTCATGCCATTCGGCATGAAGAATGCCCCAGCAACATTTCAGCGGCTAGTGAACCAGGTCCTGGCAGGACTCGAAGAATTCAGCGCCGCCTACCTGGACGATATCGCTGTGTACAGCCGCCACTGGTCCGACCACTTCCACCACCTCCGAGAGGTGCTACAGGCCCTCCAACGAGCTGGCCTCACGATCAAGGCCAGCAAATGCCAAATTGGCCAGGGGTCCGTGACCTATCTCGGGCACCAGGTGGGAAGCGGTCTGGTGGCCCCTTTGCAACTCAAGATCGCTGCCATCCAGTCGTGGCAGCCCCCCATTACCCAGACCGAGGTCCGCGCCTTCTTGGGACTCACAGGCTACTACCGGCGGTTCGTGAGGGACTATGGCAGCATTGTAGGGCCCCTCACGGAACTCACATCCAAAAACCAACCCAAGAAGGTCAACTGGACCCCAGACTGTCAAGCGGCCTTCGAGAAGCTGAAGGCCGCCATGTGCTCCGCCCCGGTGCTCCAGGCCCCCGACTACAGTCGGGAATTTATCGTCCAAACAGATGCCTCCGACCATGGCGTTGGGGCAGTCCTTTCCCAGCTGAACCCCGAAGGACTTGACCAGCCAGTGGCTTTCATCAGCAGACGGCTCCTGGCCCGAGAACAACGCTGGAGCACCATCGAGAGGGAGGCCTTCGCCGTGGTGTGGGCCCTCAAAAAGCTCCGGCCTTATCTCTTCGGCACCCACTTCCGGGTCCAGATTGATCATCGACCCCTGCAATGGCTAATGCAGATGCGGGGGGAAAACCCGAAACTACTACGTTGGTCCATCTCCCTGCAGGGGATGGACTTCACTGTGGAACATCGACCCGGGCAAGACCACGCCAACGCAGATGGCCTGTCACGCTTTTTCCGCCTCGACGAGGAGAGTCCCCAAGAGGATGGGTGACTCTCCCCGCCTTCAGCTGGGGGGGACGCATGTTGGACAGGCCACGTGTAAGGCTTGCTCCCTCCCCGCACAACCAGGCCCGAGCCCCGCTCCTCAGGCGTTACACGCAACAACAACCCGTTTCCCATCTCCTATAGGGCCCCTGCCCCTGAACATCTCCACATCGTGGGCCCGATTCCCTACCGGCCCTCTCGCCCGGCCTGGGCGCCATCTTGGACACGGCACCACGAGGCCGCGTGGCCTCCGATCAACCCTAACCCTGGGCCTGGCCAGGCCCCGACATCCCGGCACCACCATCCACCCAGGAGGTGAGCGGACTACTTGGCAGGTCAATGGGAGAAAGAGGGGTCGATGGCTCTCCCCCGCCAGGTGCCGATCGCCCCCAGCTCCCCCAGGCGCTGGCTCCACCCCCCTGCTGGGTGTCTGGACTCCCTCATCCCGGACCTCCCGACCTCCCAGTGCGAGGGTCCGGACATCAAAGGGCGCCAGACCTATAACTGGCACAGCTCCAGAGCAGGAAGGGAGTTGTATCCTGGAGTCGAGAGACGCAGTGAAGAACTCATCCTTGACGGACTACTGGCGCTGCCGTAGCCCTGCCTTGCGAACTACCGATCTGCCTGCTGGCGCTGCCGCGGCTCTCTGCACCCATCTTCATCGGGACCTGCTGGCTCCGCCGCGGACCGTCACTACCTTCAACCATCCCGGGACCTGCTGGCTCCGCCGCGGCCCGATCATCTAGAACGCCGAGCTCGAGGATTGTGAGCTAATTCATCTACCACCACATCCCCCAGAGTGGTAACGAGACTGTCCCGCTACCCCCCTTACCCAACCAAGAGACTAGAATAGAGGGGACCCCGGAGTCCAGACCTCCTTGTACCACCTCACCGTACTTAAAGAATTGCTTATAAAGTAACGTTGAACCTTATCCTTGTGTGGTGTACGTCAGTGGGGGGGGAAGTTATTTGTCTGTACGATTGCTGGAGACGGATCTCCCCGGAGACCTCTCCCCTTATCCTCGGCCGACCCTCCCGGTCCGTCTAACAGTAATCTTTCTAGTTTTTCAATGCTCAAGATTGTATAATCAGCACCCTTTTGCGCCATACCGATTTGTCTATCAGTAAGGTTAAAGATTTGGAATAGTGACGTTGTGTTGATTAAACGCCAAGGCACATAGCCTGAACGCAGATTTTGTAACGTCCAGCCAAGCTGTACAATAGAACGCAATTGTGACTGACCATGTTGTAATAACAGTAAGTCTTGCGATAATATATCGATTGCTGAAGACACAATGCTGTCCAATGAAAAAATTCTGGAGGACAGAGTCATTAACCCATTGTCCACTACAGATAGTGATTTTTCCAAATTGATACGGTCAATTTCCCGTATTCTTTCTGCTGTCTCAATTTGAGTAACCTTCCAGGCCTCATTGTATGCTGCATATACAGAGGCTGCTATGAAACGCTTTTGACGCTGTTTGCGTGGTCCCATTATGAAATCACGCAAGTCAGCACCATCAGTAAGTAAAGTTAGGTGTTGCTTAATTTCAGGCAGTGTGGAAGTTTGTAGCCATTGAAGGCATAATTTGCCCACACTGTAGGTTGTTATTATCCCTGGGTGATGTCTTTGGGGATATCTAGGGTCTGGCCTGGTCATTTTGAAACCCTGTGTTTTATTCAGGAATCTTTCTTGACAGTTATTTGTATCTGTGGGCCAGATCAACCATTGTTTCCAATCAGGATGTGTTCTGTTTTGGTTTAGTATATGGTTTACGTCTATCTCTTCATCTGTATCAGAGCTATTGCTAAACATTGTTGGCTTTGGAATAGACGGTTTAATTAAATCTTTGATTTTGGCTAAGCCAAGACAGGTGGTTTGTTGAACAGTGTCATTTAAAAATATCATTTGTTCTGGGATCATGCAGGCTCTAAACAAAGCTTCTAAACCCTGTACTTGCCATTCTTTTGTACCCCAAACACTTTTCAAATCAACATTTTTGTCCCAATAATCAAATCCAAAAGTATTCATTTTTTCGAAGAATGAATCTGAATATATCAATTTTGTGTTGGTTATCATGGTTTTCATCCCTGTCTTGTCTTGTCTTGACAATTTAAAATAAAATGTTTCAGCATTACTTGTGTTAAAACCTGAAAAATATGAATATTTGTCATAAACAGTTCTAGAGCTCCCTTTTGGAGGTGTAGCACAATGTTCCCATTGATTATAATTTAAAACATTTCTAGGTTGTGCAGATTTATGCAAAAAATGGTTACCATAATGGTTATAGCAATACATACTATCATAATTTGTAGAACCTTGCAAATAATCATGTTTTGTAAATTTAGCAGACATTACTAAGTCAGACATCATGTTGTTAATACTCTCGAAGTCCCAATCATCAGCAAATGAGTTTGGTTTTGCAAAGTCACTCAAAGAGATCTTGATTTGGTGTGGATATTTCAGGATCTCGACCGGACCATAAATTTCATAGTCAGTGTTGTCCCAGGCTACCCCACCAGGTATAGGATTGGCTGTGAAGTTGGCTGAAGAAAGTTCTCTTTTCTCGACGTGTGAAGATGTGTGTGGTTTGAGGACCAAGTTGATGTTCTGACTTGCTGTGTCCATTTTAGCATATTTTCCCTCAATGAAGCGTCCCAAAGTAAATACCATGATGAGCCAAAGTATGAGGATAAATGCGCCAAAACCCACCCAAAATTCAATCCAAGGAGAAATCAGATATGTTTCTTTCAGATGTTTCAAAAGTTCCTTCGCTTTGTCTTTAAAGGATTTTGATGATGGCTGTGTCTTTGATTCACTGAAGCCGTCAGAGGAATCATTGAAGTTGATGAAGTAACCAGATGCAGTTCTGTCAATTGTTCCAATTGGTTCAGGATTTCTGTTTCTTGCATTTTCACTTGGTACTTCAGTATGGATTGGTGTGTCTCTGCTAAATGTCTTTATTTGGGTTTTCAGAGGTCTGAGTTCTATTGCATTGTTGCATAGTCCTTCTTGTTCTTCTGCAGGCGTTTCGAATGTGATGAGCCTTTTTGATAGGACCTCTGTGCTGGTAGCAAACCTTGGTGTTCTGCTACTTATTGGGAGTCCACTTGGCCTACTGTTTGTTATCGGCCACATGTTGTGGTTTTACCAGGTCGATGGATACAACTCGGTTCTCCTTTTTTCCAGCAAGTGGCGGTAGTACAACTGATCTTGTCCCGTTGACAGACAAGACAGGAACTGCTTTTCTGTAAGAAGGCCCAAATTCCTTCTTTACCGCGATCTTCTCCCTGTCTAGATCCCCGATTTTTGGAATCCAGACAGGTCTTGCTGGGACAGGTGGTGATTCTTCAGTGGTCGTTGGCTGTTGTTTCAACTGTATGTTGCTCAGGTCTTTTCTTGTTTTGTTTAAGTCCTGCAAAATAGCCAAACGGTCTTTGACATCAAAGGTTTTTTCTATTACCACTGAAGTCTGACTATCAAGGTCAGAGATCAATATCCTAGTTCCGAATAATAATTCGTACGGACTGAATCCCTTCAGAGAATTTCTTGGCAAGTTATTTAGACTACGTTGGACACTTATTAGATGTTTGACCCACCCAGCTCCCGAACCTAATATCCTTTCCATTATAGATTGCTTTCTGCCTTGGTTTTTTCTTTACACCATCCCGTACCCTCAGGAAGGAAGTGAGAAGATTCCCGCTGGGCTGTGCTCATTTGGCCATGTTTCCCCCCCAGGCTGGATTGCCTGAGTGAAAACAATGGTCGAACGTAGCATGCTCTTAGCGTATATGCCATTTAGACTCGCAAATCTTGTATAATAGTCCGGACGTCAGCCGAGTGCTGGTGATCTACATTATAAGTGGAAACTAGCCTGTATATGTTAATCGCAAGCCATTCTTTTTGCTGGTAATATTATCTGCCTTGATACGACGAGGTATTAAACTGCTTCTCTCCCCACTGCGATCTCTGTTGCAGTTTGGGCAGTTTTTTACAAACATGGTGTAGTGCAGGCTCATGCCTGGCCACCAGTACCGTGATTGTAATTCTTCCAGAGAATCTTTTAATTTAAGGTGTCTGAGACCCTCGCCCATGTGTGCGTCTGCGATTAACAAGTTTCTCCTGTCCATGTTTGGAATCACTCTATCCCCCACTCCAGGGATTCGAGCAAAAGGGACGGAGTTTGCATCGATTATGTATGTATAATTGAGTGGATAGTTGATCGGTAACGCTGAGCAGTCGCCTTTTGATGACGTTTTCACCGCCAGCATTGTTTCACCGTCAATGTATTTTAATGTACGCTTTTTTCGATCTACGGGAGCCGGTTTAGTGGCTGCCGCTGCGGCTGCTTCAGCCAATGAATTCCCTACAACGTGAACGCCATCACGTTGATGACTCAGTGAGTGTGTCACGTGAGTCTTTGGTAGTTCTTTTTTCAAAAGAGCTACTTGTTCCCAGAGCAGTCTCTGCTTTATTGGTGCATCTGTGTCATCTTTGTAACCGTTCTGAATCCATGTCTGCAAATCCTTGTTATATGCTTTGACGCAGTAATATGAATCTGACACTATAAGTGTCGGGAATTCGCGATCCGCATTATCTAGCGCCATTTTCAAAGCTATTATTTCAGTTTGTAGTTCTGAATTAGTTTCTACTGAGTGTGATTTTGTTAATAGAGGTCTTAGTTTACCTCCGCGCCACACTTCTTTTGTAATCTCACATGTGGGGTTGTATGCATGTTCTCCCCAAACGGAGGGTTGAGCATGTCCGTCTGTATAGATTACACAGGCGTAATGTCGTAGAGGCAGAATGTCGATTGGCAGAGGATACGTCTTTTCATATTTTAGATTTTTTAATTCTTCTAGTTCTGGATCAAAGAAGTAGTATACTTTGTCCATTGTGATTGAATTCACCCATTGTATCCATTCCGGATTCAATGTTGTTGTTGGTAAATTACACGGTGCTGTTAGTGCCTCAAAGGCTGATTCTGCTGTTCTGACTGTGATATGTCTACCGTCAGCTATGTCTTTTTCTCTAGCTATTGCGGTTTGAACTGCACGAATGATTTTTTCTGTGTTATTGAATTTCTGTTCAGCTTCTGTGTACATGTGTGATTTGAATGCAATTGGTACCTTATCTCCCTCATTAGAGGTTAGGTATGTGAATCCGCATCTCCCTGGGATGACTCGGATCACAAGATTGCGTGTGTTATCACGTGTTTCTAATTTTGTTTTAATTAGCATGTCTGTTTGTAAGGATCTCAAAATTTCTGTGTGTGTTTGAGTCCAATTGGATCTTTTAAAGTCTGGTTTAATTAGATCGTAAAGGGGTTTGACCCTTTCTGCGTAATTTGCAATGTATGTTCTTCCGAAATTTAGGAAGCCTAGAATTGACTGTAGGTTTTTTAGTGTTTTAGGAGCTTGGATTACGGCACATTTCTCTAGGAAATTGTCTGCCAGGCTTTTACCTTCACTTGATAACTCATATCCTAAGAATAGGACCGTCAGATGGGCAATTCTGGACTTTTTGAAGTTGAATTTGTAACCCTCTGCAGCGAACCCAAGTATTATGGTGTTCACTCTTTTCAAGTGAGTCTCCAAGTCATCATCTGTTAGGTAAATGTCATCAACATAAGATAATGCTTCATCATCATATAGTTGTAGTAATTCTGTTACTCTCGCTGAGAATACCCCCGGGCTGTTCTTGTACCCCTGGGCTAACCGACAGAATTTTTTTTGAGTGCCATTTACTGAGAATGCAGTTAAATATCTGCTCTCTGGTGCTATGTTTTGACAAAAGAATCCATTGGAGATGTCCAAGGTTGTTTTGTATTTTTTGCGCACTATGTTATTCATTAGTGCAGCACTGTGTGAGTTTTGCACTGCAAAGGTTTTGCAACATGTGTTAAGGTGTCGGTAATCCAAAACTAGACGGTACGAATTGTCTGGTTTGGAGACCGGAAACAAAGGATTGTTCATTTGTGAGGTGCAAGTTTCAATCACCCCCTGGTATTCTAGCTGATCTAGTATTTCATTTACCTGTTTTTTAGCTTCTTGCTTAATTGGGTACTGCCTTTGTGCAGTAGGTTGTGATTTTAACTGGATTTTGTGAGGAGGGGAGTCCTCATCCCATCCTACATGATTTTTATATAAAGCAGGTGCTAAGGCCACTGCCCACTTTCTAGCAAGTGTGTATTTTTTATGAATCGGTATTTGATTCGAGAAGGCAGGCATAATTACTTCTTCGCCATGCGGGCACTCCCTGACAAACTCTGGTGGCCAGTCTTTTTCAGCTAGAAGGATGTCATAGCCTTTGGAGAGGTTATCCCAAAATAGTCCCCTTATTTTCCTAGTCTTATCTCCCTCTATACGTAATGTTATCTCGTATATCTTGTGGGGCTTGCTAACTCTGGTGTCTGCAGTTTCCACTTGAAGGTATTCATTCGTGTCCACTGTCTCCAGATGATTCATAAGGACTTTGCGAGCTATGCTCACCTCTGCTGCGCTGTCTAGCATTGTCTGAGCCCATTCTCCGTTTTTCAGTTGTGTCCTCAGTATTCTCGGCATTGTTAACTACCTTGATACTGGCTACCTTCTTTTTTGGAAATTGTAATTTCTTTTTTAGATGAGCAGATTCCTTGTCTTTGGACTTGGCGTGCTCTTCTGATCGTCCTCTTCTTTCCGATTTCTGCGAGGAATTCTGAAAAGATTGAGAGGGACGTGTATCAATGTCTTGATATCTATCAGGTTTTTTAATATTATCCCTATTTCTAAGGTTATATCTATTCCCAGAGGGGTCACTCTGCGGTGACCTTTGTCTTTGGTTTGGAGATTTCTCTCTTCGCCTAGGAGACCTTCCTCGGGACTGGAATTTCTTTTCTTTAGGATTGGATTGTTTGTTTCCATCCCAGTTCTTTTTTGGTGAATTATTATTATTAAAAAATATTTTTTCTGGACTTGTAGTCAGTTGCGGTTTTACTGGTATTCCACCTAGACTATCTCTGCCTAGTTCTTCATAGGATTTTTCTATGATTCTAGCAATTTCAGCTGGTTGGTCTGCTATATCTGTCTCTTTTAACCTCTGGCGGATCGCCACGTTTGCTGCTTCACCTTTTATGTTGGCTAATAATATAGCCGAGACCTGCTTGAAGTCTTTTAGTAATTTCATACCAAGAGTTAAAGCAGGTTCTGGACCGTATTCATCTTGAATTTGTTTTAGCACATCTGGTATCACCGAAATGGAAGGAACACCGTGCGTTTTTGTGTAGATGGAAGCAAAGACTGTACCCCAAGTGTCACAGTCCTCTATGTGTGGTGCGATTCCCATTGGGAGACATATAGTCAGAATCCTGTGTTTTTCCAGCGGGGTGGTGTCAGGAAACACCGCCTCTATTTGGGTAATTTTCTGTGCCAACCAGAATGGTATCTGTTCCCGTTTAGCTGGAACTTTGCCTAGGCAGGATTGGATGTTCTGTGGTGTAATTTTATTTGTGTTCCCCTGGTGAGGGGTCAGCTGTGGAAGTTTAATCGCTGGCTGAATTGTTGAAGTCCGCATTACATACTGAACTAATTGTCTATGAATTTTTAGTAGTTGTTTTAGCTGTATTAACAGCTCTGCTGCAGACATTCTTTCGATGTCTGGATGTGGTGTGTATCCGGCTAAGACCGGCCACGTTGCTCCTGGTCTTCCTAAAGGACCGAGCCTTGTAATGTGATTGTTATGTTTTAGGGCGCCATCAAATAAGAGCAAATGCTCTTGGAATTTGAGTGGTACTTCCACCTCCTCGAAAGGAGTGTACGTTTCAGGAGGTTCCTCTACTTTGTAATAGTGGAAGTACTTTGTTACAGCATTTGCTGCTGGAAAATGTATCCATGAATAGTATACCTCTGTCTGCCGATATTCGTGTGCCTCGATTACGAATATGACTGTGCCACCTCTAGGTGTCAGTCCATTTTCTATAAGTTTTAAGGTTATAGATCTCCTTTTAATGACCGGAATGAGTATTATATCCGCGTCTGCTGCTTGCATGGTAGCATCAGCATCTGCGAGTTCAGTAGCTAATCTAACTGCCTCTCTTTCTTCATCACTGTCTCCCATTTTACAGACAGGATGGTATTATGTTTGTTTGCAGATCAGGTTTCTTTATGGAAACAGAGATTAGATGCACAATATTTTGGAACTGTTTATCCTTCAACGTTGACTTGACCAAGAACCTTACATAGGAGTTCCCTCCTGCGAGGTTTTGGAGGATATAACCTTTCACCCACTCCAGACGTCTTTGGAGTATTTGGGAAAAGGGGTCTGAGTGAGAAAGCACGACTGAGTTACTCTAAATGTCTTACGTTAGTTTTATCGCCCTTTCCAAACGCGTTGGGCGCCATGTAGTGTAGCTCCTATTTTCCCAATAGGCTCTGCGCATTGGAATAGTACCTACAGCAGTAAAGGCCTAGGCCAGACGTTAACTAGGTCTACTACTGTCGATACTAGACTTAATTTTTGGGTTTGCCAGCTAAGCTCAGAGTTCGCTAGAAACTTTCTCGAATGTTCAAGGAAGGATTAACTTCCCTGATTAGACAAGAAGGGATTTAGTTTCTGAAAAACCATAGAACATTACAACTTTGCTCTCCCCTAATCAAGAGTCAATCTCGAGAGTCGTGTGAGCACAAGGCAATTATTTTACTCAGTCAGTACGTGCATTCTTAGTCTCATCAGAATGTAGAGAAAAGGAAGAGACGGGCGTGTTCAATAAAAAGGTGTTATTTATTGATCAGTCTCTTTTCTCGTACAAGAGAAATGGATCGATATTATTGCAATACTTATAGTTAAGTAAAGTGCATACATTAGAAGCAATAGTATAAAATAATACTGTAAAAACATTGATATGGTTTCTGAGCCATATGATGTTTAAAATGATTAAAATATATTTACATACACATATACATTTGACTAAACGTACTCAACTGGTGTTTCTAAATACGCCTACCCCGTGTACCTGACCTAAGTCTAATGCGTGGGCGGGAATAGAAAGTTACAGTTTAAGTTAAGTTTGTTTTTGCCAAGTGAATAACTAAAGAATTCTCTGTGAGGGGTTATTCAGTTCTGTACCTGGAATTTAGGATGAATGAGGAATGGTATCTCTTTCTCTGCTCTCGATATTCCAGGCTGCCTGCGAGGGCTGCCCGAAAGCGCTGGTGCTGGGTCTCTCGGCTTGAGATAGCAGCGCGTCTCTCAGCGCGTCAGGAAGGCGGGGCTGCGCCAGCGGGGTCTGCTTCTGCTCTCGGCTTCGGCAAGTATGGCTGCTCCGTCTTGTCACCACGCGTGTGTTTGCATAGGGCAAGGTCGGCAATATTTATACCTTAAAGGTGCCGAGATTGACGTAAGGATGGACATAGGTACGTCAATAAAGATGTCATACGACTTGCTCGTTAGCACATTCTTTTGCAAAAGTTCTCTGTGAAATCAAAACAATGGCCGCACGGATTGTCCAGGTTGTCATAGGTTTGATTTGTTATGAGAACGTCGTATGCCTTATCAGGGGCTGGAGGAATGTCGCTTGTCTAATTAGATCTCAAGCGTTATGACCTAATCAGATAACACGTTCCTGTGCCGTAGTGTGACTGCGTCAGATAACGGTATCTGCATCATGGGGGTTTTCTTGCCTCATGGGCTGACTGTTAGTTAACTTGATAGTTAGTTTAACCAGAATAGGGTCAGGAATAGGGGGACTGATTCAGAACCTATAGAAATACACGACAAATCTTGCTTGCTACTGGGGGTGTGTAAGGAAATGCCGTAAGATGTTATTTTCTTCCTAGTACACAACATAATTTAAGTGCCAGTAAATGAACTGGACAGTGAAACCTCACTCCAATGCAATTGCCCATACTTTTTCATCCCGACTAACTGCAACAGATAGCATGCTCTCAAAAGTGGCTTGCAGAGTTCTACTTAGCACAGCCACACGTATCTTTTTACAAATTCTCTTAAGGCCAGGAGAGAGGAATGGGGTGATCTTCAAAGTCATTTGAAGGCACATGGGAGCACACTAGATGGGAATGAAACAAAAGAGGGTCTCCACAGTTTATGTAGCTTTGATCCTCCCTCCGAGCCGCAGGTGACATAGATTTAGATGTTTGTTAAAAAAAATCCTACATAGTTTCCACACTTCTGGCAACTAGGAGTTGGTATATTTTAGAAAGGTTCTCCTCCACAAGGGTACACTCTACCACTTTTCTCCTCATTCCATCAAGTCAGCCCAGGGGACAACATTAACAAAAGCCTGCTCAGTTTCCAACCTGATAGGGAGCCAGCCATCAGAGTTCCTTCCACTGACACTCAACATTTTTCTGAATTACTTTAATGTCTGTACATTGGTCAGTGAGTGAACTATGTAACATTGAACATGGCAAACTGCACAGTACTTATTTTCAGAGCTGAATAATCACTACTGTTGCCTAGATCAAACTTTGGAACTCTTCCGGTGACATCCTCCATGCTCCCAGCATGATCAGTGCATGATAAACACATGCCATGGAGGTGGCGAGCAGAAGCTGCTCCTGAGCTGGTTCCAAACAGTTCAAATGTGAATATATATTGTGGCACAAACATAAGGTCAAACCTTTTGTTACAAAGTTTTTGGACAAGAAGAATATATGCAGCTGACAGCACACTGATGGGGAAAAGGAGGCACGTGACAAAAGAGGATTTTGACATCCTTTCTACCCCCACAGGATACTAACAGTTTCTACAGTGAAACGCTGGGAACGAGGAGGAGAAGAAAATAGCTAAAATGCAAGCTTCCAAGCTGAGAATGACATGTCTAGCCTCACTTAAGGCCCTCCACTATTCTGTGGTGCAGTGCACACAAAGTGAAGTGCAAAATTGATTACCATCTGCATTCAGCCAAAATATGCAAACAGGCTCTACGCTCACCGTGTCACATCCATAAAAGCATTATAGGCAGCACAGACAGCAAGTAAGTTAAGTGTAATTGGTGGACACTTTGAAACAGGGGAGGCTGGTAGACATTTTCACCTGAAGGAGACCGGTAAAGAAGGTGAAGGGAGCAATGGGAAGGTAATTAATACTATTGGCGAAGCTGTTCACCAGCAAATGACCAGTCAGGCTGTGGCTCCCTGCCATATTCAGCTAATGCCTCAGTGGTCCAGTGGATTTTATAACATGTATTCAGTCACCTATTCACCTGTCTGGTGACAACAAACTTGGAAAAGCTCCTCTTGTTCCCAGCAGGAAAAGGCGCTGCAGTCCATTGTTACCAACTTTATTACTTTCACTCATTGCAGAATATTTTGCTTCACATAGAAAATGTGTGTATGTTGAAAAGTGACCGCTTTGTAGGTGGTCACCACCAGTTTAATATTTTTGGGGGGGACTCTCTTGCTAGTAATCTAGAACTCTAACACTGGGACACTGCAATCCAGTGCCCAGTGTATGTGCTCTGACTCCTAAAACATATTCAAATTGGTTTAAAACCGATTGGCATATTTAACTGTCTTATAAAGCTAAGATATATGGTGCAGAAATACACCCCTGGCATGGAAAGTTAAATACTACTTGTGGATTGCAGCATCTGTTCTGCTATCCACTATAGAGGCGGTGAAAACATGGCTTCACGTCTACTCTATGTATCCTAATAGCAGCAACTGAAGTCTGCTGCACAAACTTGCCAAATTATCCATTTGACAGATATGAAAACCTGATTTTGAGTATTAAATAAGTCACCCAATATCATACCTTGCTGCCCACAAGGTAGAGTGCATAATACCTAGGAGTGAACATATGTGACATTAGAAATTACCTCTTTCCCCAGTGACTTGGCCCTAAACAGCATTGCCTCTGATCAGCTGTAGCCATAAAAGACGAAAAGTCAAAGTATAGATTATAGAAGTTAATCTAATCATTTTGACCTGTGCCAGTTACAGACTCCTTTTAAAGACTTATTTTTATATTTAGTCAAAATCGGATCTAATCAAAGTCCTATTTCTATTAAATATATGGGGAATTCAACTTTTCAAAAGTTACCTTTACCCAGCCAGAGGTGGCTGGAGTCTAATTTGCATTAGCTGTCCAGCAACTGTCCAGCCTGTCCTTGGCTGGAAATAGGTGTGAAATCTGCTTCCAGAGCAGAGACAAGGGCCTGGGAAGGTGGAGGTGTTTTCATCCCAGGCTAAAAGGCCAGTTGAGGTAGGCCAAGAAACGTATTTCATTTCTAAATGGGCCTGACCTGCCACAAGCCAATATTAGGTGAAGTTTGGAAAGCCTAAGCTTTTGTCCTCACAGTCAGTCTGGCACCACACCAAGTGGATGGAAATTACCATAGAACTGTGTTTGAGTGGCCAGAGAGGAAAGGACTACTCATCACCCTGTCCAGACCTCTGGGTCGGCATACATGCTATGCACAAGGGTTTCTCCATCTTGGATTTTGTCAACAGGGTGCATTGTGGGATTGTTTACAATTAGGCTGTACAAGTAAGTAGGCCAGGGACTGGGAACATTTACTCCATTGGTCGGAAACGAACTAGGAGTGTCTTAAGGTGTCCCCCCACCCGCATGCTGGTGAAAACTACTAAGCTGAACCCTCATTCAACCTTCTTAGAACCTTTTCTGAACCTGCAGAATATCAGAACAGGACTGGACCTGCTGTCTGTAACCTTAGAGGAACCCTAAAGGACTTGACCAACTTTCTCTTGTCCCCAGGTGGAAGAAGTAGACTTCAAGGGTCAGCTGGCTGACCGCCTGGGTGGCTACATAGACACAACGAGTTACAAGAGGCCTTTCCTGGAAATGCACTGCTGACCAGTGGCAACTGGACTTCTGCCTGACATCCTAAGAGTCTCTATGTGCTCTCCCCTTAGGCCCTTGAGGCCTTAAAACTGAATCCTGGGGTTGTCTGGGCAACAGAGGAAAGTTTTGAACCTGTGGAAATGTTCCCTCCAGAGCTTCTGGGGAACCTGCGGGAAAAAGTGTTCCACCAGCAGTTCCATGGAGTTGGACTGAATTACAGCTTTTACGTGGTCAGGACTCCAAGCAGCTCTGAAAACATTAAGTCCCTTTTTTGGTTTGAACTTAAAACATTTTCAGCAAGAAACCTTTAGTGCTCCTTAGCTCCAGCAGGACAAATCTACTTTCACAGCGGCAGCTACAATTTCAGTGGCAACCAGATCAAGATTTTTTCTTCAGAAGAGTTACAAAGTCCCTTTGTGCATTTTGACTTTGAAACTTTTTTGACTTCCAGGCTTCCAATGGGACCACTCCACCAGTTTTCCACAAGGGCTACATCATGGTCTGCCTCAAATCACATCGAGGTACCTGTCTATCTCTTCCACAGAGTATCACTGGTGCCTTGTGCTTTTTGGCTCTATTTTCAATTAAATAATATAGAAAAGAAACCTCAGGTTCCCATTATTGGATTTTTGTCATTTAGGTCTTATTTTACGCATAACATTCTTCTCTTTAATCTAAAATTGATTGTGGAATTATATTTTGATTTTAGTGACTATGTAGGTATGGTATTAGCCAAGGCCATTTGATTGTACACAAATATGTATAATATACTTACATATAGGAGCTTTCAGCCACCTCTCTTCATCCATTGGTCCACCGGTTTGTTGTGTTATTCACAATTTACTTCCACACACTACAGCAAGTAGCATGGGGCAGAGGGACAGGCTACCTAAGAACCTGGTTAAGTTCACTTCGAGTGATTACATTTTGTTCTCTCACAAGGACCACATCCGCACACCAGCTTGTTCCCTTCAGTACCAGTGTTTTTGTTTTTACTTTATAATCACTTTAGTGTTGCCTTTGTGCTTAAAGCCTGATGTTAAGCAGGACACCTCTGATGCACATTTCATCTTTATCCGATCCCACCTCCTGTCAATGCTGTAGTAAATTCCTTTTTGAGTGTTTTGCTTTTTTGACAGTTACTATTTCATAAACATAACAGTGAAGAAGAGGGTCCAAGGGGATGTTTACCGACCTTGCACAGCTACAACCCCCAAGTACAATACTTTTAGCAAACACAAAGTAGCTGTGGGTCATACAAACACACTCTATCGACTAGACATGTACCTGACTCAGGAGAACGTGACACTAGATCAGCTGGATACTTTCCGTTTGTGAAAAATACCCATCAGTTTACAACCGATACCGCCCTTATCATCATCTGGAATCCTTCTCACCAGGAAACATTGATTTTTGGTTGGAGAAATGGGTATCCCAGTGAGCTGAAAGTATATGGGTAAGTGGAGGTAACTGAACAGCAGTGCGTGAAAATGTGAAAGTAAGAAAAACAGTGAATAAAACTAAAATTGGAGAGAAAAGAGGAAAATATGTTTATTTAGTACCTCTCTGCTTCCAAGATAATAAAAACAGTGTGATAGTCTAGTAGTTTAAACAAATATCTACTGTGTAAAGTGCAAGGTCAACATGTTTCTGCAGTTAAGTGGACCCAAGTCGGTGTCCGCTGAATTCTCAGGACCAAATAAATCGCTACTGCTCACATAGAAGGTGAAAAAGGAATTAAAATGGATATCACCTGGGTATCTCATGTGTTTCCATTCTCCTTGCTAATGGTGTTTCATCCGGATGTGCAGGATGAACGAGGTCAGATACATAAAAAGACAGACAGAATACAAACAGATAATCATTAGCATTTGGATGGCGACTGTGTCCAACTCTTTACCAAATAAGCGTGTCTCTAAACCAAATTTATGTGTCACCCATGGTGTTGATTATTTAAACACCCATATGTCATTCAAATATTAACCTCTCGCTTACCTAATTGGCAGGAGAGAACAGCTCCACCTCACCTGGCTATGGCGCAGGTAAATGGAGCACTGCTCTAATAGGAAAATATATAAAATATATAAAAAGATATAAAAAAGAAGAGAGAGTTAGGCGATTAAACTGGTAGCCACAGACTACACATCCACACTCATTACCAGTACACCCATACAAAGTTGTTGCTAGAGGTTTTGTGCTTGTTATTTGGAGGTGTACCTCAGTTAGTAACACTGTCAATAATATTACAGTGGTCATCTAGTCAAGAGAACCAACCAGCTGGACCTATCTAATCTCCATGGCCCTCTGGCTATCCCAGTGCTCTTTCTCATGCAACTTTTCCTTCTGATTAGCAAGGATGCATGTTCGTTATCTCAGGATATCGCCAGCCGACAACCTTGCTACACAAACCCATCTGTAAACGCTCTAATAGTGTAGAGCTGACCCCGTTGTAGTAATCCACGTAGGGGCTAGAAGAATGCCGTTCATGTCACTACTCAATCACGACCCTGCATTAGCTCAACCCACGAGGACACAATTCTGATTTCGGCATGGTGGCAATATTTGGCCGTCCATCAAGAACTGCTCAGGATCGATAACAAAGGGCTACAAACCCCGGCAGTATCGTGGAATTATATATTACCGCCGTGATTGCCTCATACCTGATGTCGGAAACATAAGATCTCTCTTATGCCGACACCCTTCTGTACCTGTGAATCGCTCGCGCACTGAACCATCAAACGCGATCTCACAGCGCAGTTAATATTAATCCTGTCAGCTTGCTCACCTGACCGTCGGTACTCCGGGCGTCACTCTGGGCCGTCTCGGGGAGGTACCGGGTCCGCCGCAAGCTTCGTGTTAAGTCCCGTGTTTTGGCGCCGCATGATGACGTCACTATCGTCAATAGCGCGACCCATCCCGGAGGATCATGGGACATGTAGTTGTATAGGCAGATTCACTCGAGGACTTCATGAAGTATTTATGTATATGTCTCTCGTGCCCCGTTATGCTTAGCACATTTATCCTGAATTGTGTGTTTTTATTTAGGGATATTCCTGGGGCTTCAAATTGCAATATAAAAAGGGCTTCACTTACTCAAGATACGATTAAGAATTACTTCACGCTGATTAACAAAACTGTAAGAAACCCCAGTGGTCCGATACCCGTTCTCTGGCCTGATATAGATTAGATGGTAAACAGACCATACTCATGATTTTCAGATGGTTAATATTGCGACTCGTCCCCGAGCATCATGGGACATGTGGTCGGATCAATAGATGGGTCTGAAGTTATTTGAGGGGCATATATGATCAGTGCTGGAGCACCGTTGTGTGTTACAACCTGACCCATGATCACAAATATTGGTGGATCATCTAGGGACAGCCAAACAGGATGTGTGTGAACGCTGTTCATCTAATTACCACATAGGTTAGTTGTTATGACTTGGAAATACAGATTCTGTGTGTTCCTTATGGACAGAACCATTGTGTCCTACTCACATAACATTTATCTTGAACGATCATAGCAATGTACCGGGTAAAAGATGAGATAGATGTGGACACACTCTTATTTTTCATTTTTGAAGTTATCCTCTCATACCGTGATATTATGTACAGGGGGATCCCTTGTCTGTAGATTATAGGGACATCCAGGGGATGTCTTCATTCAATCCTATTTTATCAGAATTCAGCTTATATATCCACTTTTGTTCTTTTTTTAACTGAAATTTGCTCACATCAGTGACCTGTTGAGGGATCAATGGCTGCTCAATGACTGTCCATACAAAATCGGTGGGTGCATGGCCTATTTCAAGAAAGTGGTTAGTTTCCGGCATCTGATGGTACTCTTATGCTCGGAAATGCGAGTCTTGATTTTTCTAGTTGTCATACCTACATATTTTAGGCGACACGGACAGGTTATTAGATATATCAGATTATGGCTGTTACAATTTGTGAAGCGTCTCTGCTGCCAAGGGCGGTCACTCCCCACATCAATGTTTGTAGACCTAGAGGTTTGTGGGCAAGCAGCACAGCTTCCATACGGATAATGTCCCTCTATGGCTGGAAGATCCCACAGGGTACCCACTGCACGGTCGCTCGACACATCCTCTGAACTTGATGTGCCATATGTAGACCCTCCTCTGTGACCATTCTTTTTAAAGGGGGCCGGAACATAGCTGTCGCTAGTGTAAGGGTAAATTCTTTCTGATGAGAACTTGGCCAAATCTTTCTTGAACTTATCAAGTTTAGAAAAAAGGATAGAGTCTTTAAATTCCTTGGTGTTCTTATTACTTTCGTCTTGATTTTTAGTGAAAAGCTTGCCTGAAATGGTGGTTTTGATCTGGCCCTCAAGAATGTGAATTTCAACCAGAATTTTATCGGCTACCTTTTTCGCTGTTTTAATTATGAGCACGAGCCAGTCACAGGTACACCTCCAGGCGATTAGTGACCAGTCCTTCAAAAAGTCCTTCTCATCTAAAAACAACCTGGGGGATTAGTGACAATGAGCCCACTCGGGGCACAGTTGCCACGTAAGTATTTAGCCATTGTTGTCCCGTGTATGCACGTACGGGAATGGCTCTTTTTTAGTATCAGGATCTTGGCCCAGCCATCATCACTGGTGCCTGGTGTTATTGGCATCATATCCAGAATACCCGGGGTCTCCGTCAAGATAGACTGTATCTCAGCCTCATCAAAGGCCAGCCCAAAATTGGTGGCCATACTGAGGACAGATTACGGGTTACCTGCAGGAGTGAAAACTATGTATATCACCAGCTCTCTCAGAACGCTCTCCCTATTTATGGTGAGCACAAATAGACTTAAAATAAGGACCCGCAGCCCAGGCTGCACAAGAACATAAACATAACAGTGAAGAAGAGGGTCCAAGTGGATGTTTACCGACCTTGCACAGCTACAACCCCCAAGTACAATACTTTTAGCAAACACAAAGTAGCTGTGGGTCATACAAACACACTATATCGACTAGACATGTACCTGACTCAGGAGAAGGTGACACTAGATCAGCTGGATACTTTCCATTTGTGAAAAATACCCATCAGTTTACGATCATGCGGCGCCAAAACACGGGACTTAACACGAAGCTGGTGGCGGACCCGGTACCTCCCCGAGACGGCCCAGAGGGACGCCCGGAGTACCGACGGTCAGGTGAGCAAGCTGACAGGATTAATATTAACTGCGCTGTGAGATCGCGTTTGATGGTTCAGTGCGCGAGCGATTCACAGGTACAGAAGGGTGTCGGCATAAGAGAGATCTTATGTTTCCGACATCAGGAATGAGGCAATCACGGCGGTAATATATAATTCCACGATACCGCAGGGGTTTTTGCCATTTGTTATCGATCCTGAGCAGTTCTTGATGGACGGCCAAATATTGCCACCATGCCAAAATCAGAATTGTGTCCTCTTGGGTTGAGCTAATGCAGGGTCGTGATTGAGTAGTGACATGAACGGCATTCCTCTAGCCCCTATGTGGATTACTACAACGGGGTCAGCTCTACACTATTAGAGCGTTTACAGATGGGTTTGTGTAGCAAAGTTGACGGCTGGCGATATCCTGAGATAACGAACATGCATCCTTGCTAATCAGAAGGAAAAGTTGCATGAGAAAGAGCACTGGGATAGCCAGAGGGCCATGGAGATTAGATAGGTTCAGCTGGTTGGTTCTCTTGACTAGATGACCATTGTAATATTATTGACAGTATTACTAACTGAGGTACACCTCCAATAACAACGCACAAAACATCTAGCAACAAATTTGTATGGGTGTACTGGTAGTGAGTGTGGATTTGTAGTCTGTGGCTACCAGTTTAATTGCCTAACTCTCTCTTCTTTTTTTATATCTTTTTATATATTTTCCTATCAGAGCAGCGCTCCATTTACCTGCGCCATAGCCAGGTGAGGTGGAGCTGTTCTCTCCTGCCAATTAGGTAAGCGCGAGGTTAATATTTGAATGACATATGGGTGTTTAAAAAATCAACACCATGGGTGACACATGAATTTGGTTTAGAGACACGCTTATTTGTTAAAGAGTTGGACACAGTCGCCATCCAAATGCTAATGATTATCTGTTTGTATTCTGTCTGTCTTTTTATGTATCTGACCTCGTTCATCCTGCACCTCCGGATGAAACACCATTAGCAAGGAGAATGGAAACACATGAGATACCCAGGTGATATCCATTTTAATTCCTTTTTCACCTTCTATGTGAGCAGTAGCGATTTATTTGGTCCTGAAGAATGCAGCGGACACCGACTTGGGTCCACTTAACTGCAGAAACATGTTGACCTTGCACTTTACATAGTAGATATTTGTTTAAACTACTAGACTATCGCACTGGTTTTATTATCTTGGAAGCAGAGAGGTACTAATTAAACATATTTTCCTCTTTTCTCTCCAATTTTAGTTTTATTCACTGTTTTATTACTTTCACATTTTCACGCACTGCTGTTCAGTTACCTCCACTTGCCCATATACTTTCAGCTCACTGGGATACCCATTTCTCCAACCAAAAATCAATGTTTGAATGGGCGCGAATTGTTACCCTTCCTGGTGAGAAGGATCCCAGATGATGATAAGGGCGGTATCGGTCGTAAACTGACGGAAAGTATCCAGCTGATCTAGTGTCACGTTCTCCTGAGTCAGGTACATGTCTAGTCGATAGAGTGTGTTTGTGTGACCCACAGTTACTATTTCATAGCATACCAGATCAGATAGCATAAGATAACATTTGTGTTGTTATGTACAACGCATTTATTAACCTCACATGAGGGAGATTGTGTCACACAGTACCCTCAGGCCAATGTAGGAGGCATTCTAAGGAGTACAGAGAACAGGAGCCTTATATATGTGATGGAGCAGGGAAGTGACAAAAGTTTTTGTGTACCCCTTGTGAAATTAAGTACCCATAACCATAATATGTATTATTCATGTAAAGCATGTTAATTAATCAACAAAAAGAAGCATACACAGAAAAAGGTACACGTGGGAAAACTAACTGGCTTATTTGCAAACACTGATGTATTAATTATGTGAAACCAGTCATACTAATATCGTGCATTAAGGCTTAAAACTAAATAGAGCTATGCATTTATGTTTATTGTGAGTATTTTCATGGCAAAATGAACACATTTGGTAAGTTAACAATGCATTTATGTAGCTTTCCACTAGGTAACATCTAATAGGGTGAAATTAGAATGGTGGGAGGTAAACAGAAGGGCTTTATTTGTAAAATCTAACGTCTGTTGTGTTTATTTTTATATTAGTTCCCATTGAGGCCCGTGCGGCCTATATGAAAAATGGCTGCGTATGCGAGACTCTGAGAAAGTGTGGCTCTGCGCATGCGGAACGGTGCGCGAGAGATGTCTGAACGATCTGTGCTTGGACTACTGATGTCAAGGTCAGCTAGGCCTAGGACTTTGGAGTGATGCCAAAGGATGCTCGAGTTTGTGAACCTGGAAAAGTTGAGGGTTGTAACTACATGATGTGTAAAAGTTACAAGGACAAGATGACGAGTTGCAAACTGCACAATTTGACCGTATGGGAAACGTGGAGTTATTTTACCATATTTCACAGACTTTTTAATCGTGATATTGAAATATCCCCTTTGACCAAAATTAAGGAGGATTCTCACACATGTGCGATTCCACAGGTGAGTTAGAACATTTCAATTATAAATAAATATAGATGTGTGAATGCTGTTTGTATGAGTACATTTGGAGTTTGTAACTGGAATTTAAATGAAGCACTTACAAAGAATATTAGAGATTGAAGAAGGGCAATGTGAGATTGTATTCAGACTAAACATTTGTCGGGGAAGGTGATGTCTCCAGTTATGTGTTTACAATATGTGTAGCTATGATCACATAGCTGTCTTCAGTACTGTGCTTACGATATGTGTAGCTATGACCACAGTGAATTAATTGTGTATATATAGTGATTGTATACCTAAACCTTGTTCTGATCAGATCTCATAAATCCTAATGAAAGTTTTTTTTAAAGTACTGTTGGTTTCATATATAAAAAAAGTTTTGTCTAAAAAGTTCTCAAAGAGGTAAAATAATGTTTTGTTCTATTTTTAATTAGGTAACACGAGTAGTAAGGAGTGATATATGTAATCTGTCCTGATGAAGGTGGTCTCATCAACTTAATACCACTGAAACGCGTTGACGCTTTATTCCTCGTTAAATTTAAAATGGTCAACAGTGTAGTGGTGACATGGAATGAAAAACGTATGCCTTCTGTTGTACCGAATTAGTCTAAATTAACATCTACAAGACAAAGTTTACTGTCTGGATTTCTCCTGTTATCTTTTGTGAATATGTAATGTGTTTTTAATTTATTGTGTGATCAATTTTAATGCATTTGGATACTAAGGGTAATATTTTTTTTATGAAAATAAAAATTTGTGATGCATTTTATTTTACTTTTCCTTGTAAGTGCTTTATAAATTGTAACCAGTTTGAGAAGTGTGTTTGACGTATTTGAACAGATGTGGTGTGATTGGCCTTCATATTGATAATACCAAAGGGAAAACTTTTTCTTGTACTTAAAATAAAATAAAGTCATGACTGAATAACGAAATTAAAAGAAAAATAAAGATAAATGGGAAATAGTAAATTAAGCTGGTCTTGATTTTCCATCAACTAAATTCTACTAGCTGGTCCATCGACCAAAACAGTGGGTGC
Source organism: Lissotriton helveticus (assembly GCF_964261635.1). Taxonomy (NCBI): domain Eukaryota; kingdom Metazoa; phylum Chordata; class Amphibia; order Caudata; family Salamandridae; genus Lissotriton; species Lissotriton helveticus. The sequence continues at coordinate 481,894,456 of NC_136068.1, forward strand.
CTTGATCTTATTTCCTATGAATCTAGAGAAAGAGGAATCGTTCATATGTATATGTATATGTATATAATATATAAAATTTGAATTTAGATTAATAGGGTGCTCCGCTGTCCAGCAGCTCACCTTCTAGTCTCACTGATCTTTGGAGCGGTGTGATTGTGTGAATAAGTGACTCGCGGTGCTAGGGGCCCTACCGACGAGTAAAGTAAGCTAGCTCCTGGGTTAACTGAGATGAATTGGGAGGGTTGTTTGAGAGCCGCGCTGGATCAGATTTCTTGGTAGCTATAGGTTAGTTTGGATAAGCAATGTATAGATTGACAAGGTTAATGTATATGAAACTCTCATGTACAGAAATATGACCAACATTTTATGTTGAGTTTGTATTACGTTATGTGTAGTGGAATTGTGAAGCTTCTGGTAAGTAGGAAGCTGGTTACTCTGTCTGCAGGTAGAGAGGAACGTGTGGCAAGTGAAGTCGCACATTACATAGTCTGATTTCAAAGTGGTAACATTGTCGTATGTTACAGATAGGGACATTTTCCGTGTGAAAGGGTGAATGTATAGCGAAGGACACCTGTAAAATCTTGGCTCTAAGTACAGGAGTCAAATGTATTCTGACTAAAACTTAATCCTGGGAGAGTAGCAGAGTTGTTATCTAAGCTTGTTAGAAGGGTAAAGTAGAGGGAAGTGCTGCTTTATCGGCGTAACTAAATTCTGTGGTAGAGAAGAGGTAAGCGCTGTCTACTGGAAATACAGAATTCTTGTGAGTTTCAGTAAACTATCACTTTGGTTTTAGCAAAACAGACGAATTGAAAGGTGTTATGTCGTAACTAACTGATTTAAGTTGTGTAAAATACAGAAAAATTGTGCCGATAAATTTTGTAAAGAAGGGGTCAGCAGAAGCTGGAGTAGTGCTGACACCAGTAAGAGTCGCGCTGGGATTGGTCCACGTGACTAAAACGATTTGAGTGCTATTGGTGTGTTAACGAGAACCGCGCAAGCATAGGTCAAAGTGATTGTGACGTATTCTATTTCGATTGGTGCGTTAGTGTGAACCGCGCTGTGATAGGGGGGTATAGTGGAACAGTTTGAGACAGAGCGTACTGTTGTTTTGAAGTGAGAAGTCTGCTGGAAAATGGATTATTATTACGGAGAAGAAAGAGAGAAACCTTCATGGTTTAAAAAGATTAAGAATCTGTTTAAAAAGGCCAAAGAAATAGTCACTAGAGAGGGAAAATTGCTTCCTCCCCCAAAAAAGCCAGCATGATATATGATGACAAAATATGGCTATCATACTTGTATTTGGTTAGAGAATTGGGCGAAATATACCAAAAATGATGGAGTATTGGCATTTCCAGAGGTAGGTTCGTTTAGTACAGCGGTATTGCGAAATTTAAGAGAGAAAATGACAAAGCTTGAACCAAGACCCAGACCGACAAAATTCGAAGCATTGACAGAATGGGAAGATGAAATGCATGAGTTGGAGCAAGTGAGATTTGAAGGTTTAAGGGAACAAAGGTGTAATCTGAGAGGTTTATGGGGAATGACTCATGAGAGTAGAATGAGAAGATGGAAAAATGCTGACATGTGGGATGGAATGTACCCGATGAGAACAGTTGATGAGGTAGTAGGACGGAAATGTAAGGAGAAAAGGAAAAATGTGGAAAGGTAGAGAAGAAGTTGTGGGATCAGTGACACAGAGGATGAGGTGCTGGAGGAGATTGTAAATAGAAGACCCCCTCCGTATCAGCCAAATACTATAGTGGTGACACCAAATGCTCCTACAATGGAGACTAGATTTACCAGAACCCCAAAACCATATTCTGAAATTAGAAGTACTCCAGAAAATAGAGAGAACAGAAACAAGATGAAACCCCAGTAGTTCCGAATCAATGCGATCTACCTATGAATTAACTGAGAAAATACAAGAACTCACTAAAATCATAGAAGCTGTGACTGTGCCAGTAACAATAGTCCCTGTAATTACTGTTTTTGAAAATCAAAGAAAAAATGAGCCATTGTTAACAATCCCTTTGAATCCAAGTTTACAAGTTTACAAAAAGTAAGGGAAAGGGTTTATCCCAATTTAAGCAAAGTCAGAAATATTACTAACATGACACCACCTGAATTAACTATAAATCAAAGACCTGTGTATAGAATTCCTATGGGTGCAGAGTCAGCATCTGAAACGCCAGAAAGAAGTATAGACAAAAATGTTTGACGAAAACTCCGATAGGACCAACAGCAGAAGAATTAACTGGTTGGGTTAAAACTTTGCAAATAAAGGATCAGGAACCGAAAATTTTAGATGTAGTGCGACTAAAAATAGATATGGAAGAATTGATTATTGGGACAATTGGAACTGAGAGACTAAAAACGTATCAGGATGATGGACTCATGTTTATGTGTAAAAGCATTACGTGGAGGGCTAAATATTTGCATGACAGATTAGAAGAAAGGGCAAATGAATTAGGAATAGAATTTGCAAAAATTAAAATGTTACAGAAACCCTATAGAGTAGACTTTACTGAAAAGGATATAGATAATTTGAATACTTCAGGAAGATTGACCCAAATAAAAGAGCTAATTGTGTTACTGAGAAAATGGGGAGATGTGGAACGATGGAGAAGCAAGTGGGTAAAGAAAAGAGAAGAGCCTAGTGATAAAATGTAATTAGCATTTCCTGTCAAAGAAGAGGAATCTGTGGTGAATGAGTTCCCTATGAGAGAAATACCAGGAGGAGGTTATGTGCATGTTCCATGGACTAGGCAAGATATATAGTCATTTACAAATTATTTTCCAAGATTACGAGAAAAACCTGTAGAATGGTATAGACAAGTAGATAGCTTTGGGAAACTTTTAAATATGTTGTGGGAAGATTTAGATGGATTATTTGACATAGTTGTGCCTGCAGATTTATGGACAGAATGTATAATTACTGTTGACTGGCCAAAAGCAGAATATCCAAGAGATGCTAAAACAGGTGCTCCAGGTCCAGAGTTATGAGGAAATTTGATCAAGTAATAACATTCTTGAAAAACAAAATTCCTGCTAAAGAAACAGATTGGGTAAAAATGACAGGACATTGCAAGAACCTAAAGAATCTGTACATGCTTATTATGAAAGACTACTTTTAGTTTTTAAACAATATAGTGGATATGAAGCATTGAGCGAAAAGGATATGAGTCATTTTGTATACCGGTTTGTATTTGGCTTAACACCGGAGATAGATGACATGATAAAACACCACATGATGTGCTGGCAATCCAGCTCAGTGGATGAAGTGCTAAGATATGCAAAATATTGTAGTGATGAACTTGATGCCAAACAGAGAAAGCTTAAAGAGAAAGATATGTGGGCACAAGTGAAAGCAGCTGAAGAACAGGGAGCTCAATTTGGTAACCAAAATAATTATGGAAATCAAACAAAAGCGAAAGGTAGTATGAATAAAGGAAAGGGACAGTTGAATATAGATGAGGCAAAGAAGAAATGGCCATGAGTGTAAGTTACCTCAAAAGGTTAATCCAGAGAATAAATTGTTAAGAGTAAGTGGAGTGCATGCTTGGCGCAACTCTGGAGGTAGATCAGTCTGGTCCTTTTGTGAATGGAAAGGTGAATGGTGTAAATATTACCTTCCTAGTGGATACAGGTGCTACCCGTTCTACCGTTAGATCAGTAGAAATTCAAAACCATCCTCTCTCAAGTGAGTATGTCCAAGTCGTAGGAGTAACGCATAAACAGATCAAAAGACCACTTACTTAACCCCTGGAAGTGGAAATTGGTAATTTTAAAGAGATGCATCGATATGTGGTATGTGGCAGCAGTCCTGTTAATTTGCTTGGACGCGACATACTCTGAAATGTGAATTGTGCCATTTATTGTTCGCCAGATGGCATTGCATTTCAAACTGCAGATGATGACATGTTGTATAAAATGACCATGTCAATAATAGATTCAGAGCATAGTGAAATGTTTCCTGTGTTTGACAAAGAGAAAATTCCCAATGAGTTAAAAGAAACGGATAAAGAGAAAGTGTGGGACTTTACGGGAGGAGAAATAGGGCTAATGAAAGACATAAGTCCTGTAAAAAATTCTGTGAAAGAAGGAGCTGTTTATCCAAATATTCTGCAATATAAATTAACACCAGAAATAATTGAAGGAAAAAACCACTGTAATTGACAAAATGATTGAACAAGGAATTCTGAAAGAAATAATGAGTAGTGCATGTAACTCGCCTATAATGGGATTGAAAAAGCCAAATGGAAGTTTTTGAATAGTGCAAGATTTGAGAGAAAGGTAAATAAGATTGTTGTCCAATTGTACCAAATCCAGCTGTGATTTTATATCAGATTCCATATGATGCAGAATGGTACACAGTCATTGATTTGTGTAATGTATACTTTACAGTACCATTACACCCTGACAGCCAGACGATATTTGCATTTCGGTTTGGAGAGCGTATTTTGGCATGGTGACGAATTCCTGAAGGGTATACTGAAGGTCCCTCTATTTGTAATCAATTGTTGAAGAAATCATTAGAAAGTCTAGAGATGCCTGGAAAATCTGTTCTGGTTCAATATATTGATGATCTACTAGTGGCATCAAGGACCAAAGATGCATGAGTTTCTGACACAATTGCGTTGATAAATCATTTGGCAGAAGGAGGAAATAAAGTGTCTCCATCAAAATTACAATTTTGTCAGCAAGAAGTACAGTATTTAGGACACAAGATTGGAAAAGGGGTGAGATAAGTTACCTCAGAAAGAATCAAAATTATCAAAGGAATGAAACCCCCAAAAACACAGAAGCAAGTGAGAATGTTTCTGGGAATGGTTGGTTACTGTCGGCAATGGATAAGTGGATTTTCATTGATTGCAAAGCCTTTGACAACGATTGACAAGAGGAGATGTGAAAGATCCTATAGTGCAGAATGAAAAAGAAATGGAAGCATTTGAACAATTGAAAACTAGCTTGTGTGACGCGCCAGCACTAGGCATGCCTGATTATGAGAAAGAGTTAGAACTGTATTGCAGTGAGAGAGAAGGGTGTACATTATAAGTTCTAATCCGGAGACATGGAAAAATGAGAAGACCGATTGCATATTTTTCTGCAGTTTTGGATCCAGTAGCTAGAGCATTGCCTGGATGCCTGAACACAGTTGCTGCTACAAGTGTGAGTTTGGAACAGAGTGAAGGCATAGCGATGGGATAGCCAGTGAAGGTGTATGTACCACACTCAGTTGAAATTCTCCTCACTAGGACGAAAACCCAGTTTTTAACAAAAAGATTGACCAAGTATAAAAAGGTAATTCTTGGTGCAGCTAATGTGATAGTAGCAAGATGTCTAAATGTGAATCCTTCTACTTTGTTACCTGATACTTGGGATGTAGAGGTGAAAAATGACATTGATCACAAATGTTTGGATGTACTTGAGTATTGTACCAAACCGAGACCTGACATTAAGGATGAGCCATTGGAAGAATCTGACTTTGTGATGTTTGTTGATGGTTCATGGTTAAGAACTGATTACGGCGTTCTGAGTGCTGCGTATGCTGTATGTACAGTGGCAGACGTATTGGAAGCATCTTGTCTGAAAGTAATTAGTTCTTCTGAAGTAGCTGAATTGATTGCTTTGATTCGAGCATGTGAATTGGGAAAAGAGGTTTGAATAACCATAGTGACTGGTAGTCAATATGGGTTCGGGTTGTTCATTATTTTGGACAACTGTGGTCTCAAAGAGGATATATGACCTCTGCAGGATCACCCATTAGAAATGCTGAATTTGTAAAATATTGCTTGATGTGATTCAGTTGCCTGAGAAAATTGCTGTTGTGAAGTGTGCAGTCCATAAGAATGGAGACGACTATGTCACTGAAGGTAATCGATTTGCAGATTCAATTGCTCAGTATTGTGTAAAAAAAGATAGCATCTATGAATAGGGGCAGAGAAAAAGAACATGTTTCAAGTCCTTTGATGCTTACTAATGTAGTGAGAGAGTTACAAGAAGAAGAAGGTGATGAAGAAAAAGATGCATGGTTAGAAGCAGGTTGCAGACAAAAAGAAGAAGATTAAATTTGGGTGTACAACGATGAAAGACCAGTAATGCCTGATAGCTTGATCTCTAACATGGCTCGAATGTACCATGGTCAAGCTCATATTGGTAGGAATGCAATGATACGTCTTTTGAGGCAAACTTGGTACAATCCTAAGTTTAGGATGATTGCTGAGAGTTTGTGCCAACGATGCCTAGTGTGTCAACAATTGAATCCAGGAAGGAAAACTGTTGTGAGTCTGGGAACCATAGGACGGGAGGGAGGTCCTTTTACCAGGATGCAATTGGACTTTATTGAAATGCCACCATGTAATAGGCTTAGATATGTTCTTGTGATCATCTGTTTATTTTCACGATGGGTTTAAGCATTTCCTACATGGCAAAATGATGGAGTAACTGTTGCAAAGCTCCTCTTAAGAGAAACTATCCCGAGGTTTGGTTTCTCAGTAACGATTGAATCAGATAGAGGAAGACACTTTCAAAATGAATTAATCCAGTTGATATGTGAAACACTGGATATTGGTCAAAAATTGCATTGTGCTTACAGACCAGAGGCTTCTGGGGTAGTCGAACAAGTGAATGGAACAATAAAAAACAGACTTGGAAAAACTTGTTTGGCCACAGGACTGAAATGGCCTGATGCTTTACCACTTGTTCTAATGAGCTTAAGGAGTATACCAGATAGAAAGACAGGATTGAATCCTCATGAAATACTGATGGGAAGGGTAATGAGGCAAGCATTTGTGCCAGTTGATAAACTATTGACTATTAATGATGATATCATACTGGATTACTGCAAGAGCCTGTCTGACGTGGTAACTTCTGTATTCCACCAGGTTGGACTTGATGCAAGTACAAAAGAAAAGCATCCAGCTCATGATCTAAGTCCTGGAGATTGGGTTCGGAAAAAGGTGCACAGAAAGAGAAATTGTCTAGTTCCTCGCTGGGACAAACCAAGAAAAGTGATTCTGGTGAGCACCACTGCAGTCAAGTGTGCCGGAGTAAAGAGATGGGTGCATGCCAGTCACACAATCCGAGTCCCTGAACCTGTGAACCAACAATTGGCGGAGACAGAGAGTAGTACAGACTCTGATTCTGAAGGTGAACAAGACCAAAATCCAAGTCCTGAAGCTCGACCTGTACGTCGACATCTGGAAATATCAGACACAAGCTCAGCATCTGAAGGAGAAAGTGAAGTAGTTGAAATTCCAGATTTTGAAGATTTTGAAGATCGGCCTGAAAGGTGACCTCTGGAAAAACTGAGTACCAGTTTGGACACAGACGAAAGTAAAAAGAAAACTGGTAACGGTTCTAAAGGACAAACTGAGAATACTGAGAGCAGGAACATATGTTTTTGAACCTGGTAAAAAGGACAGGACTCATGATAAGGATGAGCTTCCATGTACCAGCTCTGGAAAATGTCCTAGCAAAATAACTGAACTTGAAAAAGAAAAAACAGATTCAGTGGATGAAACAGAAATAATAATATTAAAAATAAAAGAAAGTGGAGAAAAATCTGAACTGAGTCTGAAGACAGTGATGATGAGACAAAACTAAGGATAAGCTCCAGGAAAAGGGCTTGGAAATTGGAACGTGGAGTAATTGAACCTGAATACAAATAGCCACGTAAAGGAGACAATTGGCCTTGAGGAAATGATGGATTAAAATTCAAACTGGTTAATAAGAATAAAAATCAAGAAGAACAAGTGAATGAAATAACCAGTCAGACTGAGTTGTCAAAAGAAAATAAAGTGACTGTACAAAGGCCAAAAAGAGTAAGGAGACCAAACCAAAAGTATAAATCGCCTGAGTGGACTTATGTTGCATTGCCCACTATAGAAGAAATGGAAAGTAGTCGAGAAAACCCAAGTTATCTAAGTGAGTGAAAAGACTGATAAGAGACAAATTGTGTAAAACTGGAAACAAAGAGACGATAAAACAAAAGAGGTAAAGAGAATAATAAAAAGAAATTGATGTCAAAGAAAGAGATTTAAAGACACTTTTCCAAGTGAGAAGGATAAAGAGACTGTGGCAACGATAAGAGACTGTGAGTGGAAGGAAAAAAATGCATAATAATGATGTTAACAGATCGAAATGTGCTATATTTCACAAATGGTGTAGAATGTGGTTAATATGTACAGGGTTATTAATGTTAGTATGGCTTATTTTAGCAATAGTGATCCCTTTCAGACCTGATTTTAAGCATGTTAAACATAATGATAGTAAAAGTGAAAAGATTCATGAATTAAAGAATGGTGCACAAATGATAGATAACACTGATTTGCATAGAGATAAGTCTATTAGTGACTTTTCTAAAACTGCCTTTTCTAAACTTTTGTATGAATATGTGAAAATAATGGATGGAAGGGACTGTTATGTCTGTATGCGGTTACCTGCATCTGTATCAGTGGGCGTGACTTACCATCACCTTCCCTTGACTTATGGAATAACTTGTAGTGTTTTAGCTAGTTTGTTTTACAAAACAGGTAAATTAGAATATTACTATTCTGATTCAGATGACACTTTTGCAAGATTGAAAGTTTTACAAAAACTGAACCAAATGAAGATATGTAAAGTTTTTGGTGAATACTTCCTTGAGACACAAGATCTAACTTTTGAGTATGCTTTTAAGACCAATCTAACCTGTAGAATGCTCTATGACGAAATAGCCTTTTTGGACATGGTACAGGAAAGCAGAATTCAATATCAAAGAAAATCAACTGCAGATAAAGCAAAATCAACAATGTTGACCTTTCAAGATAAAAATCTTGAGGGAAATAATGTGAATGTAGCAATTAATATAGACACACCACATTAAGAGGAATTATGTATTCGTAGAGATAACACTCTGTATGACAACTATTTTGTGGAAGCAAGTGAATGTAAAGACACATATATTATAAAAGGGGGATGGAGATTTAAAGATGGAAATGATCCTGTTTTTCCTGGAATTTATTTTTTGTGTGGAAACAAAGCTTATTATAGATTGCCGGACCACTGGTATGGCTCTTGTTACGTAGGTCTGGTCTTTCCAAAAACATTTCATGTAGATAGAGGAACTAATGGCATTCATGAGATAGCTAAACCATTAACACGTAGAAGAAGGGAACGTTTTCTAGAGATAATAGGTGATGTATTTGGAGCATTGATACCAGCAGTGAATACATCTTTTAATGCAAACAAAATTCGAAAGTTGTAATCTTGTTTATTTCGAAGGGGCAGTGGTTGTAGGGAGGACGCGCTGCTGTGGATTAAGCGTGCTGCGCGTCTGTGCAACTTACAAGCAATTTCGCAAGTAACTTTTAAAGCGCCCGTTTTGTCCATATTATTTTTTCTGAGTTCTACCTTATCCCCTGTTTTTAATATCCAACGACTTGCACTATAAATTGGAATACCCACCGCTCTTTGCGGCTCCTTGCCCTTTTCCTTTGCCTACCTGACTTCGACTTTGGCGGCCATCTTGGGGGTGAGTGGGACGCCTCCCCTCACACGGTCTAGTCGTCACAAGGACGCTAGACCTCTTACAAAAGGCGGGCAAACTAAGTGCTCTGCCTTGTTTATTTCGAAGGGGCAGTGGTTGTAGGGAGGACGCGCTGCTGTGGATTAAGCGTGCTGCGCGTCTGTGCAACTTACAAGCAATTTCGCTAGTAACTTTTAAAGCGACCGTTTTGTCTATATTATTTTTTCTGAGTTCTACCTTATCCCCTGTTTTTAATATCCAACGACTTGCACTATAAATTGGAATACCCACCGCTCTTTGCGGGTCCTTGCCCTTTTCCTTTGCCTTCCTGACTTCGACTTTGGCGGCCATCTTGGGGGTGAGTGGGACGCCTCTCCTCACACGGTCTAGTCGTCACAAGGACGCTAGACCTCTTACAAAAGGCGGGCAAACTAGGTGTTCTGCCTTGTTTATTTCGAAGGGGCAGTGGTTGTAGGGAGGACGCACTGCTGTGGATTAAGCGTGCTGCGCGTCTGTGCAACTTACAAGCAATTTCGCAAGTAACTTTTAAAGCGCCCGTTTTGTCTATATTATTTTTTCTGAGTTCTACCTTATCCCCTGTTTTTAATATCCAACGATTTGCACTATAAATTGGAATACCCACCGCTCTTTGCGGGTCCTGTCCCTTTTCCTTTGCCTTCCTGACTTCGACTTTGGCGGCCATCTTGGGGGTGAGTGGGACGCCTCTCCTCACACGGTCTAGTCGTCACAAGGACGCTAGACCTCTTACAAAAGGCAGGCAAACTAGGTGCTCTGCCTTGTTTATTTCGAAGGGGCAGTGGTTGTAGGGAGGACGCGCTGCTGTGGATTAAGCGTGCTGCGCGTCTGTGCAACTTACAAGCAATTTCGCAAGTAACTTTTAAAGCGCCCGTTTTGTCTATAATTTTTTTTCTGGTTCTACCTTATCCCCTGTTTTTAATATCCAACGACTTGCACTATACATTGGAATACCCACCGCTCTTTGCGGGTCCTTGCCCTTTTCCTTTGCCTTCCTGAGTTCGACTTTGGCGGCCATCTTGGGGGTGAGTGGGACGCCTCTCCTCACACGGTCTAGTCGTCACAAGGACGCTAGACCTCTTACAAAAGGCGGGCAAACTAGGTGCTCTGCCTTGTTTATTTCGAAGGGGCAGTGGTTGTAGGGAGGACGCGCTGCTGTGGATTAAGCGTGCTGCGCGTCTGTGCAATTTACAAGCAATTTTGCAAGTAACTTTTAAAGCGCCCGTTTTGTCCATATTATTTTTTCTGAGTTCTACCTTATCCCCTGTTTTTAATATCCAACGACTTGCACTATAAATTGGAATACCCACCGCTCTTTGCGGGTCCTTGCCCTTTTCCTTTGCCTTCCTGACTTCGACTTTGGCAGCCATCTTGGGGGTGAGTGGGACGCCTCTCCTCACACGGTCTAGTCGTCACAAGGACACGCTGGTTCCTTGCCCTATGGTTGGTATGACATATACAAGAAATGATTTGCTATCATTCCGCCCGGAGGAGGGATCTTGCAATGTCATCCATAAAAGTGATTTTCCTTTTGTGACGTGTAGCCATAGCACGAAGGATCAGAGAGCCATAGGAAATAAGGTACTACTTTCGGCTCTGCTGAATTGTAGGTCCCTGCCTAGTCATTCAACCGAAATTAATTCTCTTATACAAGATCATGATTTGGATGTCTTGTTTTTAACAGAAACCTGGACCACGTCTAGTTCGGGCCCAGATATGGTGCAAGCACTCCCCCCTGGCTACCTCATTTATCATCTAGATAGACCTATTGGGCGAGGAGGTGGTATTGCGATCATTTATAGGGACACGCTGGTCTGTAGAGCCCAGGATGGGGGGTACGTGAGTGTGAGAGTTGTCAATTCTCAATACGAATGTCAGCCACGACCTCCATGTCAGGCCTCTGAGTGTATCGCCCACCGGGGGGTGCAGGCATTTTTGCCTGGTCATTGGTGGAAACTGTTACGCTCCTGGCATCGTCGACAGCGAATTTTGTCACACTGCGATTCCTGCAATCTTTAACACCAGACGTAGCCAAGGAGTATCTTTGTAGTTTCTTTATTAGGTCTTAGTTACAGGTAAGCATCCATGTACAGCAGTCGCACCAGGAGCAGCCTGCCTGCTACGCAGCCCATCTTCAACTGTCACACCTCACCACACAGGCACCCAAACATTCAGATCGTCTCCATCACACCAACATTCCACTCAGAACACTCACACTGGCTGATCAGCTTGGAACCAGTTAACATAGGAGAAACATGAATACACAGGCAGGATATAAGTGTTGCCTTTGTATTTAGTGCCTAATGGGGTAGCAGGACGCTATCAATGAACATTCCA